>NC_092378.1:50824899-51134899 GCF_030028105.1 Mobula birostris | reverse complement strand
TCTTCCTGTAACCTTTGATGCCCTTACTAATCAAGAACCTATCAACCTCTGCTTTAAATATATGCAATGACTTGGCCTCCAAGCCATTTGTGGCAATGAATTCCCCAGATTCACTCTCTGGCTAAAGAAATCCCTCCTCATCTCTGTCCCAAAGGGACGTCCTTGTATTCTGAAGCTGCACCCTTACGTTCCTAGACTCTCCCACTAAAGGAAACAACTATTGGCCTTAAAATATAGTCGTCTTCTTCTTCTTCGGGAGTTCCATGGAATCAAAGACCCGTTTCTACTCCTGTTATGTGGGTTCCAAGATGACTAATGAAGTCAATTTGGGATCTTGGAATCAGCTACAGATAGGGCAATAAGTGCCAGTTCACTGTCATCCTTGGAAATGAGTCACTTGTGGCTATGGGTATTTGGGCCACAACAGCTTTTAAAGCATGCCTGTTATGGAGTTGCTAACTTGCCTGCACTCTTTGCACCCACTATTTATTGTTTTGGTCTCAGGTTTCTTGCTGGACTTCTGCCCTCAGTTATCTATGGAGAGTTGCTTCCCCAACCTGTCCTCCCAAACCAAAGGGCAGAGAGGGGCATTTCTAAGGTCTTTTCAACTGTGATTCTGCTTGGAAAAAGGATGTGCATGATGGCTATGACTGCTCCCTTTATCTCTTTTAGTGATGTCATAATGGAAGATCGTGTGCACTAGGTCCTCATGCAGATCCAAAATGCAATTCAGGGGGCTGTAATTCAGCCACAGTTGAAAAGGACTCTTATGATGACCTTCTGAATTTACTACAGTCAAACTCATCCTATTTCTTGAAGTGTTCTAGGTATCTCAAACTAGTGCCAATCCAACTGGTACATCACAACTGTGCCAACCTAATCTCCCAAATATCCATGCATAGGAATTTCACAAAGTTCACAAGGAAAACACCTAGATGTAGATAAAAGCAGCTATTTTCCATTAATAAGCCAATTACTCTTCCACTTCTCCAAATTTTTGATCTAACCACGATCAGTGCATCTACTGTTAGGATCAGTAGAACCAAGGAAGCAATTCACTGAAATTGAAGTGGCATAGGATCCCTGCAACTTAAGAATAAAAATGCTGCATGCAAAATAGTAACTGAATAAATTATTTATTTTAAAATCAGTTTGATATATGGAGAGCCAAGATTAAAATAGAATGGGAAGTTGTGGTAAACCAAATACACTGGTAAAGAAACAAATCCCAATCATTTCTATATCCTCAATTGGCCATGAGAAACAGGAATGTCCAAATATTCGGAGATACTCCATCGACTAAAAGATCTTATCCTAGAAACCATACTCATTTATACTCATTGTTCAATATTCAATTCAGGGATTAAATAGTTGTTCCAGGGTTAAAATGCATTAGTGATCCACTATGGTTTGGTAGGATCTATTGGGAATTTGACCTGGCCGCTGCCATGCAGGATTCACCTTAGCACAACTGATATCAACTGCAAGCATTTCAAAAAGCTCTCAAAAGCAACCACACAAGCCCAGTTTTAGTAGAAATTGCAGTTTAGTAGAAACTGTCCAAGTTGCATACCATCTTGGACAATGTCTCCCATCCACTACATAATGGACTGGTTGGGCACAGGAGTACATTCAGCCAGAGACTCATTCCACCGAGGTGCAACACTGAGCGTCACAGGATGTCATTCCTGCCTGTGGCCATCAAACTTTACAACTCCTCCCTTGGAGGGTCAGACACCCTGAGCCAATAGGCTGGTCCTGGACTTATTTCCTGGCATAATTTACATATTACTATTTAATTATTTATGGTTTTATTACTATTTATTTATGGTGCAACTGTAACGAAAGCCAATTTCCCTCAGGATCAATAAGTATGACTATGACTAAATCTAAGTTCAAAGTAAATGTATTACCAAAGTACATATATGTCACCATATACTACCCTGAGATGTATTTTCATATGGGCATTCACAACATATACATAGGAACACAATAGAATCAATGAAAAACTACGTACAAAGACAAACAACAAATGTGAAAAAGACAAAAAAAATTGTGCAATTATGAAAAGAAAAACAAAACAACAATAAAAGATAAAAAAGTAGTAAATGATATTGACAACAGGAGCTATAGAGTCCTTGAAAGTGAGTCCATAGGTTGTGGAATCAGTTCATTGTTGGGGTGAGTGAAGTTAACCACTCTGCTACAGGAGCCTGATGGTTGAGGGTAATAACCGTTCTTAAACCTTGTGGTGTGGCTGCTAAGGGCCCTGTACCTCCTTCCTAATGGCAGCGTGAGAATAGAGCATGGCCTGTCTGGTGTGAGTCACTAATGATGGATGTTGCTTTCCTGCAACATTGCTTCTTGTAGACATGCTCAATGGTGTAGGGAGCTTTATGTGTGATGGACTGGGCCGTATCTACTACCTTTTGTAGCTTTTCTGTTCAAGAACATTGGTGCAACCAATGTACTTTCCACTGTGCATCTAACAGAAGTTTTAGACGATATGCTGAATCTTCATAGACTTTTAAGGAAGTTCTGGTGCTGCTGTGCCTTCTTTATAGTGGCACTTATGTGCTGGTCAAAGGACAGGTCCTTGGAATTAATAACACTGAGGAATTTAAAGTAATGGCCCCTCTCCACCTCTAACGAATCCTGGCTCAAGGACCTCTGGTTTCCTCCCTCTGTGGTCAATCATCAGCTCTTCAGTTGAGCAAATTCCCACAACAGGGTGACAGACACAAATTACTCTTATCGCATTCTGGGATATCGATGTGGTTAATAATACTATATGCAGCATATCTGTGACATCGAAAAAGGATGAACTCCAACTTTATTGCAGAAAACTATTAAGTCCTGAATTAACTGAACTTGTGCAAAATTCTGTGACTTGAACACAGATAATTGGAATGTTTTGTAACTCAGGAACTCCAAAAGTGGAAGGTGACAGACCAATATCCAGCAATGAATGATTTACAATATCCTGTAGCAACATATTAGGAAGCCCAGAGTCATTTGGGTCAGTCTAAGGCACACTTTATACCATAGACTTTAGTCTTCTCATAGGAAATTGTTTAAAATGGAACCAAAATATTTTCAGTCTTGATGTCATATAATCCCAGATGCACTTCCAATCACACTGTATATCTGTTACATTGCTAATATTGCCTATTTCCAGTATAGAGATACTCCACCAGTGTGTCAGTTCATCTGTAACTAAAATCCTCATCCATACCTTTGTCATTTCTAGCCTTGAAATTTTCTAAGACACTTCTGGCCAGCATTTGTCACTCCACCCTCTGTAAATCAAGGATCCTTCAAAACACTGCTGACTAGCAGAACATGTACCAAGTTCCTTTCACCCATTACCCATGGAGCTTGGCAAGTAACAGTGGCTACTGAATAAGCAATGCTTATACTTAATATTTCTCATCTTTGACCTCAATTCAGAATCAGAATCCGTTTATTATCACCAGCATGTGTTGTGGATATCTGTTAACTTAGCAGCAGCAGTTCAATGCAATACATAATATAGAAAAAAAAGTAAATCATTACAGTATATGTATATTAAACATTAAAATCATGCAAAAAACAGAAATATATATTAAAAAAGTGAGGTAGAGTTCAATGGTTCAATGTCCATTTAGGAATCAGATGGCAGAGAGGAAGAAGCTGTTCCTGAATCACTGAATGTGTGCCTTCAGGCTTCTGTACCTCCTACCTGATGGTAACAGTGAGAAAAGGGCATGCCCTGGGTGCTGGAGGTCCTTAATAATGAACACTGCCGTTCTGAGACACCGCTCCTTGAAGACATCCTGGGTACTTTGTAGGCTAGTACCCAAGATGGAGCCGACTAAATTTACAACCCCCTGCAGCTTCTTTCGGTCCTGTGCAGTAGCCCCCCACCCCCCATACCAGACAGTGATGCAGCCTGTCAGAATCCTCCCCACAGTACATCTATAGAAGTTTTTGTGAGTATTTGTTGACATACCAAAATCTCTTCAAACTCCTAATGAAGTAGTCCCTGTCTTGCCTCCTTTATAACTGCATCAATATGTTGGGACCAGGTTAGATCCTCAGAGATCTTGACACCCAAGAACTTGAAACGGCTCACACTCTCCTGTAACTTCTCAATCAGGATTGTGGGAATGATGCTGCAGGGATCTTCACAGCTGTAGTTATATTCTTCTTTTCAAAGCAGGCATAGAAGGCATTGAGTTCATCTGGTAGTGAAGCATTGCTGCCATTCATGCTATTGGGTTTCGCTTTGTAGTAAGTAATTCCCTCCAGTGTAATATCTTTCAACATAATCTCCTCCAGCCTCACTTATGCTCCTCCATTTCTGGGCTCTTGGGAACTTGCAAATGTAATTGCTTCACCATTGGTGATGGCAACTTGAACTGTTTTGACTATATGCTCTGGATTTCCCAGCCCAAACCTCCCCCTTGTTAAATTTCTTTTACAATACTCTTAAAAGCCTTCCTCTTTCACACAGTTTTTCAGACATCCATCATGATATCTCATCTGTTTTTTTTTAAAAAACATTTAATATATAAATACAATGATATACTGAGAGTATGGGACTAGAAGATGCATTGGTGTATGTGCATCGATGTGGGGGGTGGGTGGGAAATGGTGGTTGCTTCACAGTGCAGAGCTTCACAGCCATAGATAGTTATGATTTAGAACAAGCTACCTGAAATGCTTTCCGAACAGACACAAGGTTCAGATTTATTTACTCATCACACTTACATCGAAACATACAATGCAATGCGTCGTTTACGTTAACAACCAACACAATCCAAGGATATGCTGGGTTTTGCCCACACATTCTGGTGCCAACACAGCATGCCCACAATATTCAACAGAACAACAAAAATACCTTTCCTCCCAACATGTATACGACCCTCTAACCCCAGGACAGTCCACCTCTGGACCTGCAGCTTCAAGTGGATTTGTAGACTCAGATATTGGGCCTCTGACTTCCCAAGTAGGCTTGTACACTCATAGACCCAGGGCTTCGGCCATCGAATTCCGATTATGACGAATGAGGACCCTGAACTTCAGGTCTCAAATTCCAGACACACTGACAATGAGATCTCGAACACTAGGCCTTGAATGCCAGGCGACTTGCATACCTAGGGGGTCACTTACCTAGGGGGGTTCCTGCCCAGACGGAACTCCAAACCCAGAAACACCGACCTGGAGTTCTCACTGACAACAGAATGAGCACAATTGATTTTATTTCTGCTTCAACTCCACATTTCTGCCAGATCCCTATAATTCTAGACTTCCCTCTACTCTAAAATTTTTCTTTAATGTATCCAATAGTTTTGCCACCATCAACATCCCTAGAGAGAATAACCTTTTATATCACAGTCTTAAATGGACATTTCCAAAAGCTGAAAACTTACCCATGTTCCAGATACCTCAAAGGGAAACAACCTGTCATTCTTCTCAACTCTAATGAGCTCAGTCTTTCCTCAGAAGATAACTTTTCATCTCAGGAGTAAACCAAATGAATCTTCTATTAACTGCATCTAATACACAAATATTCCTTTCTAAATGAGGATGCTGAAGCTGTGTGCTGTCCTTCAGGTGTGGACTCACTCACAGTTGCAGAAAGACTTCCCTACCTTTGTACCAAAACCTCCTTACAATAAAGGCCAACATTCTCTGGTTCACAACCACATGCTGCGACTGCATAATAACACTTTGTCTTTCATGTACAATGGCACCAGGTGCTACACTCTCTCTGTAAACTCTTATGCTACTCAGAACAGAAATCTTTTACATGGAACATTATCAAGGAGCTTTAAGAAATCCAAATGTACTACATCTACAGCTTCTCATTATGTACATACTCTGAAATTCCAGAACGTATGTTAAAAGACGAGTTCTCCTTCATAAAACATGCCAACTCTTTCAAATTATGAGCTTCTACAGTAGATATCTTGCTGCTATATTTCCTTAATAACGGATCCCAAAATTTCCCACACCCCTCACCAACTGATGTTAAGCTATTTGCTCTTTACTGTCTCTTGAATATGGATAATAAATTTGCCATTTTCTAAATGAGTCCTTCGCAGAAGCTGTTAGAGATCATTTTGGGGCTTTGAAATTATGCACAGCACAATTATGGATTAACTCAGTCTCCAGAAATAAAAACCTCTTTAGAATTTAATTTTCAACTGATACTTTGTGGTTAGTGAATCCAATCATGGGTGTGAGACGATCTGATTTTGAAACTACATAATGGAAGTCAATAAATGAATGTTCCTTCCATCAGCTAACGGTGAATCACAGCTACTTAATGCACAGTTCAGGACAGGTCTGTTTTATCACTTAACCTTCTGCTTAGTCGTATATTCACAGCCATTGTTCAACATTGTAACAAAAGGGATATATCTCTTCCATCTCAAGTTCTCAATATTTATCATTTATTTATTATTTTTTCTTTCTTTTTGGATTTGCATTTTGTTGCTTTTTGCACACTAATTGTCTGCCCTGCCAGTGCAGTCTTTCATTGATTCTATTATGGTCATTGGATGTATTGAGTATGTCCCCAAGAAAATGAATCTCAGGGTTGTATATGGAGATATGTACTTGTATAATAAATTTACTTTAAACTTTGATATTTTGGGTGTCTGTAGTTTGTATTCAGAGGCTTTTGGAACAGACACTGGTATTGAATTTTTAAAGAGGTTTTGCTATTTGGGATGTGCTGCCAATGCAATATGCAGGTCTGTCCTGATGAAGGGTCTTGGCCCAAAACATCAACTGCTTACTCATTTCCATAGATGGTGCCTGACTTGCTGAGTTCCTCCAGTATTTTCTGCACGTTGCTCTGTAATTTTCTGTAAATTTACCTATTTTCCAAATGTTAAAATTAAGTAGGTGTTTATAGCAATTGAAACTGTAGTTAATTTTTTATTGTTACCTTTGTGGTGAAGATGTACAAAACATTGTCAGGAGAGTGAGGTTCTCTTAGATCCTCCTGGAGTCTCTCCTGGAGAGTTGCTGTGTGAAGAAAGACTTTTATGTTTCCCCAGTTGCAGCTTTTGTGTGGTCCACTTTTAGTCAATCAATCAAGAAACTAGGGAATTTTCAAAATTAGGTACAGGGACTTACTAGCCTTAAATCTCATTAGTTGACTTTGTTCATTTCTTCTAGGTGATAACGGTTCAAAGTACATTTATATAATTTCATTTTCTTGTAGGCATTCACAGTATATACAAAGAAACACAATAGAATCAATAAAATGTAAGACAAAGATGGACAAACAACCAATGTGCAGAAAACAACAGTGCAAATATAAAAATGAATAAAACAAAATAAATAATAAAAGTAACAATATTAAGTAGTAGATATTGGGAACGTGAGTTGGAGAGTCCTTGAATGGGAGTCTGTGGGGTGTGGAATCAGTTCAGTGTTGGGGTGAGTGAAGTTATTCACTTAGTTCAGGAGCCTGATGGCTGAAGGTTAATAACTATTCCTGGACCTGGTAGTGTGGGACCATAAGACCATAAGACAAAGGAGCAGAAGTCGGCCATTCGGCCCATCGAGTCTGCTCCGCCATTTCATCATGAGCTGATCCATTCTCCCATTTAGTCCCACTCCCCCATCTTCTCACCATAACCTTTGATGCCCTGGCTACTCAGATACCTATCAATCTCTGCCTTAAATACACCCAATGACTTGGCCTCCACTGCCGCCCGTGGCAACAAGTTCCATAGATTCACCAGTCCCTGGCTAAAAAAAATTCTTTGCATCTCTGTTCTGAATGGGCGCCCTTCAATCCTTAAGTCATGCCCTCTCGTACTAGACTCCCCCCATCATGGGAAACAACTTTGCCACATCCACTCTGTCCATGCCTTTCAACATTCGAAATGTTTCTATGAGGTCTCCCCTCATTCTTCTAAACTCCAAGGAATACAGTCTAAGAGCAGACAAAGGTTCCTCATATGTTAACCCTCTCATTCCTGGAATCATTCTAGTGAATCTTCTCTGTACCTTCTCCAACGTCAGCACATCCTTTCTTAAATAAGGAGACCAAAACTACCCACAGTACTCCAAGTGAGGTCTCACCAGTGCCTCATAGAGCCTCAACATCACATCCCTGCTCCTATACTCTATTCCTCTAGAAATGAATGCCAACATTACATTTGCCTTCTTCACCACCGACTCAACCTGGAGGTTAACCTTAAGGATATCCTGTACGAGGACTCCCAAGTCCCGTTGCATCTCAGAACTTTGAATATTCTCCCCATTTAAATAATAGTCTGCCCGTTTATTTCTTCTGCCAAAGTGTATAACCATACACTTTCCAACATTGTATTTCCTTTGCCACTTCTTTGCCCATTCTTCCAATCTATCCAAGTCTCTCTGCAGACACTCTGTTTCCTCAGCACTACTGGCCCCTCCACCTATCTTCGTATCATCAGCAAACTTAGCCACAAAGCCATCTATTCCATAATCCAAATCGTTGATGTACAATGTTCCTGTACCTCCTTCCTTGGGGCAGCAGTGAAAACAGAGCATAGCCTGAATGGTGGGGGTCCTTGATGATGGACCCCACTGATAGGGATCTTTGCTCATAAAGAACAGAAAATTTGCAGATGCTGAAAATCAAAGTAACACATACAAAATGCTGGAGGAACTCAGCAGGCCAGGCAGCATCTATGGAAAAGAATAAACAGTCAACGTTTTGGGACAAAGCAGTCCTGTAGCAGTCTTTGCTCCTCATCTTTCTTTCAGTGATTTTCTGCTAGTATTGGAAGCTTTTAATGTCTGCTATGGAATCCAGTATGTTATTAATACTGTTCATCCACAATATCTCCATCATTTAAATACAATGATTCCAGATCACATTTAAAGTGCAGAATATGGGCTGCCATGGGGCAAGATTGTGCTTGATACGATCTGTTGTACTCACGTCACAGTACCATCGGCTGAAGAGTGGCACAATCGGGCTCATTGTAACTTATTATGAACAAAAGGGAGTCTGTGTGTGCAATTTGAAGCCTTCTACACCCTGGTGATGAATGATCCCTGTGTACCACCTAAAATACTTCTGGCAGAATAACACATTTTATATCTACAGTGCAAACACTTCACCAAATATTGGAAAAACCTATAAACTGCTGAGCTTAACTAAACAGTTAAGTCCATAACAAAGATGCATTCAATACTTCTAACCAGTTATTTGATTTATCTTTCATTGTTCAGACATGGTATTGCCCCATGAATTCATGGATTATTCCAACTTGAAGAACATCATTACTTGAAACCTCTTTCATCCCACTTTCATTCAGCTGCTTGACCATTAATGACACTCAAAGCTCACCAGAGCAGCAACTGTAGAAAATTAAGAGTTACTGATCAGCCATTAATTATAAAAAATGCCCATTTATTGTTCCAATGAAAATTAGTTCAATTTTGTTTCTCCATCACTCAAAGTTACAGCTTAAGCATATGTATCTCTAATGCATTTATGAACACAAACATGAATTCACCTTGTTCAAGTAACAAAGAATCTGCAACTGTACAAATGAGGTTGTCAGGATTCATACTTGCAATGAATCTTTCCACGATCATTCGTGCAAAAGAACATTGAAAACTATCCCATTCTGTATGTTTTTAAAAATGCATTTTACAACGGGAGCTCAACGCAATTAAATACTTTTTGTACACTTACAATGATAGAAGAGGGCAGAAGGCAAAATATTATAAGACATAGAAAAATAAGAGTTTGATACAATTCCTATGCTGAGGGAATAATTTTAATACATGATGAAAAGTAAGGAGTGGGATTGGGGGTGGGGGGGGGAGGGGGGGAAGCAAAATCTGTGACCTGTGATGAAAACAAAAATATCACCACCCCTCAGTGAATTACCATGGTCAGCACATATTAGAAGCTATATACCATCATTGGAGGTCTAGAACAAAAGTTTGCTTTGTTACAGAAGTTAGCAGTTCATGGATCGGTGATTTTATGTCTTGTCTTAAAGTCATCTTAAGAAGTGAAACAAACCAGGCATGGATTATTATTTCACTTTAAAGTCATGTTATATAAATTCAAAGTTCAAAGTAAATTTATTATCAAAGTACATATATGTTACCATTCACCATTCTGAGATTTTTTTTTCATGTGAGCATGCACAGCAGAAGAACAACAATAAAAGCAACGAAAAAACTACACACAAAAACAGCAACCAATGTGCAAAAGACAAAATCGTGTAAATAAAAAATAACTAATAAATAAATAGTAAATAACTGATACTGAGAACACGAGTTGCAGACTCCTTGAAAGTGAGTCCATAGGTTGTGGAATCTGTTCAGTGCCAAGGCGAGTGAAGTTATCCACGCTGGTTCAGGAGCCTGATTGTTGAAGGAACTGTTCCCTAATCCAGTGTTTTTAGACGCAAGGCCTCCTTCCTGATTGCAGCAGCAAGATGGTGGGGGCCCTTGATGATGGATGCCGCTTTCTTGTGGCAGTATAAATATTTAAGTATTATGATGTGGAAGAATGATCTAAGCCTATTCCGTTGTAAATCTGAAAAAGAAGCCTTGAATCTTCTGCAGAAATGCTAGCAGTCCTGTACATTTAGTCTTGTGATCATGCAGATGTTGGAACACATTTTGAAAAAGACTGAAGTACTTCCATGCATTGGAACACAGCCCAATTCACACTAACTTTGGACTGCTTGTGATTTTCACAGCATCTCAGCGTTCATGCTAGGAAATTGGCCAGCTTGCTGTTCCTACGCCATGTAGGACCTGACACAGGAAAAGGTTGCCATTAATTTGAATACAGAAGAACAGCTGACTAAAATGGAGAAATAATTTACAGTATGTTTTAGCTGAGACAATATGAATATTTTTAGTATTTTTTAGGTTTATTTAAAACATATAAAAATGTTTCCACAGATTTTCTGACCAAAATATCCATGAAACTTAAAGAATTTTACACAATGAAATTTAAGTATAATGTTTTACATGTTGGACATCAGAAGTAAATCAAAAATGCTAAAAATAACCAAAAAGATTATGGGCTAATGAGAAAAAGAGTTGACATTTCAAGTGGGTGACTTGTCATCAAAATTGACCTTTCATCAGATTTTAATGACAACCGGTGATAGACTAACTCGATCAATATTTGGTAGCAGCTCTGATTATCAGTAATACTTTGACTTCTGACCTGTACAGTCCCTTGATATCTTTAGTGCGAGGAGTTAAGTAGTATATATACACACATATTCCACACATGTGAGCACATACATACAAGCTGAACTGTGATTAGTTCTTTAAAGCCCTGCTTATTTACATGGAATAACTTTGCAGGCAAATTAGTCATCAAATAAAAATACAAGCAACAAATCCAAATTCCAATTCATTAAACGAGTAAGGCCAAAGTTTAAGCACAATAAACATATAACAATTTGCGGGTTAGCAATTACACAATTATAATTTGACTTATCATAGGGCACACTGACTTTAGGGTTCACATGAACCAATTCCATTTTTTCCCCCCGAAAACAAAAGTATGATTCTCTTTAACAGGGAATGAATAGACAACAAACTTGGCAAAAGATTCCAGGATCAAAAAAAACCCTCAACTGCAATTTAAGCATAAAAGGCTAGCTTGAAATTCCAGTACTGAGTACTCATCAACTGGACCTCACTCCTGAATTCAAGGGGCAGAAATGACCTCTGCATCCAGACTTCTAACAGCAATTCTGGCAAACACAATTTATCACATTTATATCTGTGCCAGAGAAATGCTTAAATTGTAATTATAGATTAGTACATCTTTAAAAATTTCTTATGGAACAATAAAAATTACTTTTTTTTTTAACAGGGAAATTAGTTTGTTAGCACTTCACAGATTTCTGCTGATTAGTGGAGAAGTCTGTAAAATAGGTACTGTGAGGAGCAACAGAGAGTCACTAATAATCTCTGGATAACTTTGTACATGCACATTTGGCTGAATCCTCCACGATAACTAACAACACTAAACCTGCGTTTTACTACAAATTGTGTCTCTTCTTATTGCAGCATCCAATAATATAATTTCCTTCAATCTTGACATAAAGCAATTCCAGTGTTTAGAGGTTCTCAGTAATAACATCCCAATGTAAATACAGAAGTTATTTTGCTGTACATACATCCAGTAACCTTTGTAAGGGGAAGATATACAACTCCATCAAGTAATCAACTACAAGTTGCCCCCATTAATGTTATTGCTTCTTCTGAGCCACTGAATTCAATGGCATTTTCACAACTTCAAAAGCTGAACTAAACTGAATTTACAACACAGAAATGATGCACTCCTCTCTGTTCTCATCTCCCAGCTTATGTGGCAGACATAATTGCCTCAAAGTAGTTTGTAAACCCTAATGAAGCACACTAGAGATATTAAACATAAGAAATTCTGCAGATGCTGGAAATCCAAAGTTACATCCACAAAATACCGGAGGAACTTAGCAGGTCAGGCAGCACCTATAGAAATGAATAAGCAGACGATGCTTCTGGCCGAGACCCTTCCTCAGGAGTGGAAAGGAAAGAGGAAGACACCAGAATAAAAGGTGGGGGAGGGGAAGGAGAAGGAGGATAGCTAGAAGGTGATAGGTGAAGCCAGGTGGGCAAGAAAGGTAAAGGGCTGGAGAGAGAGGAATCTGATAGGAGACAAGAGGAGAGAAGAAAGGAGGAGGGACCCAGGGGGAGATGATAGACAGGTGAGAAGAGGTAAGGAGCCAGAGTGGGGAACAGAAGAAGAGGGGAGGGGGAAGGATTTTTTTTTAAACCACAAAAAAAATTGATATTCATGCCATCAGGTTGGACAATTATTGCTACTGTTATAATGGTGGAAACCTAGCAACCAAATCCAATTACAAACACGAGAAATTCTGCACATGCTGGAAATCCAAAGCAACAGTCACAAAATGCCGAAGGGTCTCAGCCTGAAACATTGACACTTTTTTTTTTCCATGGATGCTCCCTAACCAGCATTTTGTGTGTGTATGTTGCAACCAAATGCAACTGGTAATGTGATAAAGATGAGACAATCTGCACAGTGATTGAGTGATAACTGCTTTCTAGGACACCATAAAGAACTCAATGCTCTTAAAAAGTGCCATGGAACCCTCTACTTCCACTGAGAAAACATACAAACCTCACTTTAAAATCTCTTCTCAAAAGTCAGCATCTCCAATAGTGCAGTATTCCATCAGTATGGTACAGGAGCCTTACCAAGCACATACAAATAAGATATGTGATTAATGTACAGTCAAAAGCTGGTGTAATAGAAGTGGATTCCAATGCACTAGTACTGGAGTAAATGGAAGCTGGACTGCTGTAAACCAAGGATTTAAAGAACTAGAGAAGCAAGTAGAGAGAATGTTAGGAGCAGGTTTTCAAAGTTTGAAAGATGATCTAAGATGAGGATAGAGAGAAATGTGTTAATGTGTGAAATGATAAACATACTGTGGCAAGAATAAATAAAGGCATCCATTAGTCTTGCAAGACCATGGATCTGCGCCTAGAAAGTCTTCACTCTCCAAGGCACAGGCCTGGGCAAGGTTGTATGGAAGACCAGTAGTTGCCCATGTTGCAAGTCTCCCCTCTCCACGACACCAATGTTGTCCAAGGGAAGGGCATTAGGACCCATACAGCTTGGCACCAGTGTCGTTGCAGAGCAATGTGTGATTAAGTGCCTTGCTCAAGGACACAACACGTTGCCTCGGCAGGGGCTCGAACTCACGATCTTCAGGTCGCTAGTCCAATGCCTTAACCACTTGGCCACACAATGAATGGATAAGAGTTATAAATAGACAAGACTGATGGCTCCATAAATGCTCCAAGCATTCAAAACAAAGTTAGATGAACTGAGGAATACAGTAACATGCTGCAGATGAAGGGGAACTAGTGGATATTCTGCATGGTTATTTTGAAATTACATAAAGATGCATGCCTGGAAAGCATCTTGTTAAGCAAAGTTTTGTAAATCATAAAGACTGGATAAAATGCATCATGGATATTTCTGTACAGAGTATTTTTGTTCATTAATGCAAAAATTTGATTTTTCTGAAACTAAAATGTTCTCAGTTATCATAAAGGAAATTGAATACACATAAAGGGAAGTTAGGCTTTAGTTATATATGGCATTGGCAGAACCACATCTGGAATACTCTGTACAGTCTATGTAACCTCCTGAAACCTGGATTGGGATGGGTGTTCAATGAGGAATGGTTTGACAGACTAGGTTTTTATCCACTGGAGTTCAAAAGGAAACAGGACATGGTAGAAATATAAAAGATCTCAAGAGGTCTTGAGAGGATAGATGTGGAAATGCCATTACTTCGTGTGAGAGAATCAAGAATCTAATTTAAAAAGTAAGAGATCGCCCATTTAAGACAAACAAGATACAAAGCTTTTTCTCTTAAGTGGTCATGAATCTTTGGAGCTCAGAATCCATCTCCTTTTGAATAAGGGAAGCTTTGAATATGTTTAAAAGCAAAAACGTGGATAGGTTCTCGATTATCAAGGGGATAAAAGCTTTCCGGAAATAGGTGAAAATAGCTGAAATTACAGTCTGATCAGCCATAATCTTACCATAGATGAGCAGACTTGATGGGCCAAATCATCTACTCCTTACTCCTGTGTTGTAAGAATAATTTAGATTTATTATATTGAATCCTGGGATGAAGTGGGTTAACCTATGAAGGGTGACTGAGTGCAATGGTCTAGATTCACGAGGGTTTAGTATCAGTCTGGATTTTGTGCTCAAGACTCCCTGAAAGATACTTGAAACTACAATCACAACTCAAGAGGAGAGTTTACTTCTGCATACCTTTCTATCCATCTAACAAGAAGCACAGCAGGTTAGCGGTAGGTGTAACACTTTACAGTGCCGGTGATCAGAAGACAGAGATTTAATTCCTACGCCTGTCTGAGACTGTGTGGGTTTCCCTCCCAGGTGCTCTGGTTTCCTTCCACATTCCAAAGATGTACAGGTTAGAGTTAGTAAGTTGTAGGCATGCTTTGTTGGTGCCGGAAGCATGGTGACACTTGTGGACTGCCTTGGCTTGAGTTAGTCGTTGACACATACAATGAATTTCACTGTATGTCTTGATGTACATGTGACAAATAAAGCTGATCTGTAAGATCTTTTAAATGCAATTATAGTATTTACTTCAATTACAGGTAATAGCAAATTCCAGCCTCACCTTTTAGGATTTTGAAATATGCAGTTAGTCTACCTCCATCACACAAGTATGTTCAAAAATATTCAAATTCCAAGCAACAAAAATATTCAAATTCCAAGCAACAATTTTTAGCATGAAACAATGCAATTATTTTGCATCAGTTACATTAAAAAAAACTATTTCATCAAGGCAAACAAAATAATCAGCAGGCAATGATAAACACAAGCAGTATATCAATGGAGCTGAAATACAGAATTAAGGAAGGATGGTGTTAACAAGGGAATTTTTAACTTGGGACTGAACAATATATTTCTTCAGCCTGGACTCTTAGACAGCAAGTTTTAGTTCCAGGTGTTGTCGGTGCCAATTCATGCCAAGGGCTAAGTCAGTCGCCTCTATCATACAACAGACTGCGGATGCTGGAATCTGGAGCAACACACAAAGCGCAGGATGAGCTCAACAGGTCAGGCAGCATCTATGGAGAGTTGACAGCCGAGTTAAAGGGAAACGTCGATTGTCCACAGATGCTGCCTGACTCGCTCAGTTTCCCCAGCACTTTGTCTGTTGCTTCTTTACCCAGAACTGTTCTCAACACAAGCCCCCGAGAACCAGACAGGGGCTGAGAAACTAACTTTGGATCTGATTGACATATTTTTAAATGGCTGCAGACAGCAGTAGGAGTCGCTCTCCGAGCCGAGCCAAACCATACACGGGGACTGGAAATTCTGCTGTATCTCAACACAAAGGCAACAGTCGAGAGCTCCTACCGTCGCGCAGAAAGCATCGCAATTCCCCGTGGAGAGATTCAGCTCGCTGAGCTTGGTGTCCCACTGAAGGGGGTCCATGTTCTCACTGTCTAACGCTTCCATCGCGCCGCTCGGCCTGTCACTTCGCCCTGTGTTTTCACCCACCTCGGCCGGAAGCACGCAGCTAACTCTGACAGACGGCCGCCTCGACCAATGGGTCGACAGCAAGCCGCCGAAGTCCCCCTTTGCTATTGGCAAATGGTTCTACCAATGGCATTGAGACACTTCGCCTTCAGCTTTGGCCCGCCTTCTATCGGTTGCTCACATCTTGGCTCGGTTCCCGCCACCGCGTCCCCCCGCCTGTCCGCAATGGCGCTCGCTGGACGGGGGGCAGGTGAACGCGCGATCGACGACAGGGCTTACACCCTCAGAAGCGTTTTCCAGTGAATCTGATCAGCAGTTTAGAGAAAGCTTGAGGGTGATTCCTTCATAAATTGATTGCACAGGATGAAAGCAAAGCGCAAAGAAGGCACGACGGTGACTACCAGATTTGCGTTGATTCGTCATGACACCAAATAATTTGACAAACTTCTATAGCTGCACATTTATAGCAACGCGGTCTGGTATGGCAATGCCAATGTCCATTTACGGAAAAGATTACAGAAACTGGTGGACACATTCCAGTCCATCATAGGGAAAGCTCTTCCTACCAGTGAGTATATTTAGATGGAGTTCAGCCACAAGAAAGCAGCCTCTTATCTTCAAAGACTGTCACCATCCAGTCCATGTGCTCGTCTCGGTACAGCCATTGGGCAGGCGGTTCAGGAGTCTTAGTTCCCTCCGCACACCTTCAGGAACAGTTATTATCCTACAACCATCAGGCTCCTGAACCAGCATTGATAACTTCATTCACCACTACCCTGAACTGATTCTATTACCCACAGTCTCACTTTCGAAGGACTCCTTATAACTTTTACAATCTAAGTATTATTTTTATTTGTGCAGTGTTTCCATTTGCACATTGGTTGTTTGTCAGTCTTTCATGATTTTTGTTTGTAAAATTCTTTTGTATTTTTTATATATTCTTGAAAGGCTTGCAAGAAAATGGATCTCAAGGTAGTACATGGTAACACATATATACTTTGATAATAAATTTATTTTGAACTTTGAAGTGCTATGTGGTGCAAATGAGAACTGAGGAAGGTGAAGGAGAAGTTGGAAAGGCAGAACTTCAATGGGCAAAGAGTTTGAGGTTGGACCAAGCTCAGCGAGCTGAATCTCTCCATAGGGAATTGCAGTGCTTCATGGAGATTGGAGCTGAGTAACTCGAGTGAAGACCAAACACTTTCCTGGGGACAATAAATTGAATAACCAACTAATTAAAGTAACTAGCCAAATAAAGAGGACAACTAGAAGAGCTGGATATGGGGTGACTTACTTTCTAACAGCTAAAACTGTGCCACTACTTAGCAGATGAATCTTGTGTATCAACATTGTTGTCAGTTGAACTTTCACTATCTCCAGTGAAAGATGGTTGTTAAGTAACCTTATGCCCCAGATTAAAGGTCTTCAGACGGTGAATCTATCCATTTCGCTCCACTGGGTTCACTGAGTTAATTCAATGGTGCTACTGAACCTGTGCAACAGCTTCCTGGTAGTCAAAAAAATCTAAGAAATCCAACATCACTAAAACATTGCCAAAAATAGCTTTTCTGAGGTAAATTATGTTAATTATTGCTGCAAACAGTGAAGGGGTGAGCAATGGTGAGGGGAGTTCGGGGGATGAAATGTTGCAGATGGAGTTAGGATGCCCGTACAGCTGGCGCAGCTGTGAGGTTGGATTGATCTGAGCACAATAAAGAGAAGACAGGGCCCAGGCAGAGAAGATTCAATTACAATGCTCGTTCAACTGGCCTGCATGTGAGGCTGGATTGCTCTGGGCGCTGAGCTGATCTGAAGAGCTTGAAAGTGTCTTCAGGCTGGGCAACAAAATCTGGTCCCAGAGGGAGCCGCTGGGTGGTCTAGGCTTGGGGCCCTTTGCAGCAGCAGTGCCTGGGTCTTAGTGTGAGTTACCTTATGCTGTTTAGACAATTTAAATGCTGGCCCATATCTGAGGTGAGAGCCAATTTCACTTGCTCTCTGCAATCTTCGTTCCTCACTCCAGGGCGCTAGACCTTTTACTGTTCCGTTGTTGGGTCAATTTAAATGCCAGTGCAGATAAACTGAAAAAACATGATGGTCGGGACGAGACCCAATTTCACTTGTTTTCCACGATGGTCATTTCCATGGCGCCGAGGCCGTGAAGACTGCCCTGGCTGCTGTGCTCTGTACCTGCTAATATGATGAACTGATAAGCAAGGCTCTGGGCCTACTCCATGGTTCAAATCTGAGGACTCATTTTTGGTTTTGAATGCTGTTGTTTGCTTCAATTGTTCACATGACTTCTATTTTTTTCTTGTGCATTGAGTGGTGGTCTTTTATTTTTTTTTCTTTAAATTGGACTCTTTTGGGTTTTTTGCTTCTTCGTTACCTGTGAGCAAGCAAATCTCAAGGTTGTATAATTTGATAATAAATGTACTTGAATCTTGAATCTTGAGTTCCTCCAGCAGGTTGTTTTTACCCAACTAATTACTTGGTTGGAAGCTGAATGACTTAAAGTCATACATAGATATACATATTTTTAAACAAAAAATGAAATTGCAGGGCACAGTAGACCAAGTAGATGAAGAGTCACTGACCTGGAATGTTAACTCTATTTCTCTCTCCAGAATCACAATCAGGTTTATTATAACTGACATATGCCGTAAAATTTGTTCTTTTTGTGGCAGTAGTGTAGTGCAATTCATAAAACTGACTAAATAAATAAACACATAGCTAACTATTGCAAAAGAGGAATAGAGACACTTGTAAAATCTGATAGCAGAAGTCAAGAAGTTGTTGCTAAAACATTGAGCATCCACTAATGCTGCCTGATCTGCTGAGGTATGAAGCTCCGATGGTGTACTGAAAACTTGTGCCAGCAGTTAGTGGGAGTGTTCAAGCACACGTTCATCTCTGGTGCAGCCGGAGGTTCCCACCTACTTCAAGAGGGCGTCAATCATTCCAGTGCCCAAAAAGAGCAGAATGAACTGCCTCAATGGCCACCCAGTTGCACTCTCATCTACTGTGATGAAGTGCTTTGAGAGGTTTGTCATGGCCAGAATCAACTCCTGCCTAAAAAAGGACCTGGACCTGCTGCAATTTGCCTACCACCACAAAAGGCCTACTGCAGTGGATGCAGTCTCACTGGCTCTCCGCTCGGCCTTGGATCACCTGGACAACAGCTTATGTGAGGCTGCTGTTTATTGATTACAGCTCAGTGTTAAACACCATCATACCCTCAGTACTAATCAACAAGCTTTAAAACCATCTCTCTCTGCAACTGGATCCTTTACTTTGTCATCAGGAGATCATCAGCAGTGCGAATTGGAAAATACACCTGGTTAGCAATCAGCTCTGGCGCACCTCAGAGATGCATGCTTAGCCCACTGCTCTACACTCTTTACACATGTGATCATGTGGCTCGGCACAGCTCAAATGCCATCTATAAATTTGCTGATGACACAACTTGGTGGCAGAATCTCAGATGGTGCTGAGGAGGTATACAGGAGTGAGAGAGATCTGCTGGTTGACTGATGTTGCAACAACAATCATGTACTCATTGTCAGTAAGACCAAAGAACTGATTGTGGACTTCAGGAAGGGAAAGTTGAGGGAAAACTCACCTGTCCTCACCAAGGAGTCAGCAGTGAAAAGGGTGAGCGGCTTCAAGATCCTGCATGTCAACATCTTTGAACATCTATCCTGGGCCCAACATATTGATGCAGTTATGAAGAAGGCACCTATATTTCATTAGGAGTTTGAGGAGATTTGGTATGTCACCAAGGAATCTAGCATATTTTTACAGATGCATTATGGAGAACAATGGGTTGCATTGGCATATGTTCTGGAGGCGCCACTGCAGGGGATCAGAAAAAGCTGCAGAGGATTGCAAACTCACCCAGCTCCATCATGCCTACTAGCCTCCTCAGCATTGACATCTTCAAAAGGTGATGCCTCAAAAAGGCAGCATCCATCATTAAGGATCCCCATTACCCAGGACATTACTTTTCACATTTCTGCTGTCAGGGAAGAGGTGCACGAGCAAGAAGTGACACATTCAACATTTTAGAGATAGCTTCTTACCCTCTGCTATCAGATTAAAGAATGGATAAGGAGTTAACCCATGAACACTACCTCAGTATTTTTGCTTTCTTTTTGCACTACTTATTTAATTTAATATCTTTCAGTTAAACATTAGAATCAGGTTTAATAGCACTGGCATATGTTGTGAAATTTTGTTAACTTAGTGGTAGCAGTACAATGCAATACATGATAATATAGAAAAAATAAATAAGTATATCAGTTACATTAGTGTGCATATAGGAGGGCTGATTGATAAGTTTGTGGCCTAAGGTAGAAGGAGTCAATTTTAGAAAACCTAGCACATTTATTTTTCAACATAGTCCCCTCCTACATTTACACACTTAGTCCAGCAGTCGTGGAGCATACGGATCTTGAACCTCCAGAAAGTCCACAGCATGGGTGATTGACAAGTTCGTGGCCTAAGGTAGAAGGAGATGAGTTATATAGCTCTTGTTTCATGCACATGCAGTTCAACTCTTTGAGTGATAATGCAGAAAGTTTGAAGTTAATAACTCATCTCCTTCTACCTTAGGCCACAAACTTATCAATCACCCCTGATGAGTTATTAACCTCAAACTTTCTGCATAATCACTCAGAGTTGAACTGCATGTGCATGTAACGAGAGCTGTATAACTCATCGCCTTCTACCTTAGGACACGAACTTATCAATCACCCCTGCTGTGGACCACCTGGAGGTCCAAGGTGCTGTTGTTGCATGCATGTGTCGTTCAACTCTTTGAGTGATAATGCAGAAAGTTTGAAGTTAATAACTCATCTCCTTCTACCTTAGGCCATGAACTTATCAATCACCCCTGCCGTGGACCACTTCTACAAAGAAGGGATCCGTATGCTCCACAACCGCTGGACTAAGTGTGTAAATGTAGGAGGGAACTATGTTGAAAAATAAATGTGCTAGGTTTTTAAAAATTTACTCCTTCTACTGTAGGCCACAAAGTTATCAATCACCGTGTGTGTGTGTGTGTGTGTGTGTGTGTGTGTGTGTGTGTGTGTATTAAATAATTTAATGAAAAATAGTGCAAAAATAGAGATCAGGTGGTCACTTTTTATTGTCATTTTGACCGTAATTGCTGGTACAGTACACAGTAAAAACGAGACAACGTTTTTCAGGACCATGGTGCTACTTGAACAATACAAAAACTACACTGAACTACGTAAAAAACAACACAAAACTACACTAGACTACAGACCTACCCAGGACTGCATAAAGTGCACAAAACAGTGCAGGCATTACAATAAATAATAAGACAATATGCAAAGTAGAGGGCAGTAGGTTGGTGTCAGTCCATGCTCTGGGTATTGAGGAGTCTGATGACTTGGGAGAAGAAACTGTTATATAGTCTGGTCATGAGAGCCCGAATACTTCGGGGCCTTTTGCCAGATAGCAGGAGGGAGAAGAGTTCGTATGAGGGGTGCGTGGGATCCTTCATAATGCTGTTTGCTTTACGGATGCAGCGTGTGGTGTAAATGTCTCTAATGGCGGGAAGAGAGACCTTGATGATCTTCTCAGCTGACCTCACTATCTGCTGCAGGGTATAAAAAAGTGTCCATGGGTTCAATGTCCATTTAGGAATCAGATAGCAGAGGGGAAGAAGCTGCTTCTGAATTGCTGAGTGTGTGCCTTCAGGCTTCTGTACCTCCTTCCTGATAGTAACAATGAGAAGAGGCCATGTCCTTGGTGATGGGGCTCCTTCATGATAGATACCACCTTTCTGAGGCACCGCTTCTTGAAGATGTCTTGGATACTACGAAGCCAAGTACTCATGATGGAGGTGACTAATTTAACAACCTTCTGCAGCTTCCTTTGATCCTGTGCAGTAGTGTCTTTCCCATACCAGGCACTGATGCAGCCTGTCAGAATATTTC
Organism: Mobula birostris; assembly: GCF_030028105.1. Lineage (NCBI taxonomy): Eukaryota > Metazoa > Chordata > Chondrichthyes > Myliobatiformes > Myliobatidae > Mobula > Mobula birostris. Next base: position 51,112,840 of record NC_092378.1, on the reverse strand, counting down.
TTATTGGAATTTAGTATTTTTCAGTATTGCACTGTACTGCTGCTGCAACACAACAAATTTCATGACATAGTTTGATAATAAACCTGATTCCGATTCTATTTCCAGCATTGTCTGTTTTTTTTCATATTTATAGTATCTTCAATTTTTACATAATTCATTTTAAAAGGAACGTGTGTATTATTGGTATTATCTGCATTTTATAGATTATTTTGGTAATTAAGTTTTGGGTCATTTTCTGTGGCTGGATTATCCATGGGAAAGTGGTGAGGAGCTGCTTTAGGACATGGAACAGTACAGAGCAATCCCTTCAGACCACAATGATTGGCTATGGTCATTCTGGTTGGTTGAGAAGGAGTTCGAGGGTTTAGCAACAGGGCCAAGAAAGGATTGGTAATGTATTTACAAACAGGATGGTGTTTAACTTGGTATTATTGGTTTCTTATTGTCACACAGAGTCATTGAGCTATACAGCATGTAGGCAGGCCTTTGGGTCCAACTGGTCCATGTTGGCCAAGATTCCCATCTAAGCTAGTCCCATTTGTCTGCATTTGGTCTACATTTCTTTAAACCTTTCCTATTCTTATACCTATCCAGATATCTTTTAAATGTTGATTATGTACCCATGTCAACTACTTCCTCTGCCAGTTTATTCCTTATACTGGCCACTCTCTGGTGGAAAAGTTGTTCCTCAGGTTCCTGTTAAATCTCTCCCCTATCACTCTAAACCTATGTCCTTTAGTTCTAGATTTGCCAATCCTAAGAAAAAGATTTTGCATATTGGCTTACAGCATTGTACATAAAAATGTAGCACAGGTAGACTGTACTCTGCAAAGGCCATGATAAAGTAGACTGTGAGTTCAAGAGTTCCCTTAAGAGTCTCATACAGTGGTATAGAAAGTTCAAAGGTCCTAATAAGGGCAAAAGAGGTAACTCCATTTTCTCTGCTCACTGGGAAAATGGAGACACCTCTTTCTCCCTTATTAGGGAGAGAGAGAACCTGCGGTATGTTGAATACTGGGTGAAAGGCAAAGTCTTTGGGGTAACTGCAAGTCTGTGTCTTTGCTCACGCTTGAGTGCTTGTTGGCAGTGCCAATGCTTTTTTTTGCTGGTGGGGGGAGGGGGGAATTGTTGCTCACTTCCGCTTACGTGCGGGTAGGGGGAGCTGGGGGGGACTTTGGGGTTCTAACGTTTAACTGTTGTTCATTCTTTGGGAAACTCTGTTTTCGTGGATGGTTGTGAAGAAAAAGCATTTCAGGATGTATATTGTATACATTTCTCTGACATTAATTGTACCTTTGAACCTTCTGTGAAGTAGAGGTGCTGTGCTTGCATGGCCATAATTTAAACGAGGCTAAGCTATTAGTGATATTGATACCCAGGAACTTGAAACATCAACCATCTCCATCTTAGCATCATTGATACTTATAGAGGTCATATGTTCCAATCTGCTTCCTGAAATCAATAAACAGCTCTTTTGTTTTACTGACAATAACAGAAAGGCTTTTGTAGTGACACCATGCCACCCTACTCTATTTCTTTCCTGTATTCTGTCTTGTTATTTGAGATCTGCCCCAGTATGGTGGTGTTACCTGTGAGCTGTGGAATCTGATTACACACTTGTGAGTGTATAGGGAGTAAAGTAGAGGGCTGAGGACCACAGTCTTGCAGGATACCAGCATTGAAGATGATCATGGCAGAGGTGTTTCTGCCTGTCCTTATAGAGTGGTTTGTTGGCCAGGAAGTCAAGGATCCAGTTGCAAAAGGAGTTGATGATCCTAGGTCTAGGAATTTGGAGATGAGTTTGTTTGTAATTATTATATTGAAGGTTGATCTGTAGAAAATTAAGAGTCTGACAAAGTGTCTTTGTTATTCAGATGCTCCAGAGATGTGTAGTGTTAGGGAGATAGCATCTGCCATGGACATGTTTCAGGGTCAGGCAAATAGCAAGGGATCAAGGTTGGCTGGAAGGCTGGAGTTAGTGCATACTATGACCGGCTTCTCGATGGTGGTGGTGGGCTTCTTAAAGTAGGTGGGAACATCCGATCGGAGTAGAGAAAGGTTAAAATACTTGGAAGGAATCTGCAAGTGGTAGTATTCCTATAGATATACTGCCCTTATCATTGGTATTGTATTTTGGTACCTGTGACAATAATAAACCAATAAAGTGAAAAGCTTGTTAACTTCAAGAGGCACGAGGTGATGTTGCAGCTCTGTAAAACTCGGGTTAGACCACACATGGGATATTGTGTTCATTTCTGGTTGCCACATTATAGGAAGGATGTGGAGGCTTTAGAGAAGATGCAGAGGAGATTTACCAGGATGCTGCTTGGATTAGAAAGCATACCTTATGAGGATAGGTTGCGTGAGCTAGGGCTTTTTTCTTTGGAGCAAAGGAAGATAAGAGGTGAATTGATAGAGGTGTACCAGACGATAAGAGGCACACTGTAGATCAAGAGGTTATTTGGAGACTTTTTCCTAGGGTGGAAATGGCTAATACAAGGGGCATATTTTTAAGGTGGATGGGAGAAGTATAGGGGGATGTTAGAGATAAGTGATTTACACAGAGAGTGGTTGGTTTTTAGAAAGCCCTTTAGGGATGGTGGTAAAAACAGATACATTAGTGGTATTTAACATACTCTTAGAAAGGCATCTAGATGAAGGAAAAATGGAGGGCCATGTGGCAGAGAAGGGTTAGATTAATCTGGTTAAAGCATTGGCATCACATTGTGGGCTGAAGAGCCTGTACTGTGCTGTACTATTCTGTGTTTCTATGTTTTATACTGTTCATACAAATCAAATCATTACACAGTGTATTGATCTAGAATAAGGTAAAACGATGCCAATGCAGAATAAAGCTTAAAAGATACCAAAAAAGTGCAGAGTATGTAAATGATAAAGTACAATATCATAACTTGATGGAAGATGTGATTTTGAGAGGTCTCGTTAGAGTACTTTGGGCTGGTAATTGTAGTATATCTTGTAGATTAATTACATTGGTTGCTGTACCAGAGGTGGATGGAATGAACATTTCGGTTCGTTGGTGGGGCACTAATCAAAGTGGATTGCTTTGTCATAGATGGTGTTGAGTTACATGATTGATGTTTAAGCTTTACTCATCCAGATAAACGGGGAATATGACATTGGCAATCATATCTTGTAGGTGGTGTAATGGCTCTGGGCAACTGGAGTTCAGTCATTCATCTCTGACTATCCAGCCTCTGACCAGGTCTTCTAGTTACTCTATTTATGAGGCAAAACCAGTTGACATTATTATTTATGATCTTGAAGATGTTGATGGTAGGCAACCTGGCAATGGTAAGGTCATTGAGTGTCAAAAGTATCTGGTTAGACTTGCTCTTGTGGAAGGTGGTTATTGCTTGCCACTTTTGAGGAATAAATTTTACTTTTCACTTGCATGCAGTTGGTGATGGAAGGGTTCCATCAGTCTCACTTATTGTATCTTTTGCTACGAATGTGGCCTCCTCAACATCGGTGAAACATAATACAGATCAGGGGAATCACGTCATCAAGCACCTTTGCTCTGTATGCAGGATACACTGGACAACAAAGATTTTGCTTCCTGAATACCTTTAGGTGTACCTAATGAATTTTGGGCTACTGATCATGAAAATCACTATGAAATTTCCCTATCACGCACCATTTTTTAAAATAAACTTATGATTATTATTTCAATTCATAATTCAAGTCAATTAAAATGTTGCCTACAATGTAAGCTGGAAAGTTTCCTATCTTGTCCAGGCATGTTTAGGCGGTGCGGCTGCTGCATGGCAGGACAGGTTTTAGTAATAATTATTTGGTTCAGGACTGTAAGGATGGAATTTGCTATCACCAGGCACAAAGATTTCTATGAAGGATTTTGATATTTGAGACAGATGCTTCCCAGAATAACTGATGGCAAGATTAAGGAAAGCATTTTTGTTGGTCCACAAATCAAACAGGTCATTAATGACAGGCAATCTGAAGAATTTCTAGTGGGACCAGAGAAAATCACATGGAAGACATTCAAGGAAGTTGTTGAAATTTTTCTCAGCATCTACAGAGCACTAATCTACATGCAGCTGGTTGAAAGCATGCTTCAAGCATATAGAACCATGAAATGCAACATGTCACTAAAGATTCATTTTCTGCATTCCCATTTAGACTTCTTCCCTGCAAGTCTTGGTGCTGCTAGTGAGGATGATGGTGAAAGGTTTCACCAGGACATTGTGGTCATGGAGAAAAAATACCAGGGCAACTGGAATCCATCAATGCTGGTGAATTATTGTTGGACACTTAAGCAAGAAGCCTCAGACACTGAGTACAAATGAAAATCATTAACAAAATATTTTGAACTTAGTTGAACTATTGCAAAGCATCAGCACCATTATGCAATTAAACACATTATATTCAATAAAAGTTAATTTGTTGTTTCTCCAAATTCCTACGTGATACAAGTAGTCTGAAATTATATTTGTGTTCATCTTCAAGCACTCTATTATAAACAAAAAAAAAATTCTGAGGAAGCAACACTTTCGAAAAAAGTTGTTGTCCAGTGATATCTTTGTTGTCAGCCATTTTAATTCCACTCCCCATTACTACACTGACTTGTCTGTTCCCAGCTTCATCTATTGAAAAGTTGAGACAAGATGCAGATTGGAGGAACAGCTCCTCATATTCTGTCTTGGTAGCTTCCAACCTGATGGTATCAGCACCAGTCTCTCTAATTTCTGGTAACTTCTCCCCTCTGTCCCCTTTATCCCACTGTCCCTATCATCTTTTTGCTTTCCCCAGTTTCTCAATCTGTCCATTACCTACACATTCCTCCCTCTGGTTTCCCTTGTCACCTCCTCTTTATACCATTGTCCACTGTCCTCTCCTATCAGATTCATTCTTCTACAGCCCATTGTCAATTCTACTGGTCACTTTCCAGCTTCTTACGTCATTCCCTCTCTACCCTTCCTCTGCTGCCTCTCTCCCCGTCCCTCCTGAATCCACCTAGATTAGTTACTGGCAATTAATTTGAATGTATGGATTTTTGTTTTGTAATATGTAGTGCCTGACTGGTGACTGACAGTTAAGATGCACAAGCTTTCATCACTGGCTGATTTTCTTCTGTCATACTATTAGAAGTCAAGTGGCTTATCTCCTAGATCCTTAGGAGCCCCTCCACCATCTATAATACTTTAAGTGCATGTAGTATGAATGTATATTATTTGTTTAAGTGTGTAAGGCCAAAACCACTGTCAGAAAGATTGAGCAGTTCAGGATAGACTGGTTGATCAATGTCTATGTCATTGAATCCTATATTGAACCAATCCCTACCCACCAATATCCCATCAATGTCATACTGTATCCTAGGAGAAGCACTGTCATTGAGCTATTTTACAGTACCTTCCTTCCATCTAACTGCCATCACAGCAAATGATAAAAGTGGCTTTGTTGCAAGAAAGTCTATATCAATTGGAGGTGGAAATCTATTTTTCTTCATCTTGAGGTCATCTCTCAACTAGCATCCAATTCTCAATTCAAAGACAAAGTAAATTTATTATCAAAGTGCGCGTACTGTATGTTACTATATACTACCTTGAGATTCAATAGAATTTATGAGAAGTTATACATAAACAAAGACTGACAAACAATCAATGTGCAAAAGAAGACAAATTGTGCAAATTAAAAACATACTGAGAACATGTGTTGTAAATTCCTTGAAAGTGAGTATAGGTTGTGGATCAGTTCAGAGTTGTGGTGAGTGGAGTTATCCATTCTGGTTCAGGAGCCCGAACCTGGTGGTGTGGGACCGAAGGCTCCTACTGTACCTCCTGCCCAATGGTATTAGCAAAACTGGTCTGGATAGATTTTTCTTCTTTAAGTAAAAAAATCATCTATCAACAAAGAGGCAATGTAAATTGGGCAGCAAATAGATCTGAGAGGGTCAGTTTGGGTCAGACAGTTGGACCAGGCATAATTCATTTCCACAGTTCAGATCATACAATATGACAGTTTTACATAATACATTACTTTCTCTGTGATTATAGGAAAATAAATGCTGATACAAACTTATTTTGCTGTAAATTACAAATTAGTAGCAATTGCCATAGAGAAACTTGCGTAGCTGTTGGGTTATAATATAGTTTAGAGAAGATATAACTTGATTACTTTTCCAATTGAATATTAACCCTGAAATATTTTATTACGTTTCATGTTTCTGCATTTTTAGTATTACCATATTCCACCCATTATTTTTGGAGGATAAGTTATTTAAGTTGTAAGCTAAAATCAAATTATGTCCTTGAAGTCCACTTAACTCAATTGTATTTTCTTTACAAGACTTCTGTATTAACTTGATTCCAGACACGCAGATATAGATTAGGTTTTTGTGGTTGTAAAGCATTTCAAAGTAAGTAGACTATGAAATTATATCAGTATCTGAATTGCTGCCTTATCTTTCTTTTAAAAGTAATATTTTGATTACTTTAATCATGAGCCGAATTTACATGATCATCAAAAGAAGTCGTACAACCCTAACTGTTTTAGGTGTATAGTTTTGTATGTTGCAAGAAGGTAATCCAGTACATTTCACATGACCATCATCTGACATTGTCAAAAGATAACTTACTGAAAAGAACTGCAAAGATTTTAGATGTTAGATTTTTTTTTAACTGCACAATTTAAGTAAGGAAATGTACTGTTTATGCATTTTTCTAGTAGTCCAGTCTTCTGTACCTTCTCAGGTGAAACAAAAATGTTCTTAGCATTCCATGCATTTATCAGAGGGTGTTATTCCATTGTTACAGATTAGTTAGTAAATCTAGTTAAGTTAATCATAACTAGGAAAGTTATGATTAACTCTTGGAAAGGTGCATAGTTCAGGCTATGAGTATTCAGAATAATGCTAGAAACTGCTATTTCCAAACTATCAAGAACAAAGTTGTTGGAGGAAAAAGTTTAATCCATAACAGAGAGTCACATGTTAAAATTATATCAAATTGTCATGCGCAGTCAACCTAATTTTATGTCCCAATCTTGTTAACATTTTTATAGAATTACAATATTCTTACTTTTCCACAAGGGCTGACTACAAATTTACAGAATGTATCTAAGGGCTCAACATTTCTGTAATATGCTATTTTACAGTTTGAATTCTTTTAATAAGTGAGTGCATAGTTATGCTTGTTTTTCTGATGAGTTATATACCCAATTCTGTGAATTGTTTTAAGTTTTATTATTAAGTGCTCAAAACTATTCAGAAATATCCCATAAACTATAGTGAAATGTTGATATTGTTTTGGTGAGGTTGTTGAGGGAAGGCTGATGACCTACACACATTAAGAGCCATAGGTTAGCAATAATGGTATCCAGGATCAGCCTTGCCAGACCATAGGAAGTGGCAGTCAAAAGACAAAAGAATGTGGCAAGCAGGAAGAAACACAGTCACCTCATTCTATAACATCTGAGGTGGAAGTGATTCCATGTCACTGCCTCATAAAGAGTGATTATCTAGAAGAATGGTCCTGCAGGGCTGCTGCAGGGTTCTTGACCAATGTCTGATCCAGTGACTGTTTATCATTCAGACTCATGGGTCAGCTGTGAATTGTCCAAATGCAAGAGTAAGTGGGTGGGGCTGGGAGATCCACTTTTATCAATCCTACTAGTCCAGTTAGATCTGTATGGACTTTTTGAGATTCAGACACTGTGATGGCCAAACTCACCACCATCAAACTCTTGTGCCTAGGCCTAGCACTGAGAGCTAGCGGCAATACCAGCTACCCTGGAAGGATGTGGTAAACCTCCACAGAAGGAACCATGGACTTGCACTATAACCCTACAAAGTTGCATGTCCTTGGGAAGGGAGTGGGGGGGATGATCAGCTGGCAGGTGGTGGCAATGTGTGTGAAGGAGTAGAGGAAGTTTGTTCACTACAATGTGGGAAGCTTAGACTATACACTTGTATCCATAGCCTTAATGTGTATTTGTCTTGCACTGAAGCTTGACCCAATAATAATTGACTCAAAACCATAATACTTTTAATTTAAACTGCATGAAAAGTTTCATTGTTGCAGCATATATGAACTGCATTGATCATTCATTTTACAAGGTTTTCCTGATTGCAAAACTCCATGCTATTTACTGTAGCAACATGATCTCCCAGATCTTGAGAGTTAAATTATGCTAGAGTTGCATTAATAGAATTGTATTCCAATCTTTTAATGATTTATGGATGATCTAATTGGTAGTTAAAATTGTGCAAATGTATAAAAGGTAGATATCCTTAATTCATCCTGTTTTCTTTGGAAGATTAAAAGATTAGCTTTACTTGTCACATGTACATCTAAACATACAGTGAAGGACATAATTTTCAGTGAGAATTGTGCTGGGAGAAGCCTGTAAGTGTTGCCACACTTACAGCACCAACATAACATGCCCACAGCATACTAATCCTAGTTGTACATCTTAGGAATGTGGGAGGAAACCGGAGAACCCAAAGGAAACCAGTGCTGCCAGGGAGGAGAATCAAGCCCTAGTTGGTGAATTGCTGGTGCTCTAAAGTGGCTGTGCCAGCTGCTACGCTACCATCTGGCCTCGTTGGGGAAAATCCAGAACAAGTGAGCATGACCTTGAAATTAAAGCATGATTGTGTTGCCACAAAATGATGCTTCAGTATCTCATAATAAAGCTAGTGGACATCTGAAACTCCCTCCACTCTTTACCAAGATCAATTTAAATAATTCAAAACTGACCCTGTTAGATTTGTAAACAAGGATGTTAAAAGTTCAGACAGAGATAGAGGATCTTCATTGCTGCCCTAAACGCCAGCAGTGTAACAGGCAGTAAGCAAGTATTTAAAAGTTGTGGAATGAAAGCAAGTAAATGAAGTTAAGTTACAGATCAGATGTGATCTAACTGAATAATTTAAAAGACCATTATTCCTTGGCTCATCCTCATGTTAACAAATACGTATCTGCATAAAATTCAAACTAAATTGTTTATTCACCCTCTCTAAGGCCTTTGCCTTTGCTAAATGTTGTACCTAGAATTGAACTCAGTCTTCCAGTTGTGGCTGATTAATATCCTATGAAGATCCATCATGACTTCCTGTTCTTGTTTTTTATAGACCACCCAATAGTAACAGGGACATCAAGGAGCAGATAGGGAGACAGATTCTGGAAAGGAGTAATAATAACAGGGTTGTTGTGGTGGGAGATTTTAATTTCCCAAATATTGATTGGCATCTCTCTAGAGTGAGCGGTTTAGATGGGGTAGAGTTTGTTGGGTGTGTTCAGGAAAGTTTCTTGACACAATATGTAGATAAGCCTACAAGAGGAGAGGCTGTACTTGATCTGGTATTGGGAAATGAACCTGGTCAGGTGTCAGGTCTCTCAGTGGGAGAGCATTTTGGAGATAGTGATCAGAATTCTATATCCTTTACCATAACATTGGAGAGGGATAGGAACAGATAAGTTAGGGAAACGTTTAATTGTAGTAAGGGAAACTATGAGGGTATCAAGCAGGAACTTGGAAGCATAAATTGGAAACAGATGTACTCAGGGAAACGTACTGAAGAAATGTAGCAAATGTTCAGGGGATACGGTACAAGAACCGTGGTGCACAAAGGCTGTTGTAAATCTAGTCAAGAAGAAAAGAAGAGCTTATGAAAGGTTCAAAAAACTAGGTGATGATATGAATCAAGAAGATTATAGGAAGGAGCTTAAGAATGAAATTAGGAGAGCCAGAAGAGGCCATGAGAAGGCCTTGGCGGACAGGATTAAGGAAAACCCCAAGGCATTCTACAAGTATGTGAAGAGCAAGAGGATAAGACATGAGAGAATATGACCAATCAAATGTGACAATGGAAAAGTGTGAATGGAACCAGAGGAAATAGCGGAGATACTTAATGAATACTTTGCTTCAGTATTCACTACAGAAAAGGATCTTGGTGAATGTAGGGATGACTTGCAGTGGACTGAAAAGCTTGAGAATGTAGATATTAAGGAAGAAGATGTGCTGGAGGTTTTGGAAAACATCAAGTTGGGTGAGTCACTGGAACTGGATAGGATGTACCCCAGGCTACTGTAGGAAGTGGGGGAGGAGATTGCTGAGCCTCTGGTAATGATCTTTGCATCATCAATGAGGACAGGAGAGGTTCCGGAGGATTGGAGGGTTGCGGATATTGTTCCCTTATCTAAGAAAGGGAGTAGAGATATCCCAGGAAATTGTAGGCCACTGAGTCTTACTTCAGTGGTTGGTAAGTTGATGGAGAAGATCCTGAGAGGTAGGATTTATGAACATCTGGAATGGCATAATATGATTGGGAATAGTCAGCATGGCTTTGTCAAAGGCAGGTCATGCCTTACGAGCCTGATTGAATTTTTTGAGGATATGACTGAACACATTGATGAAGGAAGAGCAGTAGATGTAGTGTGTACGGATTTTAACAAGGCACTTGATAAGGTACCTCATGCAAGGCTTATTGAGAAAGTAAGGAGGCATGGGATCCAAGGGGACATTGCTTTGTGGATCCAGAACTGGCTTGCCCACAGAAGGCAAAGAATGGTTGTGGACGGGTCATATTCTGCATGGAGGCCAGTAACCAGTGGTGTGCCTCAGGGATCTGTTCTGGGACCTCTACTCTTTGTGATTTTTATAAATGACCTGTATGAGGAAGTGGAGAGTTGGTTTAGTAAATTTGCTGATGCCACAAAGATTGGGTGTGTTGTGGATAGTGTGGAGAGCTGTCAGAGGTTACAACGGGACATTGATAGGATGCAAAACTGGGCTGAGAAGTGGCAGATGGAGTTCAACCCAGATAAGTGTGAGGTGGTTCATTTTGGTAGGTCAGATATGATGGCAGAATATAGTATTAATGGTAAGACTCTTGGCAGTGTGCAGGATCAGAGGGATCTTGGCGTATGAGTCCTTAGGACACACAAGCTGCTACGCAGGTTGACTCTGTGGTTAAGAAAGCATACGGTGCTATGGGTTTCATCAATCCTGGGATTGAGTTTTAGAGCAGAGAGGTAATGTCGCAGCTATATAGGACCCTGGTCAGACCCCACTTGGAGTACTGTGCTCAGTTCCGGTTGCCTCACTATAGGAAGGACGTGGAAACCATAGAAAGGGTGCAGAGGAGATTTACAAGGATGTTGCCTGGATTGGGGAGCATGCCTTACGTGAATAGATTGAGTGAACTCGGCCTTTTCTCCTTGGAGCGATGGAGGATGAGAGGTGACTTCATAGAGGTGTACAAGATAATGAGAGACATTGATCATGTGGATAGCCAGAGGCTTTTCCCCAGGGCTGAATTGGCTAGCACGAGAGGGCATGGTTTTAAGGCCCTTGGAAGTAGGTACAGAGAAGATGTCAGGGGTAAGTTTTTTATGCAGAGAGTGGTGAGTGCGTGGAATGGGCTGCCGGTGGTGGTGGTAGAGGCGGAAATGATAGGGTCTTTTAAGAGGCTCCTGGATGGCTACATGGAGCTTAGACAAATAGAGGGCTACGGGTAAAGCCTAGGTAGTTCTAAGGTAGGGACATGTTCGACACAGCTTTGTGGGCTCAAGGGCCTGTATTGTGCTGTATGTTTTCTATGTTTCTATGTTTTGTACATATTGCCCCTGCTTATGAAATCCACTATCATGTGTGCATTTATAACTGCCTTTTCAATGTCCTGGCAGCTTCAGTGCTTTATGCAATCTTATCTCCATAACTCACTGTCCCTGTACCTCTATGAAAATTATGCTTTCTGTTTGATGGCGCTTCTGATAGCTCTTAGCAAAATTTAACGTTTCATTAAAGATATAAGAATATGGAGTTAGGCTTGTTCACCTGGATATTGCAGTCTACTTTGCTGTTAGTCAAAATCCTTTCTGGTCTTCTGTTCAAAGTAAATTTATTATCAAAGTACATATATGTCACCATATACAATCCTGAGATTTCTTTTCTTGTGAGCATCTTTTTTTCTCCAGTCCTGTAGAAAGGTTTCGACCCAAAACGTTGACTGCTTTTTTCCATAGATGCTATCTGGCCTACTGAGTTCCACCAGCATTTTGTGTGTGTGTGTGTGTGTGTTGTCACCTATGTAGCTTGGTTTCACTTTGTAAGAGGTAATAGCATTCAAGCCCTGTCACAACTGTTGAGCATACTTCAGTGATTTAAGTTTGATCTGGAATCTGGAAGAAGTGGCTTTTCGGAGATTGTACCTGGACCCCTTGTATCTTACCTGGTTGCCAGACCCAAATGTTACTGATCTGGCCCTCAGCAGATTGTGGATCTCATGTTTCATTCAAGGATTCTGGTTGGGGAAGACTTTGAATGATCTTGTGGGGACACACGCATCTACGGTTGATCTTATAACATCCGTGACAAGTGTGGTGTATTCATTCAGGTCCTCTGATGAGTCCTTGAACATGGCCCAGTCCACTGACTTGAAGCAATCTCGTAGCCGCCTGTGACCACCTCTCTGTTATCCTTAGCTCTGGAGCCTTGTTCTTTAGCCTCTGCCCATATGCAGGTAGGAGAAGAACGGCCAAGTGATCAGATTTCCGGAAATGCACTCTAGACATGGAATGGTAGGCATTCCTTTTGTAGTATAGCAGTGGTGGAGTGTGTTGTGACCCTGGTGCTACAGGTTATATGCTGATAATAATTGGGCAGAGATTTCTTCAAACAAGCCTGATTGAAGTCCATGACTATGATTTAAAATGCGTCGGGGTGGGCAGTTTGTTTGGTGATGGTTGCATTCAATATCTTGAGTGCCTGATTGATATCGACCTTCGGTGGTATGTAAACTGTGGTCATGATCACTGAGGAGAACTCCCTTGGTAAGTAGAACAGTCGGCTTTTAATCGTTAGATGTTCTAGGTTGGGGGAGCAAGTCTGTGATAAAACTGCCACATCTGAGCACCACAGACTTAATCATGAAACACAGACCTCCACCTTTTGCCTTCTCTGAATCAACAGTTAAGTCCATCCTGTGTATTGCAAAGCCTCCAGGTCTTACACTCTGGTATGTCCAGTGTGAGCCACAGAGCTCAACAATTCCTCATTTCCCTCTGATACAGCAATCTTGCCCTTAACTCCTCAGAATTGCACTCCAGCAACTGTACATTTGCTATCAAGATGTTGGGTGGAGGGAGTTTCATTCTTCTGCATCTCAGCCTACCTTGGAGACCTCCCCCTTCTCTCTCTTCTGGCCATGGTGATGTACCTTCATCTGCTTAAAGGTGTCATACCTGCTTGCTTTAGAGTTGCGGTAAGTCTGCCAAGTCCTTCAGGAGATTGTGAGATCACTAGTTTATTGAGATGGCTCAAAAGTATGTTACTTAAAGGGAAATTATAGGTTGTAGATTGCAGCAATAGCAATTCAGAAGAAGTATATTTAGAAACTTTGTCTTAGTTTCATTTTCCTGGACTATTCCCTTGATATCCAGAAATAGAATTTGGTACCCTCAGTCAATATGTAGATATAGATCATAAACAGTAAAGGCTCAAACCCCAATCTTAATGGCACCCCAGTGTGTACCCCCACTCTTTTCTTTCTCTATCAACTAATTCTCAGTTCTAGCTAATTCCAGGTGCTCTAACTTGGTTGATTAACCTCCTGAATGGGATCTTGTTTGAAGATCTAAATACACCATATCCACTGACTCTCTCTTATCACTGACTCTACTTTATTGTTTATTGAGTTCATCTCTGGCTTCAATAATATAATTCTAAGCAAACTATTTTCCAAACTCCTAGACTCAGGACTCCACACCTGCCCTTTGCAATAGGTTTTTGACTTCCTGACAACACACTGCACTCAGTAAGGATAGACATTAACAACTCTGTCTTGCTTATCCTCAACACCTCCACAAGGCTCTGTCCTCAGCCCCTGTAAACAAAAAAATATTTTAAAATTTGTTATGTGTTCTTTCCTGATTCAGCTTAGGGTATTCACAAACAAAAGAGATGACACACATGTTCAAGGCCATAAGAAAACTCTTTATTAGAGCTAGCACAAATGCAATACAAAAGAAAAAACAAATCTCTGTAGCAGTTAGTAGCAGTATAGAAATCAAAAAAATACCTATCATCCTGTAATTGAGCTGACCTACAGAATGCCTCTCCCCTCTCCTCTCTCACTCTGTCTCTGTTTAATTCTGATTCGACATATTCTGACTCTCTTCAACATACTGTTCCCTACCTTAGCACTCATCACCAGCCGTGACCAGCCTAGGACGAAATTCTCTCCTTGCACCAAGAAGGTGCCCCTTTTATACCCTTCTAAACTCCTTACACTGGTACTTTCCCATACATTTGGTGCCTGTAGTTCCACAATGACCTCACCTTCTTGTGAAAAACATGTTTTTCACCATCTTCCACTATTATGGCAGTACACTTGTACTCCCTTAACTTTCTCAAAACATTGCTGTGGACTCATTCTCTTATACTTTCTCAACAATTCCTCTCCAAGCTAACAGCACTTTTTCATTATAGACTTCCATTTCATTTTAGCCTTTACTAAGGAGGAATCACATTTAAATTTTTCCTTACAGCCCCCTACTCTAATCCTTATACACATGACTGCATGGCCAGGTTCTGCTCTAACTTCATCTGCTTGTTTGCATGTTATACCACCTTAGTGGGCTGAATCTCATATAATGATGTTGGAGTACAGAAAGGAGATAGAGATAGAGATGGAGTCATGACAACTACCTTTTACTCAGCATCAACAAAACAGTATACATACTCCTGCTTACAACAACAGTGCTGAAGTGGAGAGGGTTGAAAGCTTCAAGTTCCCGGGAGTTAATATTACCAATAGCCTGTCCCGGTTCAACTACATAAACACCATGACCAAGAAAGCTTACCAGTGCTTTTACTTCTTCGGGAGACTTAAAGTAATTTTGCACAATCTCTTTGACCATCACCAATCTTTTTCTATCGATGTACCATGGAAATCATTCTATCTGCTGGCAGTATAGCTTGGTATTTCAATTATTCTGCTCAAGTCCATAAGAAACTGCAGCAGAGTATGGAACAAGCTCAGCACATCGCAAAAGCTGCCCTTCCCTCCATGGACTCTGTCTACACTTCTCATTGACTCAGTCTAACCAAAGTCAGCATAACCAGACCCCTCTCAAACCAGACATTTTATCTTCTTCCCCCTTCCATCAGGCAAACATACAAAAGGCTGAAAGCACTTACTACCGTGCTCAAGGACAGCTTCTAGACTGCTATTATGAGGCTATTGCACTGACCCCTATTACGATAGATGGACTCTTGACCTCACAATCTACCTTGCTCTGGCCTTGCACTCTATTTCTTAATTTCTATAAGGCTCCATTCTATTATTCATTTCCCTTGTACTGCCAATACGCACTGTTGTAATGCAATGAACTGTATGGATGGTATGGAAAATGAGGTTTTTATTTTACCTCAGTACATTTGACGATAATAAGCCAATTTACCAATTTGCTAATTCTTCCAAGAAAATCTTCAATATTTCTCTTGTATTTAAATCCATGCAGAATCTGTTGAATTGGCAACAGCCCAAACTTAACTTAGCAATGACAGAGGTAAAAGTCTCTAACACAACATAGCAATTACAGAGGTGAAAGTCTGTAACACAATGCTGCCTCTCCTTTCTATTTGGTCCACCACCAGTTCTCAAATCAATTGGTACTGGGGAAAAAAAATCACCAGGCTTCCATTTTTCTAGGATAGCAACACCTATTGTTGTGTATGTGCGGTTACAGTATGTTGTAACTGTACATGCAAAGCAGAAGGACACGATGGCTTGCACAGCAGCAATCTGAAATCTTTAGTCAGGTTTGGAGAAAGTTGCTCAGCTGGTGGCAGTATTGTGCCAGGGAACACCAAATGGAAGAATACCGATATCATAGATGCATATTGAAAATGAAATTACAAGAATAAGAGTGCTGGATAGAAACTGCAACTCTCCTAATTCCAGATGACATAGTTAGACAGCAGGATGGTTACTAATCTGCATTAAAGGAAATAGGTATTTGTGCCTCATGATATATAGGGTAACTGGCAACTGTGGAGGGTCCTCCTGGTCATTGGCCTCTCAGCTTTCTTCAAAACATCTGGATAGATGACAGCATTTAAAATCATCTCTTAAATCATGAACAATATTTTGGAGAAGAACAGAAGCGGTAAACCCATTTCTTTAATGCAGAAAGCAAATACCTTCCTTGAACCTACAAACATATTTCCTGAGACAAGTAGATAACATTATTGATACTAGGAATTCTGCAGAGGTTTGTGTGTCGTCTTTTTCAGGAATGAAATGAGCGATGATCATAAGCACCCACTCTCTTTCTGCACTGCAGCTTTTCAGGCTGCTGCAGAAAGCAGGGCAAAACAGAAATGGACTAAATACCATTTCAGGAAGGACAGTGTACAATCAACATTTGCATGCATTCCTTTCTGATGAAACAAAGGCAGTGGCTCATTTTATGCTGCACACTAAGGAAGGCAAATTCAATTTTGGCCTTTATCAAGGATCAATTTTATTAACTATGTAGTTTACATGTTTTAGGAATATGCAGTACTTTGTTGGTGTGACATGCAACAAGAAACAACATTCAACAATGATAGAAAATAAAGTTAGAGGTTAAACTACAGATGTGGAATAAAATGTGCATAAATACATAAATACCAGCATGCATTTATAACGCACGTAGCGTTATAAAAAGTGGATTAAATTAAGTTTACAGTATGTTTACATTCTCTGAAATTATAGTGAATGCAGGAAATTTGAAATAAGAGCAAAATTTATTGAATGCTCATCTGAACTTGGGCTCAATGTTAAGACAGGAAACACTACTACTCGTTAGTAAGTGGGATACTATTCCTGAAACATGTGTTGAACTTCAGTGGAACAGGACTAAAAGAGTGACTGGAAATGGGACAAGGAATTGAAGCATCAAGCTTAGGGTTACCCTTGTAGAATGTATTACACCAGCAGTTGCCCAATTTTCCTTACATATAAGAGAGTGCATTAGGAAGATTTTGAGCAGTGGGCCACTCTGCCCCTTAAGTCTGGAATACATTCAGTGAATTTTGCCTCCCTAGAATCTAGGGTAGAGAATTCAAAAGATTCATGACTCTCTCATCCTACATTCCTCCTTAGAACACCTGTAGAATAAAGACACATACGTAAGGCTCATTTTCATTGACTGCAGCTCTGCCTTTAATACCATCATTCCAAATAAACTGATTCCTAAGCTCCGGAACTTGGGCCTTAGCACTCAGATCTGCAGCTGGATTTTCAACTTCCTCACAGACAGGACCCAGGCTGTAAAAATAAGGGACAAGCTCTCCTCCACAGTCACTCTGAGCACCGGTGCCCCACAAGGCTGTGTACTCAGCCCCCTGCTGTACTCACTGTACACCCATGATTGTGCAGCCAAGTTTCCATCAAACTCAACATATAAGTTTGCTGATGACACAACAATTGTAGGCTGTATCTCGGGTAATGATGAGTTTGAGTACAGACAGGAAATTAAGAACCTGGCGGCATGGTGCGAAGACAATAACCTATCCCTCAATGTCAGCAAGATGAAGGAATTGGTTGTTGACTTCAGAAGGAGTAGCGGACCGCACAACCCCATTTACATCGGTGATGCGCAAGTGGAACAGGTCAAAAGCTTTAAGTTCCTTGGGGTCAATATCACAAATGACCTGACTTGGACCAACCAAGCAGAGTCCACTGCCAAGAAGGCCCACCAGCACCTTTACTTCCTGAGGAAGCTGAGGAAATTTGGCCTGTCCCCTAAAACCCTCACTAATTTTTATAGATATACCATAGAAAGCATTCTTCTGGGGTGCATCACAACCTGGTATGGAAGTTGTCCTGTCCAAGACCAGAAGAAGCTGCAGAAGATCGTGAAGCACATCACACAAACGAATCTTCCATCCTTGGATTCACTTTACACCAGACGCTGTCGGAGCAGTGCTGCCAGGATAATCAAGGACATGACCCACCCAGCCAACACTCTTTTCGTCCCTCTTCCCTCCGAGAGAAGGCTCAGGAGCTTGAAGACCCGTACGGCCAGATTTGGGAACGGCTTCTTTCCAACTGTGATAAGACTGCTGAACGGATCCTGACTTGGATCTGGGCCGTACCCTCCAAATATCTGGACCTGCCTCTCGGTTTTTTTGCACTACCTTACTTTCCCTTTTCTATTTTCTATTTATGATTTATAATTTAAATTTTCAATATTTACTATCGATTTGTACTCCAGGGAGCACGAAGAGCAGAATCAAATATTGCTGTGATGATTGTATGCTCTAGCATCAATTGTTTGGTGACAATAAAGTATAAAGTAAAAAGAAATTTCTTCTCATTGTCCCTATCTTAATATAAGTGACCGCTTATTCTGAAACCTCGGCCTGTGGCTTTAGATTTTCCCCAAAGAAAGTTATTGCAAAGGTGTAGAGTTTAAACCAAAGGAGTTTTGCTGTAATTGCAGTGAATATTTTGAACTGCATATAGTTTCAGTTTTCTTATTTAAGGAGGAATATATGTAATTACCTTGGAAGCAATTTCAAGGAAGTACATTGCATGGATTCCTGGGGTGAAAGGATTATTCTAAGAGGATTAATTGAACGATTTGGGCAAATACTCTTTGGCGTTTAGAAGAATAAGATGTGATATTGTTGAAGCACAAGATTTTGAAGGGCTTTTTTACAGGTTAAATGCTGAGGGAATATTTTTCTCCTTGGGGGGAAATCTAAAGCCACAGACCATGGTTTCAGAATAAGTGGGCACGTATATTAAGATAGAGACGATGAGGAGAAATTTCTTTTTCCAGAGAGTCATGAATCTTTTGAATTCTCTGCCCCAGACTGTGGAGGCAAAATCACTGAATGTATTCTAGATTGAAGCTGACAATTCTTTGGGCTGTAGTGAAGCGAAAGGTAATAATGAATGGCCAAAAAGTGCAACTGAGTCCAAGATCAGCCTTCATCATATTGAATTGCAAAGTAGTCTTGAAGGGCAGAGGTTCTTATGACAATCTAAACTCCTATCTAGATTAAAGGTTCACTTTATTTGTCATACATACATTGAAACATACAGTGAATTGCATCATTTGCATCAAATCAAATCAGAAGGGCAGCCTGCAAGTATTGCTACACTTCTGGCACCAACAGTGTATGCCCACAAATCACTAACCCAAACCGTACATCTTTAGAAGATGTTAGAGGAACCAGAGCGCCCGAAGGTCACAGGGAGAATGTACAAGCTCTTTACAGACAGCGGCAGGAATCAAACCCTGGCTGGTGATCGTTGGCTCTGTAATGTGACTGCACTAACAGCTATGCCACTATGTCATCCCTAACCAGTAACTTATTTGTATAACATTAGTATTCTGTGATCACTCTTCCTAAAGCACATTCCTATATGTGATGGAGATTGAGCAACTGCTAGCATGATACATTCTACAAGGGTAACCCTGAGCTTGGTGCTTCAATTCTCCATCCCATTTCAGTCATTCTTTTAGTCCTCTTCCAGTGAAGTTTAACGTAAGTTTCAGGAATAGTATCCCACCTACTGACAAGGTGTAGTGTTTCCTGACTCAACATTGAGCCCAAATTTAGATAAGCATTCAATAAATTTTGCTCTTATGTCAAATTTCCTGCATTCACTGTAATTTCAGAGAATGATTCTGTTTCTTCTATGTGAACTTACCATTATATTTGGGCATTCCTTATAACTTTAGTTGTTCTCATTGCCACCCTATCTTCCCTTGCATAATCACCTCTTTATTATTAAACTTCCTGCTTTCCACCCTGTGCCAGGCATTTCTCTTTCTTTTTTTCCTTTTCCATGACATTTCCCTGTATTTAAAATTTGTTTATCCCTAACTTTTCCACTTCTTATGAAAGACTGATGACTTTAAAGTTCCTTCCTCCACAGATGCTAGCTGGCCAATATTTTTTGTACTTGCTTCTACAGTGGTTAGATTGACCATAATTTCAGGAATTGTGTAGTTAGTAATAATCCTGAAATAACCCTGTGAAGAGTGAAAAAGTTATGTTTATAAACAGATTACTTCTCACACTGGGGTTGAGAGGGATAATAAATAAGTCAGGATGGAATGGCGGAACAGACTTGATGGGCCGAAAGACCTAATTCTGCTCCTATGTCTTATGGTCTTATAGCCTTAAGGTAAACCCATACTGTTTATTTCAAGGTCATTTTTAGAGCTCATTTTCCCCATGAATAATAATTTTTAATACAATTCAATTCATCCTAATTAAAATGACATTGCCTTGGTATCATAGAATCATTTCAATAGTTAAATGGTCTCACATAAATTGTTCCAATTTGTGTATCTAGATTTCAGCTTTCAAACCATGTCTTAATCTTCTATCCCACTTGCCTTTTTCCATTTTCTTCCCAGAATTTCAGTACCAATCAATTGACAATCACTTCATAAGAGTAGGATAAGTTTGATTAAAATATAACTTAAATTAAAAAGGATATTTGAGGACATTAGAGTAAAGCAAATCCTTATTTGCCTCACAATAATGGTAATCCACCATTGGTTCTGAACAGAAATGATATGATATGATTTTACAGAGTTCTGTCACCAGTCAATTTGATAATGACCTTTGATTTATTAGCTTGTTAATAATACTCTTCCTGATTGCATTGAGCAGCAGATCACACTATAATTCTACTAGCAGATCCTGTTATTCTTCACCTGAGGGCAATGCAGTAGTCTGATCCTTTAATATTATCTCTGCTTTGTTGTGCTCCTGTTTTATGTTCAAGGAATCAATCAAAACTGAAAAAGAATTCAAATTAATACAGTTGTTTTAAAAATTGATTAATTTTACTCACTAAAACCAATCTGATATCCCTCTCACTGCAATTCATTTTAATTCACTGTCTTTGTTTGGAGCTGTATAACTACATAGAACAGTACAGCACAGGAACAAGCCTTTTGGATCTCAATGACTGTTGAACATAATTCCAATCCAAATTTATCCCATCTGCTGCACATGGTCTATGTACCTCCATTTCCTGCCTATTCTTGTGTATGTACAAATTCCTCTTAAATGTTGCTGTAGCT
Organism: Mobula birostris; assembly: GCF_030028105.1. Classification (NCBI taxonomy): domain Eukaryota; kingdom Metazoa; phylum Chordata; class Chondrichthyes; order Myliobatiformes; family Myliobatidae; genus Mobula; species Mobula birostris. Next base: position 51,091,754 of record NC_092378.1, on the reverse strand, counting down.
GCTTCCCCACTTCATCTGGCAGCATGCTACAGGTACCTATCACTCTCTCTGTGAAAAAAAAAATTGCCTTGAAAATTACCCCCATTACCATAGAACTATGCTCTTTATTTAACATTTCTGCCCTGAGATTAAGGCTCTATTCCTGCCTTGTAGTTTTAAAGAGTAAAGATTAGCTTTATTTTGTTACATGTACATCGATATATACAGTGAAATGTGCCATTTGCATCAAATCAGATCAACGAGGATTGTGCTGGGCAAGTATTGCCATGCTTCCAGCACCAACATAACATGCCTACACACCATATATCCGTGGAATGAGGGAGGAAACTGGAGCACTTGGAGAAAGCCCATGTGGTTATGGGGAGAACCTATAATCCCTTTACAGTCAGCAGTAGGAATGGAACCCCAATAGGTGAATACTGGTGCTACAATGGAATTACGCTAACCACTGCACTATTGTACTACCCGATTTTATATACTTCTGCCAGGTCACCTCTCAGCCTCCAGCATTCCAGAGAAAACAATCCATGTTTTTTTCAGCCTCTCCTTGTAGCCAGTCCTCTCTAATCCAGGCAACATTTTAGTGAACTTCTTAGCCCTATGAAACGCTTTCACATCTTTTCTACAATGCAGCAACTAGAACTATGTACAACTGCAACATGACTTCCCAGCTGTTATGGTCAACACCCCAACTGATGAAGGTAAGTATGCTGAATGCCTTCCTTCCCACCCTGTATACTAGTGTTTCTACTTTCAGGTAACTGTAGCCTTTCATCTCAAAATCCCTCTGTACATCAATGCTCTTAAGAGTCCCGTATTTACTGTATTTGCCTTCCCAAAGTGAAAAGTCTCACACTTGTCCAGACTTATTGGGAATAGTCGGCAGGGTTGTGTCTGGGGAGAGGTTACATACTACAGACTTTAGTTTTTTGAGCAAGTGATGAAGATGATTGAAACGTGCAGAGCAGTGTAGGTTGTATACATGGTCTTTAGTAAAGCTTTCAACAATGTCCCTCATGGTAGGCGGATCAGAAGATTAAACCATAGAAGGCAGAAGGGAGTTACTGTGATGGGTACTTGTGACCAGTGATATCCCCCAGGGAACAGAGCAGAGGCCTCTGATTTATGACATACGTGTGCCTTCCCAAAGTGTTAAGTCTCACATTTGTCCAGAATAAATCACATCTGCGATGTCTATGCACAAACTTCTAAATGGTCTTTATTCTCACTATCCACTGATGATGATGCAAACTTATTAATCAGTCCACTGTAACACACACACAATGCTGGAGGAACTGGGCATCTATGGAAATGAATAAACGATCAACATTTTGGGCCAAAACCCTTCTTTAGGACTGGAAATAAAAGGGTGGGGGGAGACACCAGAATAAAAAAGTGGGGGAAATGTAAAGAGGTGGAGAGGAGAGTGGACCATGGGAGAAAGGGAAGAAGGAGGGGCACCAGGGGGCAGTGATAGGTAGGTGAGGAGAAGGTAAGAGGGGAATAAAAAAGAAGGGAAGACATTTTTTTTTTGGAGAAATCGATGTGCATGCCATCAAGTTGGAGGCTACCCAAATGGGATATGTGGTATTGCTCCTCCACCCTGAGGGTGGCCTCATCATGGCACAAGAGGAGGCTAAGGACTGACATGTTGGTATGGGAATGGGAAAAGGAATTAAAATGGTTGGCCACCTGGAAATTCCACTTTTGATGGATGGAGCGGTGGTACTCAACAAAGTGGTCTTCCAATTTATGACGAGTCTCACCAATAAAGAAGAGTCCACTTTGGGAGCACCAAATACAAAAGACAACCTCAACAGATTCACAAGTGAAGTGTTACCTCACCTGGAAGGACTGTTTAGGGTTCTGATGGAGGTAAGGGAGGAAGTGAATGGGCAGATGTAACACTTGGGCTGCTCACAGGGAGGTTAGTGGTGAGGGATGAATGGATAAGAGAATCGCAGAAGGAGCAATCCCTGTGGAAAGTGAAGAATAGTGGGAGAGGTAAAGATTTGTTTGGTGGTAGGAGCCCTTTGGAGATGGTGGACGTTGTGGAGAATAACGTTTTGGATCTGGAAGTTTATGGGATGGTAGGTTAGGGCAAAGGGAACTCTTTCCCCGTTAAGTCAACGAGAAGATGGAGTGACCATTGTTTTCTGGAAGATGGAGGAGATGTGGGTTAGGGCAGCTCAATGGTGGAGGAAGGGAAACCCTGTTCTTTGAAAAAGGACTTCTCTGATGTCCTGGAAAGGAAAGCCTCAACACAGGAACAGATGTGTGGAGACTAAGGAACTGAGAAAAGGGAATAGCATTTTTACAGGAAACGGGGGGTTTGGGTGGGGGGAGGTATAGTCAAGTACAGGAGGCAGGGTGGGAAGATGTATAGTCATATAAATATGAATTATTGATATATGTCATAAACCAGAGGTCCCTACTCTGATTTTTATAGGACATCACTGGTCACAAATCTCCAATAATTTTCCTATCACTGTCATAACTTTGGCAAATCTATAATTTCCTCTTATGTCTCCATTGCCCTTCTTAAACAAAGGAACAACGTTGGCTGTCCTCCAGTTCTCTGGGACTTCACCTGTAGCTAAAAGGGATATAAAGGTCTCAGTCATGGCTCCAGCAATCTCCTGCAAGGTCTCTCTCTATAGCTTGGGCCTGGGAACTTATCCACCTTAATGTTTTTCAAGAGTTCCAACACTACCTCCACCTTGATATCAATATGCCTTATAAGGTCAGTGTACCCCCCTGGGTCTCGTTATTCTCCGTATCCTTCCACATACTGATATGACCACTTGTTTAGTAATTTGCCCACACCCTCTGGCTCCAGGCATATATTCCCTCCTTTTATTTCCTGAATGGTGCTACCCTCCCTTCTGTGGATTCCCTTTAATGCTACTTGCCAAATACGCTTTTCAATTGACTGTAAGTCAAAGTCAAAGTAAATTTATTCTGAAAATCCATCTATGTCACCATATACTACCTTGCGCTTCATTTCTTGCAGGTATTTACAGGAAAATAAAGAAATACAATAGAATTTATGAAAAACTATACATAAACAAAGACTAACAAGCAACCAATGTGCAAAAGAAGACAAATTGTGTAAATTAAAAAATAATAGTACTGAGAAGCAACACACATCAAGGTTGCTGGTGAACGCAGTAGGCCAGGCAGCATCCATAGGAAGTGATACAGTCGACGTTTCGGGCCGAGACCCTTCTTCAGGACTAACTGAAGGAAGAGCTGGTAAGAGATTTGAAAGTTGGGGGGGGAGGGGGAGATCCAAAATGATAGGAGAAGATAGGAGGGGGAGGGATGGAGCCAAGAGCTGGGCAGTTGATTGGCAAAAGGGATATGAGAGGATCATTGGACAGGAGGCCCAGGGAGAAGGAAAAGGAGAAAGGGGGGGGGAACCCAGAAGATGGGCAAGGGGTATAGTCAGAGGGACAGAGGGAGAAAAAGGACAGAGAGAGAAAGAATGTGTGTATGTAAATAAATAATGGATGGGGTACGAGGGGGAGGTGGGGCATTAGCGGAAGTTAGAGAAGTCAATGTTCATGCCATCAGGTTGGAGGCTACCCAGACGGAATATAAGGTGTTGTTCCTCCAACCTGAGTGTGGCTTCATCTTTACAGTAGAGGAGGCCGTGGATGGACATATCAGAATGGAAATATGATGTGGAGTTAAAATGTGGCCACTGGGAGATCCTGCTTTCTCTGGCGGACAGAGTGTAGGTGTTCAGCAAAACGATCTCCCAGTCTGAGAACCTGAGTTATAGAGTCTTTGAAAGTGAGTCTGTAGCTTGTGGAATCATTTCAGAGTTGAGGTGAGTGAAGTTATCTAAGCCAGTTCAGGAGTCTAGTTGCTGTAGCATAATAACTGTTCCTGAACCTGGTGGTGTTGGACCTAAGGGCCTATTCCTCCTGCCTGATGGTACTAGCGAGAAGAGGGCATGGACTGGATGCTGCATTCTTGTGGCAGTGCTCCATGTAAATATGCTCAATGATGTTGAGGCTTTTCCTGTGATGGCTTGGGCTGTGTCCACCACTTTTTGTCCTGTCCTTTTTCCTTTATATTCCTCAAAGGTCCTGTTTGATTTCAGCATCTTAAACTTTACATACTGTATCCTTCCTGTTCCTTTTTGACTAAATTTGCAACATCACTTGTCATCCAAAACTTGCATTTCTTGTCTTTCTGTCTCACAGGCACATGTTGGTCCTGAATTCTGTCTTTAAGTGCCTCCCACTTGTCAGATTGATAGGGTTATTAAGAAGGTGTATGGTATGTTGGCCTTCATTAGTTGGGGGATTGAGCTCAAGAGCTGCGAGGTAATGTTGCAACTCGAAATAAATCTAAGTTAGATGATACTTGGAATATTGTGTTCAGTTCTGGTTGCCTTATATTAGGAAGGATCTGGAAGTTTTCAGAGGGTACAGATGAAATTTACTAGGATGCTGTCTGGATTAGACAGCATATCTTATGAGGACAGGTTGAGGAGCTAGGGTTTTTCTCTTTGGATTGAAGGAGGATGAGAGTTGACAATAGAAGCATACAAGATGATAAGAGACATAGACTTTTTCCCAGGGCAGAAACGGCTAATATGTGGGGCATCATTTTTAGGTGACTGGAGGGACATATGGGGTGGGGGGTTGTCAAGGATCAGCTTTTTACTTAGGGAGTGGTGAGTTCATTGGACACCCTGCCAGGGTGGCAGTAGAGGCAGACACATTAGGGGCATTTATGAAGCTCTTAGATAAGTACATGAATGATAGAAAAATGGAGGCCTGTGTAGGAGGGAAGGGTTAGGATAATCTTAGAGTAGTTTAAAGGGTCAGCACAACATTGTGGCTGAAGGGCCAGTCCTATGCTGTACTGTTCTATGTTTGGCATTATCGATGTGGATTTGACTCATATCAACCCCTCTCAACCTAGTCTCCCCAGCTCCTGCCTAATACCATTGTAATTAGCCTTTCCCCAGTTTAACATTTTCCCCTGAGGTCCAGTCTTAATCTTACCCATGACTACCTGAAAACATATGGAATTATGATGCAGTCTCACTTAAACCTTGCTCACATAGCTAGGCTTCTTGCCCAATAGTATGGCCCCTTCCCTGATATTCTACATTGTTACACAAGAGACTGCAGATGATGAAATCTGGGACAAAACAAAAGACACTGGAGGAACTCAACATGTCAGGCGACATCAATGGAGCGAAATGAACAGTCAATATTTTAGTTCGAGACCCTTTATCTGGACGGGTATTCTATATACTATGTTAAGAAACTTTCTTGGATGCACCTATCAAAGTCTCCCCCATCTAAACCTCTGGCACTAAGTGAATCCAAGTCAATAGTGGGGAAATTAAAGTCACCCATTACAACTATCCTGTTACTTTTATATCTTTCTATAATCAGTTTACATATCTGTTCTTCTCTCTCCTGATGACTATTGTGATGTCTATGGTAGAACCCCATCATAATGATTGCACCTTTTCCATTCCTGACCTCTACCTATATTGTCTCATAAGATGAGTTCTCCAGGATGTTCTGCATAAGTGCTGCCAATTAAATAGCCAGGAATTGTCAAGAAATAATTTCATTTTCAGAATGTAATGCCCTTAATATGATAAAAGGCAACATTCTGGGTGAGTTTGACAGCTGATATTAAGTTAATTTTACAGGTGATTCTAATTATCTACTGTGAAATAGATGTATCTCTCATATGTTAGAATGGATGTGAAAGAATGTGGATTGAATCAATTGATTTCCTGTTCTAAAACTTCTCAGTGAAATTATTCAACATATTGATAATGTCTAATTCATCTAATATCATTAGTAAAGTGGGTACTGATATATTATTTTTATGAGCATTGTGCACAAAACCTGTGCATTTCATGTGCATTTCCTACTTGTCATATTAACTTCCCATCATGTCTGCAGGTCGATCCTGGATAATGCCAGTAAGTGGTTTAAAAATGAGCATTCATGCCAAGATGTGTAGAATATCTGTAGACTGAGAATGCACTCGACAATTAATTACTAGTTTAACAGCAGTGGTTGAATTAGTTGTCCTTTTAATTTCCAGTTCCTTTTCTTCAACTATTGTGCATTTCCCATTGTTTCAAATGTTTTCCAAATGAATCAACTTTGAATTCATCTGTCCTGAACCTATTAATTGATATGAGCCTTCAATGGATTGCTGAACAAATAAACCAACAAAATGAAATCAAACTGCAACAGGAGAAGTTATGAACTGATTAATTAAGCGAGCAGCATTGAGTAAATAAAATCCAGCTCCTGGAGGAAATTAATTAATGACATGAATAACTGGGGCTATGCAAATGAAATCATACTTTGGAAGAATGATTTTGAATTAATTAAATAAACCAGCGATGAATAAATAAAACTACTGTGCTCTCTTGAGGCTCATTATTTTTCTGCTCCTAATGACATTATCTTACCTACCTATTCCTCATTCCAAAACTGAATTCATATTTATACAGCAATGCAATCCCTATATAGCTAGGCTGAGATCCTGATAGAAAATGCTGACAGTTCTGATGTTTACCCATTTAAATGGAAAGGATCCAGAACCCATGGAGGATATGCACTGTGGAGTCACAGAGCTCTAAGTTATCGAGGTTTGCCAACAATTACACTGTTTAATTATTTTTTTAAACCTGCTTCAGCTCCAAGACTCTACTGCGTTCAATTTCATCCTGCAGATATAATGTGATGGATGGAGAGAATAATTTCTATTTATATCTTTGGTTATTTTGTTTTAATTATATTTTAGGTATTTTGTGCTAATTTATTTTTTAAAATATTTTTTTGATGTTTTAATTACCATAATTTTTAATCGTTAAGTATCTCTACAGAAGTGATACTTAATGACTATTAAGATATTCTGACAGTTTTGATGTATTGGAGCATTCAGCGCATTATAAGGGGTGGGACTCTTCAGGAACTGTGTTACTGAGTAGACTTGAGGGGCTGAAATTCTATTCTTGTGGCTTACAATATGATTAAAAGAAGCAGCTTAAGATACTGTACTTTTTCTGCCTCATTTGAGAATGCAAAGGAAAAAATAACAAGTTTTAGAAATTATGATGTTTATGATATTCAGTATATGACCTATTTTCGCTCAATAGTGAACAGCTATTTACTCTGAACTGAATTAATTTAATGATGAAGGGACATCAGTTTAAAGTTCCAAATGGAAATAGGCGAGAATGAATAGAAGAATTTTCCTTTACAAGCTGTTTTATCATGGAATGCGTTGCCTTCAACAACTGATGAGATGTAGTTGCATTATTTAAATAAAAGCAAATAAATATTCCAATACATTGGAAAGACATTTTTGATACTATTTCAACAGTTTTGCATATTGGTTTACAACCTTATCCTATTACCGCAATTTTTGTTTTACCAATGATGGAACATAGTTATTTATCCTCTTCAGCCTGTCGGATGATTGCATTTGTTATATGAATGGCTAGAAGATCTATTTTATTGAATTGGAAAGAGATTAATCCTCCTACTACATTTCAATAGTTTTCCTAAAATATATCTTGTTTAAATTTAGAAAAAATCAGAAGTGTCACTTTTGATTCTTCGATTAAATTTGAAGAGACTTGGAGGCCATTTATTCAACACTTTCATATGATGTAATTTGACCTTTTCCGAATTCTTTTTATTAACCTTAAGTATATGGACAGAGGAGCAGAGGTAATGACATTAAGGATTGTATCTGATGTAATATAATAGCCCAGTTTAGTTTAGTTTAGTTTTGTTTAGTTTAGTTTTTGTTTTTTTTTCTAATTTGGGGTTTTTTTCCTTGACATTTTTTTCATTTTTCTTTCTATCATGTTTAATTACATTAAGAGTTTGGGAGGCTTAGTATACTTGTGTTATCTGTAGTTTATATTCACATATGCTAATTACCAATAATGTAATCCCAATCTCTTTGTACTAGTATTGTTATGTTTATGAATTTGAAAATTAATAAAAAGATTGAAAAAGAAAGAAATATTCCAATACATGATTTGAGAGAGAGAAAGCACAATATAAATGCAAGCCTTTCATCTCCATTTAAATTTCCTGTTAAATAGACTGTAAACTAAAATATAGGGTAAACATTTAAGTATTTCCTAGCGATCCATAACGGCATCTCTTACCAAATAAGGGCATAGCTTCAATGAAGCAAAACAGCAATGCTGGAAATATAGAACAAGTGCTGGCAGGTTAATGTGCATCTGTGGGTGAAGAACAGCTAAAATCAGTGTGACCATGTCAATAAAATGTAAACACAATTATACCTTATCAGAGATGCTCTCCCCCTTCCCTCCTCACCTACTACAGCTCCATGTGATTCCTCCCAGTTCTGAGGAATGGTCTTCCACCTGAAATGTCAACTCTCTTTCTCTTCTCAAGGAAGGGGCCTAAAGGATGTACTTCCAGCTGGTCCACGATCAATCATTCCCATAACTACTGGCACTTTGAGCCTTATTGGAAGTTAGGGCAAGGACCTGTTATCAGTTTGAGGAGATTTGCTATGTCAACAAAGACTGTAGCAAATTTCTACAGATGTACCAGGTGGATGCATTCTAATTGGTATGGAGCAGAAACAGCACAGGGTCAGAAAAAGCAGCAGAGGGTTGCAAACTCAGCCAGCTCTATCGTGGGCTAGCCTCCCAAGTATCAAGGACCTTCCCCCTCCCCCACCAGCCAGGACATGCTCTCTTCTCATTGCCACCATCAAAAAGGGAAATCGATGTTCAAGCTATCAGGTTGGAAGCTACTTAGATGAAATATGAGGTGTTGCCTCTCTAACCTGAAAGTGGTCTCATCATGGCAGAAGAGGAGACCATGGACTGACATGTCAGAACAAGAATGGGGATTGGAATTGAAATGGTTGGCCACTAGAAAATTCCACTTTTCAGTTAGTGCGGAGGTGATTGATAAGGTGGTCACCCAATTTCCGTCGGGTCTCAGTAATATAGATGAGGCTGTATCAGAAGCACTGGATACTATAGATGATCTCAACAGATTTGTGTTGCGTCACCTGGAAGGACTATTTGGGACCCTGAATGGAGGTGAGGGAGGAGGTGATTCGACAGGTGTAGCATTTCTGTTGCTTGCAGGGATATGTGTCAGGAGGGAGATTAGTGGGGAGGGATGCATGGACAAAGGAAACACAGAGGGAGCAATCACTGTGGAAAGCAGAGAGTAGGGGGAGAGCTAAGGATGTGTCTAGTTGTTGGATCCTGTTGAAGATGGCAGAAGATGTAGAGAGTGATGTGTTGGATGTGGATGCTCATGGGGTGGTAGGTGAGGAGAAGAGGAACTCTGTCCCTGTTAAGGCAGCGGGATGATGGCATGAGTAAACAATTGCAAACTCTCAGAAAAAAATGCAGCATGAGGAACTGAAACCTCAAGTATTAAACAGTGAAATATAAGGAGCCCTAGAGAGGTTTATTATGAAAATGGATGTTCTTTTTATTTCTTCGCTTTATCATGCATTTGTTTGATTGCCACCATGCATAAAATGCACCTGGTTATTGTTTTGTGATTGCCCCTATAATCAGCTGGCTGTAACATTCTGACTGGAATCTGCTGGCATTGATATATAGTATGCTATGAATTACTTAGGATAAATGTCATGTAACAGTGCCAGAATATTCCCTAAACCAATGAATGAGGATAATTGTTGAATAACAGCAGTGTCCTTCCATGTATGAGTGTATACTTATGGCATTGGAGACTTGTTGGTTTATCAATGATTGCATCTGAACATTGTGGATCAGTTATTTCTATCTTCCTGGTGTTTCATCTCTCTCTGCCTGTACTCATGCTGGTTATCACGACCAATTCCGAAGCAAGATCTCTCATCAAAACAGAGGTTGCATAGGATCTTGTGCAAAAACCCTTTCTTATTGTGCACCAATGTGTGGGAGGGAAATTGAATGGCGATATCCACCTGAGGGAGTTTCAATGCTAACTGATGGATCTTCAAGGAAGAAGTAAATTTTTACAGATGTATGGTGGAGTTGGTTCTGCCTGGTTGCATCACCATCTGGTATGGAGGTTGCCATGCACAGGACTGAAAGAAGTTGCAGAGGATTGTAGACTCAGTCATCCCCATCACAGGCACAGACCTCCCTGCCATCGAGGACATCTTCAAAAGGCGGTGCCTCAAGAAGGCAGCACTCATCATTGAGGACCCTTGCTAACTGGACAAGCCCTCTTCTCACTATTGCCATCAAGGAGGAAGTTCAGCAGCCTGAAGATCCTGTATATTTTAGCAACAAATGTCACCAGATTTCTGAATGGTCCATGAACACTACCTCTCTATATGGATGACACAGTAGTGTGGTAATGTTATACCGTGACAGCGATCAGTGATAGGGTTGCAATGTACATGTGACAAATAAAAGTCATCTGTAATCTCTATTCCTGTTTTGCACTATTTATTTATTTTTATTCAATTCAAGTTTAATTATCATTCGACCATACATGAGTACCTACAAATACAGCCAAATGAGATAGCATTACTCCGAAGCCAAGATACAAAACAGACCCTGAGTTCGTGAATGCCAGAGAAATCTGCAGTTGACCGCAATACAGTTTGTCTTCAGCTGAGTGAACACTGTAGGGTGCAGTACCGACTCCAACCTGGACGCCGTGCCACAACTTCCCCCACCCCACCCCCGGTGGAGAGCATCAGTTCCGACGACTCTTTCCTGGCGGCTGTAAAGAGGAGACAGTGCGGTTTGAGGCCTAGTCCTCGCTACGACTGAGGCCATACAGCAGAGGCCAATCTGCCCCTGCTCTCCGCCAATAAGTCAGTGAATCTAAATTGTGGCATTCCACAATAGCGATGTCCATAAGGGCCTTGCGATTACAAGAAAAGCGATCAAGATGGTCAATCTGACCCTCTGACCCTCAACACAGGAGGTGTCACCGCCCACAGCTCCAATCTGCTAATTAAAATTGCTGAAGATACTATGTTGATTGGCCTTATCCCAAATAGTAACAAGGCAGTCTACAGAGAAGAAGTCATCAGTGGTGTCAAGAAAACAACCACTTCCTCAATGTCGCAAAAACAAAGGAGCTGGTTATGGACTACAGGAGGAATGGAGACAGGCTAACCCCTATTGACATCAATGGATCTGGGGTTGAGAGGATGAACAGCTTTAACTTTCTTGGCATACACATCACCGAGGATCTCACATGGTCTGTACATACCGGCTGTGTGGTGAAAAAGCACATCAGCACCTCTTTCATCTCAGACAGTTGAAGAAGTTTGGCATGAGTCCCCAGATCCTAAGGACTTTCTTAGGGGCACAATTGAGAGCATCCTGACTGACTGCATCACTGCCTGGTATGGGAACTGTACTTCCCTCAGTTGCAGGACTCTGCAGAGAGTGCTGCGGACAGCCCAGCGCTTCTGTAGATGTGAACTTCCCACTATTCAGGACATTTACAGAGACAGGTGCATAAAAAGGGCCTGAAGGATCATTGGGGACCTGAGTCACCCCAACCACAAATTGTTCCAGCAGCTACCATCCGGGAAACAGTACCGCAACATTAAAGCCAGGACCAACAGGGTCTGGGACAGTTTCTTCCACCAGGCCAACAGACTGATTAATTCACACCGATACAATTGTATTTCTATGCTATATTGACTGTTGCACATACTATTTATTACAAATTACTATAATTTGCACATTGAACATTCAGACGGAGATGTAACACGAAGATTTTTACTCTTCATGTATGTGAAGGATGTAAGAAATAAAATCAATTCAATTCAATTTACAGTTGTGCCATATCCTTTCCATTTCTTGATGATTGACTTAACTGTACTCCAAGGGATGTTCAGTGACTGGAAATTATCTTGTATCCATCTCCTGACTTGTGCTTTTCAATAACCTTTTTGCTGAGTTGCTTGAGTGTTCTTTTGTCTTCATGGTGTAGTTTTTGCCAGGATACTGACTCACCAGCAGTTGGACCTTCCAGATACAGGTGTATTTTTACTACAATCAATTGAAACACCTTGACTGCACACAGGTATCCAAAAACAGATCTCCATTTAACTAATTATGTGACTTCTAAAACCAAATATTTGCACCAGTGATGATTTGGTGTGTCATATTAAAGGGGGGGGGGGGGAATACTGATGCAATCAATTACTTTGTGTTTTATATTTGTAATTAATTTCAATCACTTTGTAGAGATCTGTTTTCACTTTGACACAAAGGAGTATTTTTCTGTTGATCAGTGTCAGGAAAAACAAATTAAATCCACTGTGATTCAATACTGTAAAACAATAAACCATGAAAACTTCCAAGGGAGATGGATACATTTTATAGACACCGTACATACCAAGACAAGGGTGCTAAAGAAGGCTTGTTTACACTTGCTATCTATGTGACAGGCAACACAAAATGCTGGAGGAACTCAGCAGGCCAGGCAGCACTGATCAGGAATGATGAAGGCTCTTGGCCCGAAACGTTGACTGTTTACTCTTTTCCATAGATGCTGCCCGGGCTGCTGAGTTCCTCCAGCATCTTGTGCGCTTTGCTTGGATTTCCAGCATCCGCAGCTTTTCTCATCTTTGTGTAACTGTGTGACAATTTTACTAATTCTCAACTGTTATTGGTCTTTAATATGTAGATTTAATTGGTTGATAACACCTTGAAATATGATTGTTCCTTATATAGGCATATGATGGCACTGAAGTTGCTTAAGAATCAATAACAGTAGAAAAACTGATAATTTCAGAGCAGTTCAGTGACACAGGGGCTGAGATGTTTAGCTTGTACACAGGTAAATTAAGAATGATTGATGAATGAGTACAAGTTGTCAGAGTCCAGTTAACCTGCAATGACTGGGACTGTCATTTAAAAACTGAGATGCATAAAAGCCTCTTCTTTTAGAGGGTGATGTATCTCCAGAATTCTCTACCACGTATCATTGTGGGGAGCTGGAGGAGATAGATAAACATTTGGAAAATTGTAAAGTTGGGGGCTCTGTGGAACTGACACAGGAGAGGAGTTGAGGCCTGGGGTAGATCACCTATGGCCATATTGAATTTTAGGGTAGGCTTAAGGGGCCTAGTGGCCTACTGCTCTGAGTTTCTTGTGCTCTTGTATTCTAAGGACAGCTGCTAGGCAATGGTACAATGAAGGCCATTCTTTTTGCGAGTGCTTCTGTCCAAGAGACTGCTAAGCTTGTCAGTCTGTCTTGCTTGTAAGTGTTAAAAATAACTTATATCAGTGAGCCAAAACTTCATAGTATTTGCCCAACAATGACTCCATCCATGCACCCCACCCCTAACTGAGTAACTATCAAGCCTTGGGTTTCAGGAGTCACTTTAGGTTAGATGCTTCCTGAGGCCCACGCACTCTCTCCACCAGAGATCAGCCCTTTACTGCCTTCCTGCTCCAGGCCAGAGTCACGTAGTTTCCATCATGGAATTCCTCATTCACTAGCAATTCAGGAAGAAGTTGACTGTGCAAAGCCTGAGTCCTTTTGCATTTGAAAATTCAGATCTGCAAAGAAAATAATAAACCTACCAATTGAACTATTGAAGAAGCATCAGGAACAATCTTGGTTGTTGTCTTTTCACACCAATGGAATTGTTGTGCCTGGCACCAGACAGTACTGAGATATAAATTTGTTTCTGTTGTGGCTATATTATGCACCCCACCCATTCTTTATAAGTCAATAACAAATATAACTGTGTAATGTTCATGTTGTCATCACTGAGGCCCTGCCTCTCTATATACACTGTACACCTCAGGGGTGTGTGCTTAACCCACTGCTCTACTCTCTATATACACATGACCATGTGGCTAGGCATAGCTCAAATACCATCTAAAAATTTGCTGATGATACAACCATTGTTGGTAGAATCTCAGGTGGTGACGAGAGGGCGTACAGGACTGAGATATGCCAACTAGTGGAGTGGTGTCGCAGCAACTACCTGACACTCAACGTTAGTAAGATGAAAGAGCTGATTGTGGAAGGGTAAGATGAAGGAACACAGAGGGATGATAGAGGGATCAGAAATGGAGAGAGTGAGCAGTTTCAAGTTCATGGGTGTCAAGATCTCTGAGAATCTAACCTGATCCCAACATATCAATGTAGTTATAAAGAAGGCAAGACAGCAGCTACACTTCATTAGGAGTTTGAAGAGATTTGGCATGTCAACAAGTACACTCAAAAACTTCTATAGTTGTACCGTGGGGAGCATTCTGACAGGCTGTATCACTGTCTGGTATGGAGGGGCTACTGCACAGGACTGAAAGAAGCTGCAGAAGGTTGTAAATCTAGTTAGCTCCATCTTGGGTACTAGCCTACAAAGTACCCAGGACACCTTTAGGGAGCGGTGTCTCAGAAAGGCAGCGTCCATTATTAAGGATCTCCAGCACCCAGGGTATGCCCTTTTCTCACTGTTACCATCAGGTAGGAAATACAGAAGCCTGAAGGCACACACTCAGCGATTCAGGAACAGCTTCTACCCTCTGCCATTTGATTCCTAAATGGACATTGAATCTTTGCACATTACCTCACGTTTTTTTAATATACAGTATTTCTGTTTTTGCATGCTTTAAAAAATCTATTCAATATAAGTATACTGTAATTGATTTACTTATTTATTATTATTATTTTTAATTTATTTAGTTTTTTTTCTCTGCTAGATTATGTATTGCATTGAATTGCCGCTGCTACGTTAACACATTTCACATCACATGCCGGTGATAATAAACCTGATTCTGATTATCTTAATAGGGCAAAACAGGGTTGACACAACGATTTCCTGCTTTTGTATATCAGCATTCTAGCTAATGATATTGCATGGTAACATGGTTGACTGGAGCGTGTGTGGTACCGGTTCCATTCAGGATTTTCCCAAAACCCAGAAATCCTAAATCTGCAGTAAGACACATGTATTAATGGAATCATGATTGGGTTTGAAGGGGTTATTTCAGGTAGAGCTCAAAGTGCAAAGTAAATTTATTATCAAAATATGTATGCCATATACAATCTTGAGATTGGGTGTCATGATACAAAAAGTAAGGTGAGAAGACCAGCCAGTCTTATGGAGAACGTGCATTCTCCACACCAACAGCACTTGAGGTCATAAATGAACCCAGGTTGCTGGTGCTGGGTGGCAGTACATCTACCAGTTGCACCACTAAGCCAACAGTGACTGCCTGAGAGACAGGTGACTCCTGGGGAGGGTGGTAGGGTGGTGCAGGGTTAGTGATTGAGAATAGGTTGGTGTGCTGTCATGGCCATTGGATTTTAGAAAACAAAAGGTTGGGAAAATATCGGACTTTCAGACCAAGACTTATTTTTCAGGCCAAGGCTCTTCAAAACCCTTCAGTTTTGAGGAAGGGTGTTGGCCTGGAACATTGGCTGTTTATTCATTTCCATTGATGTTGCCTGACCTGCTGAGTTCCTCCAGTATTTTGTGTGTGTTGCTTTGGGAAAATATCTAGATGTATTTTTTTTAGAAAAATAGATCATGGGAAATTCTTTTTACATTAATTAACTATTATTTAAATACAGCCATTACAAACCAATGAGTATACACTCCTTGCATCTCATTGAGGTAGATATAAAAGTTTCTAATGAGTTCCTTTGTGAACACTGGTTCATTAGTCCAAGTGTTAATGAACATATTAAAAAACTGCACATGATGGAAATTTGAAATAAAACCCAAAAATACTAGAAAAACTCAGCAGGTCAATCAGCATCTGTGGAACTGATAAAATGTCCAGAGCTGAAATATTAAATCTGCCTCTCTTTCCACAAATGTTGCCTAATCTGCTGAGCATTTGCACCACTCTCTATTTCAATTATTTTTATTTTATTTGAAGGTGTAGCACGAATTCTGATTTGGTGGAGAATGGACGTGAAAGCATAGAGGAACATCTGGAGAAATTTCTGAAACGCCTGTTTGCCGCTGTCATTACTGTGTGGTCGGGAATCTTTCAGAGGGTAGGCCTCAAAATCCCCGGCCTTGCCTGCTTTTGGTGACCGAGAAGGAGGTCGAATCATTCGAACAGAGATGGCGCTCAGTACTCGGTGTCGGAGAGCTGATCAGGGCTCAAAGTTTTCGGATGACTCAGAGTTGGATTGTGGTTGGCATGGCAGGGAGAGTTTTTCTTCCTTCTCCTGTCTGCGTGAGATGTGGGACATTTGAGAAACTTTGAACTTTACTGTGCTCATGGACTTCTTCATCAAGTTATGGTATTGTTGCACTGTTGTAACTATATGTTATAATTATGTGGTTTTGTCAGTTTTTTCAGTCTTGGTCTGTCCTGTGTTTTGTGATATCACACCAGAGGAAATAATGTATCATTTCTTAATGCATGCATTACTAAATGACAATAAAAGAGGACTACGTGTCTTCATAATCATAAATAAATAACAGGTCTTTCTGGCCCACAAGCCCATGCTGCCCAATTATACCGCTGTGACCAATTAACCCACTAACGCATACATCTTCAGAATGTGGAGCACCTGGAGGAAACCTACGTGGTTAGGGGATATTGTACAAACTCCTCATGGACAGCGGAAGAACTGAATCAGGGTCACTGGTGCTGAAATAGCATTATGCCTACATTTATGCTAGCGTGGCACCATGTCCAGTTCCTGTTCACTTGTTGAATTCTTACACTGAGCTGAATTATAGAGTAATAGAAAAGTACAGCAAAGAAACAGGCCAGTTGGCCCATTTAGTCCATGTCGAGTCATTTAAACTGCCTACTCCCATCAACCTGCACTGGGACCATAACCCTCCATACCCCTACCATCTATGTACCTATACAAACTTCTCTTAAAAGTTGAAATCGAGCTCGCATATACCACTTGCACTGGCATTCCACACTCTCACAACAGTCTGATTGAAAATGTTTCCCCTCATGTTCCCCCTAAACCTTTCACTTTTCACCCTTAACCCATGATCTCTAGTTGTAGTCCCACCCAACCTCAGTAGAAAAAACCTGCATGCATTTACCCTATCTATACCCCTCATCATTTTGTATACCTCTATCAAATCTCTCAATCTTCTATGTTCTAAGGAATAAAGTCCTAACTTACTCAATCTTACCATAGTCAGTGGTAGGAATCCTACAGACCCAGCAAGTTCCTTGTACATTTTCTCTGTATGCTTTCAACTTTGTTTATATCTTTCCTGTAGGTAGGTGACCACAGTACTCCAAATGAGGTCTCACCGATGTCTTATACAACTTCAACATAACATCCCTTTTCCTGTACTCAATACTTTGATTTATGAAGTCCAATGTGCCAAAAGCTTTCTTTATGACCCTTTCAACCTGTGACACCACTTTCAATGAATTATGGACCTGTATTACCAGATCCTTTTGTTCTACAGCACTTCTCATTGCCCTACCATTTACTGTGTAATACCTACCCTGGTTGGTCCTACCAAAGTGCAACACCTCACACTTTTAAATTCCGTCTGCTATTTTTCTAGCTGGTCCAGATATCGCTGCAAGCCATGGTAGTCTTCCTCGCTGTCCACAACACCCCCAATCCTGGTGTCATCCACAAATCTGCTGATCCAGTTAACCACATTATCATAAAGATCATTGATATAGATGACAAATAGGAAGAGACCCAGCACTGATCCCTGCAGTACTCCACCAGTTCCAGGTCTCCATTCAGAGAGGCAACCATTTGCTGCACTCTCTGGCTTTTCCCACAAAGGCAATGTCTAATCCAATTTACTACCTCATCTTGAATGCCGAGGGACTGAACCTTACTGACCAACCTCCCATATGGGGCTTTGTCAAATGCCTTGCTAAAGTCCTAGTAGACAACATCCATTACCTTGCTTTCATCAACTTTCCTGGTAACCTCCTGGAAAAACTCTGTAAGATTGATTGGACACAACCTACGATGCACGAAGCCGTGCTGACTATCCTTAATCAGGCCATGTCTATCCACATACTCATATATCCGGTCCTTTAGAATACATTCTAATGACTTTCCTACTACTGATGTCAGGTTGAATGGCCTATAACTTCCTAGTTTATTTTTAGAGCCTTTCTTAAGAATTGGAACAATATTGGCTATCCTCCAATCCTCATCTGTCATTCAGGATGATTTAAGTATCCCTGGCAATTTCTGCACTTGCCTCCTACAGGGTCTGAGGCAACACCTTGTCAGGCCCTGAGGAGTTATCCACCTTAATTTGCCTTAAGACAGCAAACACCTCCTCCTCTGTGATCTGTATAGAGTCCATGAAGTTGATGCATTTTGCCTTACTCCTATAGACTCTGTGTACATCTCCTGAGTAAATACAGGTGCAAAGAATGCATTTAAGATGTCCCGCATCTCTTTTGGCTCCGCACATGAATTACGAATGTGATCTTCCAGAGCTCCAATTTTGTCTCTTGCAATCCTTTTGCTCTTAACATATCTGTAGAATCCCTTAGGATTCTCCTTCACCTTGTCTGCTAAGGCAATCTTATGCCTTCTTTTAGCCCTCCTGATTTCTTTTTTAAGTGTTCCCTTGCATTTCTTATACTCCATAAGCACCTCATTTGTTCCTACCTGAAATGCACATCCTTTTTTTTCTTAACCAGGGCCTCAATATCTCTTGAAAACCAAGGTTTCCTATACCTGTTATCTTTATTCTGACAGGCACATATAAGCATTGTGGCCTTTCTCCAATTTAGAATCTCAACCCACAGCCCAGACCTACCTTGTTGCATATTTACTTTGTAACTAATGGCACTGTGATCACTCGATGCAAAGTGTTCACCCACACAAACTTCTGTTACCTTCCCTGTCTCATTCTTTATTAGATCAAGTATCACACACTCTCTTGTTGGGATTTTGATGTACTAATTAAGAAAACTTCCCTGAACATATTTGACAAACTCTGTCCCATCTAATCCTTTTACAGTATTGGATTCCCAGTCATAGAAACATAGAAAACCTACAGCACAGTACAGGCCCTTCGGCCCACAAAGCTGTGCCAAACATGTCCTTACCTTAGAACTACCTAGGCTTACCCATAGTCCTCTATTCTTCTAAGCTCCATGTACTTACAGGAGACTCTTAAAAGACCCTATCATTTCTGCCTCCACCACTGCCGTCGGCAGCCCATTCCACGCACTCACCACTCTCTGTGTAAAAAACCTACCCCTGACATCTCCTCTGTACCTGCTTCCAAGCACCTTAAAACTATGCCCTCTCATACTAGCCATTTCAGCCCTGGCAAAAAGCCCCTGACTATCCACAGGATCAATGCCTCTCATTACCTTGTACACCTCTATCAGGTCACCTTTCATCCTCTGTCATTCCAAGGAGAAGAGAAGAAGAGTCAATATGTGGAAAGTTGAAATCACCTACTATAACAACCTTATGTTTCTTGCAACAGTCTGTGACCTCTCCACAAATTTGTTCCTCTAAATCCCTCACACTGTTGGGTGGTCTGTAATATAGCCACATTAATGTGGTCATACGTTTCTTGTTACTCAATTCCATCCATAATGCTTCACTAGATGAGTTCTCTAGTCTGTTCTGACTGAGCACTGCCATGACATTTTCCTTGACAAGTAACACCATCTCTCCTCCTTTAATCTCTCCTGCTCTGTCACGTCAAAAACAATGGAACCCTGGAATATTGAGCTGCCAGTCCTGTCCATCTTGCAACCAAGTCTCATAAATGGCTACAATATCATAATTGCAGGTGTTGATCCATGCCTTAAAATCATCTGCCTTTCTTACGTCACTTCTTACATTGAAGTACAGTATACGCAGCTTAGGACATTAGTTGCACCATGTTCAACCTTTTGATTCCTGCGTGACTTTGTTTGATGTTTTAACAGCATCTGTGTCCCCAACCTCTCCTCTATCTGTTCTGGCACCTTGGTTCGCATCCCCCTGCAACTCTAGTTTAACCCCCCTCCCCCCCCCCCCCCCCCCGTGTAGCACTAGCAAACCTTCCCACTAGGATATTAGTCTCCTTCCATTTCAGGTGCAAACTGTCCCTTCTGTACAAGTCCCACTTTCCCTGGGCGAGAGCTCAACGATCCAAAAATCTTAATCCCTCCCTCCTACACCAACCTCTTAGCCATGTGTTAAACTGTATAATCTTCCTACTTCTAGCACGTGGCACAGGTAGAAATCCAGAGATCACATATCTGCCCTTTAACTTAGCGTTTCATTCCCTGAATTCACTTTGCGGAACCTTGTCACTCCTCTTACCCATGTCATTGGTACCTACATGGACCACTACCTCTGCGTATTCACTCTCCCACTTAAGATTGCTGAGGAGTCGATCTGAGATATCTTGGATCTTGGATCCTGGGAGGCAACATACCATCCAGAAATCTCGTTCTCATCCACAGAACCATCTTTCTGTTTCCTTAAATAACGAATTCCCTATCACCTCAAATCACCTCTTCTCCTCCCTTCCCTTCTGAGTTACGGAGCCAGACTCAGTGCCTGAGACCTGACCACTGTGACCTCCCCAACAGTATCCAAAGTGGTATACCTGTTGTTGATAGGGTAGCCTCAGGGATACTCTGCACTGATTGTTTAACCCCTTGCCCCTTCCTGACTGTCACCCAGTTTCCTGTGCCCTGCACCTTAGGTGTAACTACCTCTCTAAGTATCCTATCTATCACCCCCTCAGCCTCCTGAATAATCCAGAGTTCATCCAGTTCCAGCTCCAACTCCTTAATGCTGATTGTTAGAAGCTGCAGCTGAATACACTTCTTGCAGGTGAAGTCATCAGAGACACTGGAGGTCTCCCTGACCTCCTAATCCCACAAGAGGAGTACTTTACTATCCTGCCAGACACCCCTACTGTTCTAACTGTGCAAACATGAGGAAGGAAAATCGAACTGTGGAGGAGAAAAAAAAACATACAGCTTTTTTTGCCTTGTCTGACTGAAGCCTCGAAGAGCTAAATCCTCAAAACCCCCAATCTAACTCTGTCCACTTTAATGAGGCAACGTATCACCACTCCACTTGCCCTGCTTTATTTTAATTTGTTCTTGACAATAAATCCAGATCGCTTATTAGCCGCTGCACAAAGCACCAAAATACCATGAGTTGTTGCCTTTTCTACTCAGTCAGTGTACCTGAGTGAACGCTGTCTTTTCAGTCTTCCGACCTCCAATTGGGCGCTGCTCAAAGCTTCAAACTGCTGCGAGTTACTGCCTTTTCAACTCAATCGGTGAACCTGAGTGAACTTTGTCTTCTCAGTCTTCAGATCTCTGATTAGGTACCGCTCAAAGCTCCAAACTAATGTGAGTTGCTGCCTTTTCTACTCAATCGGCGAACCCGAGTGAACTAAGTTCAAAGTCCAAAATAAAATTTATTATCTAATTAAATGTCACCACATACAACCCAAGATTCTTTTTCTGTGGGCATACTTAGCAAATCTGAGGAACAGTAACTGTAAATAGGATCAATGGACAACATTGTGCAAATGCAAATATAAATAAATAGCAATACATAATGAGCATGAAATAACAAGATAAAGAGTCCTTAGGGTGACACCATCAGTTGTGGGAACACCAGAAGTAGAATGAGAGAGATATATGTCTTCTCAGGCTGCCATTCTCCAATTGGGCACTGCTCAAAGCAGAATTGAAAAGGTACAGCAAATTTCAGATTTCTGCACACAAAGGAGCACATGGAATTTGGGTGTTGCTGTAGAATTTGTGTCATTGTGAAGGCACGTACCAGTAGTTTATGTGTCAATACCAAACCATAGTAGACTAGGATCCATCAGGCACCCTCTCCATTACCAGAGCACTAGATGGCACTGTTACATTAAAAAGTAGAAGAAAATAACTTCATAATTTCTTACTTCAGCATCCTTCAACAGTTCGTAAATGTTTGTTCCTTCCATTTGGCTCTTGTTTTGTATCTATATTTGTCAGGTTACATCTCTCTTGCATCCTGTCCCCCATGTTTTTGTATTCTTCAAGCATTTTTTTCGTTCCCATCTCTTGGCTGACTTGGAAGCCCAGTTCCCCATTCCAACAACAGCAGACTTTCTCACTGCTAATTGTTTACTCATGCAGGCACTGTAACTAGCCATTTACACTTAAGATGTTCCTGGCCCAACTGCTGACTCAAAATCACAGGAACATGCTCTTTAGCCCAATAGCCAAGAATAACTATCAAGTACCCATCTAGACTTGGCCCATATGCCTTGGTGATTCAAGGTTTTGTGCACATGCTTCTTAATATTCATAATAGATATAGTAATATATCTAATAATATACAGTATATTAAATATCCTAATATTATATCTAATATTAATATTAGGTATAATATATCTATTATCACTGATATATGTCACAAAATTTGTTGTTTTGTGGCAGCAGTACATTGCAAGCCATAAAAAAATATTGTAATATGTTACAATAAAAGAATTAATGTAAGAAAGGAATAGTGAGGTTGTGTTCACGGGTTCATGGGCCATTCAGAAATCTGATGGCAGAGGGGAAGAAGCTGTTCCTAACACAATTACAGTAGTGTATGCGTTCAGTCTCCTGTACTTCCTCCCTGATGGTACTAATGAGAAGAGGGCATGTCTTAGATGGTAAGGGTCTTTGATGGTGGGTGCCGCCTTCTTAAGACGCCTCCTTTGGAAGATGTCCTAGATGGTGGGTAGGGTTGTTCCCGTGGTGAAGGCCTCTGAAACCTTGTTCAGTCTTGTGAACTGGACCTCTGCACCAGGTGGTGATGCAACCAGTCAGAATGCTCTCCACAGTTTATCTGTAGAAATGTTCTTGTCTTTGGTGATGTACCAAATCTCCTCAAGTTCCTAATGAATTAGAACCACTGGCGTGCCTTCTTCATTATTACATCAATTTGTTTGGCAAAGGATAGATGGTCCTGAGATGTTCTGTTCAAGATGGCACCAGAGAGTGGTGACCTTTTGTGTACAGCTCCCAAGGGAATCATTAAGTATTCTTATTCAGAACTAATACTGATGAAATGTTATGAGAATCTTTATCTCTATCATCCTCTTACGCAGTACATTCCAGTCTACAGCCACCCACGGGTTGTAAAAGCTTATAATTGTAACCCCTCTATTCCAGTTAATCATCAACTTAAATCTATGGCCTCTGGACTTAGACATCTCCATTATAGGAAAATTTCTCACCATCCATCCAATCTGTGCCCCATATAATTTTGTACACCTTTTACAGGCCCTATCCTCAGTCTTTTCTGCCCTAAGGAAAACAAACACAGCCCTTCCAGACATTAACATTGGTGAAACAAAGGGGAAAATCAGGGCAAAACACAAGTGTTTCTGCAGATGCTGGCAATACACACAAAATATTGGAGGAACTCAGCAGGTCACAATCTCAATCCCATTCAGACATGTCTACTCATCGCCTCCTCTACTGCCATAACGAGGCCAAACACATGTTGAAGGAGCAACACTACATATTCCTATTGGGTAGTGTACTGTAACGAGAATCCTTGACGAGGATGGTTTGGACCCAAATGCTAGGATCGAGACACGGTAAAAAATTGGATCAAGAACTGAGCACAATGCAAACGCTCGACGATATCACTAGTAGGGTTTAAGAGAGCACACCAATCCTCAGTTCAGGTGCTCTTTAAATACTCAATTCTTGGTGCCCAAAACAGGATTGCCAATTCTTGGGACCATCCTGACCCCTTAAAGGGGCCTTGCCAGCTATCCATAATGCGGAGAGTTAGAGTGTCAAAATCCTGGAAGCTGCCGCAGTTCGGAGCGTCTTGTAACAGGACTCCCTTCCCTGACAGCTCAGGCTGCTTGGAGGGATGGTGATGATAGTCATGGATGAGAGTCGGATCCAAGATGTCTCTTACAGGCACCAAGCATCTCTTCTCAGGTCTGAATCCTTCCCAGTTCACAAGGTATTGCTGAACACCCCAAACAGCACACGAGTGCAAATGTCTTCTCACTGTGAAGACTTGTGCCCCATCGATAAATCTGGGTGGCAGCGGTGCTCATGGTGGTGGGGCTAAGGGGCTGGTGCACACTGGTTTTAATTTAGAGATGTGGAAGGTAAGATTGATCTTTAGGGCCTTGGGGAGCTGCAAGGTGTCAGCCACTGGGTTTACTTTCCTCAAGACGTTGTAGGGTCCAATGACCTTGGGCGCCAACTTTTTAGATTTCACTCGGAGAGACAAATCATGAGTGGACAGCCATACCTGTTGCCCAGGCTGCAAAGCCGGTCCCTGTCTTCTCTTTTGGTTTGCCTTGGTTTCTGCTTTCTGGGTAGGATTGAGCAAAATCTCTCTTGGCCTCATCCATTTTTGCTTGCAGCATTGGATGAGATCTTTGGCTGCAGGGACCCCAACCTCGGCCTCCTGTTCTGGAAAGACAGGTGGAGGATAACCAAACTGGCACTGGAAAGGTGACCTCCCATGCACTGAATGCTGTAAGATGTTGTGGGTGACCTCTGCCCACATCAAATAGTTGCACCACTCATCAGGACTTTCTGAGGCCAGGCATCTTAGGGTTCATTCTAAATCTTGGTTGGTCTGCTCCATCTGTCTGTTGGACTGTGGGTGAACCCCAGAGGAAAGACTTGCTGTTGTCCCAGTCAGCTTACAGAACGCCCTCCAGAAATGTAATGCGAATTGTGGACCATGATCTGAGACGATGTCCACTGGGAATCCATGGATGCTGAAGACATGGTCCGGGACAATTTCGGCTGTCTCCGCCGCAGTTCATGGCTTCTCCAAGGCAATGAACTTATAGGCTTTTGAAAACTGATCAACAGTTACGAAGGTGACAGTCTTCCCCTTGGAGGGCAGAAGACCCATGACAAAGTCCATAGAGATGTGCACCCGTGGTCTTTCTGGAACAGATAGGGGGTGGAGGAGCCCCTGTGGTTGAGAACAGGGCTCCTTTTTCCAGGTGCACACCTCGCATTCCTGCACGTACTGCCAAATCTCTTTCATCATTCTAGGCCACCAATACCTTCTCTTGATAAAACTGAGGGTCCTGGCAATCCCTGGGTGAGTGGTCATTCTCAACGAACCTGGTGCTGTATGGAACTTGGGACCAACAGCTCACCCAGAGGACCATTCTTAGTAATCTCCCTTGCACTTGGACCTTGTGAACAAGAGCACCGATTCCCTAATGAATTGGTGCTACCGTCTTGGCTTAGGGCAAAATGGTGGTAGGCTGCTCTTCTCATTCCAGTTTAAGGACAGGATAATACATCTGGTTCTTTGATCCTAGTCGATAGGTTAGGATGAAATTAAAGCAAGTAAAGAACAAAGACCACCTGGCCAGCCTGGAATTCAGCCTCTTGGCCTACTGAATATAAGCTGGGGTCTTGTGGTCTGTCCAAATGATAAAAGGGTTCTTGGTCCCCTCCAGCCAGTGAAGCCATTCCTGTAAAGCTAACTTAAGCACAAGAAGCTCCTGATTTCCAATGTCATATTTCCCCTCTGCTGGGGATAGCTGTCTGGAGAAGAATGCATATGGGTACAGCTTACCATCCGAAGGTGATCAGTGAGACAAACCAACTGATGTCTGAGGCGTCCACCTCTACGAAGAAGGGAAGGACTGGGTTAGAAGAAACCAAAGTGGGAACTGCTGTGACCCACTGATTAAGCTCTGCAAAAGCAGCCTACGCTTCAGTAGTCCAGACAAAAGGGCCCATGGATTTTTTAGTTAGCGCTGTCAGCAGAGCTGTCACTGAGCTGAAGTTCCTGATGAACTTCCGGTAGAAACCTCAGGAATCATTGGACCTGTTTGACACTGGATGATTGTGACCAGTCTCTGACTGCCTGGGTTTTGGTGGGGTCCATCTTGAGAATGTCATTGGATATTCAAAAATGAAATGGTCGTTGCATGAAACTCAGACTTCTCCAGCTTAATATAAAGTCCATGGTCTAGAAGCTTTGTTAAGATATCTCTGACATGAGCGATGTGCTCCTGCATGGACTTCGAGAAGATTAGGATATCATCCAAGTAGACAAAGGCATACTTATGGAGCGTATCCTGAAACACGTCATTGATAGAGGTTTGAAAGACCGCTGGAGCAATCACAAGACCAAAGGGCATAACCAGGTTCTTGTAGTGCCCGTCGGTGTATTGAATGTGGTTTTCCACTCATCGCCTCCATTATATGGACCAGATTGTTTGCACTCCACAGGTCTACCTTTGTGAATACTCTCACTCCTTGGGGCATCTCAGAGGCCATATTCTTTGTGATTTTTATAAATGACTTGGATGAGGAAGTGGAGGAATGGGTTAGTAAACTTGTTGATGACACAAAGGTTAGAGGTGCTGTGGGTAGTGTGGAGGGCTGTTAGAGGTTACAGCGGGACATTGATAAGGTGCAAAACTGGGCTGAGAAGTGGCAGATGGAGTTCAACCCAGATAAGTGTGAAGTGGTTCATTTTGGTAGGTCAAATATGATGAAAGAATGTAGTATTAATGGTAAGACTCTTGGCAGTGTGGAGGATCAGAGGGATCTTGGGGTTGGAGTCCATAGGACACTCAAAGCTGCTGCGCAGGTTGACTCTGTGGTTAAGAAAGCATATGGTGCATTGGCCTTCATCAGTCGTGGGATTGAGTTTAGGAGACAAGAGGTAATGTAGCAGCTGTAAAGGACCCTGGTCAGACCCCACCTCACTACAGGAAGGATGTAAAAAACATATAGGGGATGCAGAGGAGATTTACAAGGATGTTGCCGGGATTGGGGAGCATGCCTTATGAGAATAGGTTGAGTGAACTCAGCCTTTTTCCCTTGGAGCGACAGGATGAGAGGTGACCTGATAGAGGTGTATAAGATAATGAGAGGCATTGATCATGTGGATAGCCAGAGGCTTTTTCCCAGGGCTGGAATGACTAGCATGAAAGGGCACAGTTTTAAGGTGCTTGGAAGTAGGTACAGAGGAGATGTCAGGGTAAGTTTTTTACACAGAGAGTGGTGAGTGCGTGGAATGGGCTGCCGGCAATGGTGGTGGAGGCGGATATGATAGGGACTTTTAAGAGACTCCTAAGAGTCTCTTAAAGAGACTTTTAAGAGACAGGTGCGTGGAGCTCAGAAAAAAGAGAGCTATGGGTAACCCTAGGTAATTTCTAAGGTAAGGACATGTTCGGCACAGCTTTGTGGGCCGAAGGGCCTGTATTGTGCTGTAGGTTTTCTATGCTTCTGTGAAGGGGGTAATGATTCTTGGCCGTTATGCAGTTTAACTCCCTATCATCAATGCATGGCTGCAAACTCCCATCTTTCTTTTGTAAGAAGAAGAAGCCTGCGCTGGCTGGTGAGGTGGAGGGCTGAATGAAGCCTATGGCAAGAGACTCCTTTATACACTCTTCCATCGTGCTTTCCTCTGAGCCTGAGAGCACGTACAATCGATCCTGCAGGGAACAAGTACTGGGCAGCAGTTCTATAGCACATTCATAGGGTCAGTGCAGTGGAAAAGTGGAGGCCTTTGCCTTGCTGAAGACCTCCTCCAAGTCCTTGCAGACGGAAGGGATCTTGACCAGGTTAGGGGTTGCTATTTCCTCCGGACCTTCCTTCAAGGATGACTTCTGAGGTTTTTTAGGTGGCAGTGGTGATTCAACGGACCTCACAATCTCTTCCCTAGGTTCCCAAGGCTCATTCATCAGAACAGTGACCAAATCAGAGTCCTAGTCCTTGTCTGTATCCTCAGGCGACGGCAGTGAAGGATTGCTGATGGTCCTTGTCTCCCCGGGAATAGGCTTCAAGGATTGGTGTATAGGAGTCTTTCCTTTCCTCAAGACCTGGCAGCTAGATTCCTTAGGCTTAGCTGCAAGTTTTCCAGACCGCTTGGGCACCTCCTGGTCTTCTCCTGAACTTGAAATTCCTGTTGGCCGGGACCAGCTTGTTCATCTTTGAGAGTAGGACGAGGTCCTCAGGAGGTGTAAAGTTACCTCTCACTGAAGGCTGCTCCCTTGTTGGTTGTTTATTGCAGGAGAGTCTGGGAGTTGGTACACCACGTCACAAACAAACCTTCTTACGATGACTGGACCGATCAATGATTCTCCCTTCCCTCCAGCCCACGGATGAGTTATGCTAGGACAGCCAAGGGTACTCGAGGATCAGGGGTATGAGTGGTGAGTCAATGATATAGAAACTAATGTCTTCCACATGATCCTCTATCCTGATCTGCAAGACCACAGTCTGTTGCTGGATCTGCCCAGAACCTAGCAGGCAGCCATCCAAGACAGTTGTGGGCATAGACTGGCTCAACTCTTGCAGTGGTATGTTGAGCCGATGGACGGTTCCTAAGTCCAGAAAATTACCCACTGTCCCAGAGTCTACCAAAGCCTTCACCTGCTTTGGGTTCTTACCGCAGGTGAACTCCGCCTTCGGCATGAAACCAAAATCCATGGGATTGGGAGTAGTGGCTGCTACCATCATAGACTTCCTGATACTGGACAGTCTTAGCGGATCTCCAGACGGTTGCAGTCTGAGACGTTCGGCCTGCAGGTGACCTGCTTCCCTGCAGTGAAAGTAGCTACCTTGACTCTGATGCCGGGACCTCTCATTGGCGGAGAGTCTAATGCAGCTGACCTGCATGGGCTCAATAGGATTTTAAGTAGTAGTTGGGCTGGTTATGGTCCAAGATTGGGGAGCAGAACTGCGATGCGTTGACCAGATTCAGGCCGGCTCTTTTTGACCTCTGAAGTAGTCCCACTCTTGCGCTGCCAGGCAATTATATAGATGAATGGACTAGTTGACCAGAAACTCTTAAGGTCTCTGTTGGCTCTTCCAAGGCAAGGGTATCCTTCAGTTCATCTTGGAGTCCGTGGTGGTATAGAGTGGCCAAGAGCTCCCTGTTCCAACCACTGTCTTGGGCCAAGGTACGAAATCTGATCGCGTAGTTAGCCACTGACTATCCATCCTGTTGAATCTTCATCAGGCAGTCTGCCTCTGGTAGAGTAATGGAATACCTTCCTCATGATGGCCATGAATTCCTTCAAATCGAGCAAATATCTGACTTGTGTTCCCAATATGTGGTGGCCCAAGCCAGGGTTCTTCCAGTCAGAAGAGAGCTAATGAAGGACACCTTTGCCACACTCTGAAAGGAACCGAGACGGTTGCAGTTCAAACCTAATGAGTACTGGATGAGGAAGCCGTGGCAAGAATCCAGGTCACCATTGAATCTCTTCAGGGTTGGAAGATGTACTGTAATGGCTCCGCAGAACAAACAACTGGCTCTCCTGAGTGACTCTGACTTCCTTCTTGTGAAAGTTCACAAACAGCTACCTGGGGTGGGGGGGGGGGGGGTTCATGAATCTCCAGGCTGTCTGGAAATTCTCTTGCTGTGGTTGGACACAGTGGACAAAAGGCTCTGGTACCCTGCTGAGGCCCTACTGGCTCAATCGTACTGTGACAAAACTCCTTGATGAGGATGGTTTGGACCTAAATGCTGGATTATCCAAAGCAAGGATTGAGATACAGTATCAAAATGGATTGAGAACTGAGCACAAAACCAATGCTAGATGATATCACCAGTAGGGCTTACAATTGACCACCAAACCTCAGTTCAGGTGCTCTTTAAATACTCAATTCTTGGTGCCCAAAACTTGATTGCCAATTGGCGGGATGGTCCTGAATCTCTAAAGGGGCTGTGCCAGCTATCCGTACTCCGGGGATTTAGAGCGTCTAGATCCTGGAAGCTGTCATGGTTGTGAGCATTTCGTAACTTCCAACCTGACCACATGAACATCAATTTCTCTAATTTCCAGTAATTTCTCGCCCTCCCCCTTTTCTCCTTTTCCATTCCCCATTCTGGTTACCCTCTCACCCCTTCTCTTCACCTGCCTATCACCTCCCTAGTTTCCTTCCACCTCCCATTTTATTCCATGGTTCACTGTCCTCCCCTATCAGATTCCTTCTTCTTCAACCCTTTACCTTTTCCTCCTATCACCTCCCAGCTTCTTACTTCGCCACCCACCCACCCAGCTCCTCCTTCACCTGGCTCCACCTATCAGCTTCCAGCTTGTACTTCTCACCCAACCTTCCCTTCCTTCATATTCTGACTTCTGCCTCCTTCCTTCTCAGCCTGATGAATGATCTCAGCCTGAAGCATTGATGGTTTATTCCCTTCCATAGATGCTGACTGATTTGCTGAGTTCCTTCAGCATTTAGTGTGTGTTGTGGCAGAATAGGGGGTCGTTTTGTAGAGTACCTATGCTCTGCCTGCAAGGGCCTTCACAAGCTTCCTTTTGCATCTCATTTTAACTGCCCTTCCCATTGCCACACCAAACTGTCTGTCCTCAGCCTTCTCCACAAACTTAAAGGACAACATCTGCACTTGGATAGCTTACAACACAATGGTATGAACAGTGAATTTTACAATTTCAGGTAACCACATTCCTTGTTCTTTACTTCTATCCACCTACTCACCTGTCCACCCAGTTTTCTTCTGCCTTTGTTCATCTTTCCCGTCCTCTCCCCTAGCCTGGTTCCATCTGCCCATCATCCTCTTTCTCTCTGGTTCCACCCATCACCCTTCAGCCTCTATCCCACTCTCTCCCTATTGCTATATGCAGGTATTCTTTCTTCTTCCTTCTCAGTCCTGATGTAGGGTCTTGACCCGACATGATGACTTACTACTGTACAGATGTTGCTTGACCTGTTGAGTTCCGCCAGGCTACCAGCACCTCCTGAAGGTTTCCATTTGTCAAGCAAAAGTGACATTTGTTTGAGGGAATGGACCTTGGAAAATGGGGAAAACCATAGGGCAGATGACTACTGTACTATAATTCAGTTAGACTTAGCATGATTATGGGAAAGGACAAAGTCAGGGAGATGGTGTTCTAAACAGTGATGAGGCTAACTTTAGCAGAACTATCCTGGGTCACAGCCATGTGAAAGTAAATGAGAGTCAGATAATGGGCAGTTATCCAAGGAGAGGAGGGTGAGTGTTCTAATAAAAGGAACACACACACACACACACACACACAATGCTGGAGGAACTCAGCAGGTCAGGAAACATCTATGGAATTGAATAAACAGTGGACATTTCAGGCAGGGAATCTTCTTCAGGACTGGAAAAGAAGGTGCAAGATGTCAGAATAAAAAGGTGGGGGAGGGGGAGGAGTATAGCTAGAATGAGTTAGGTGAAGTCTGTTGGTTGTGAAAGGGTAAAGGGCTGGAGAAGAAGAAATCTGATATGGCAGGAGAGTGGACTATGGGAGAAATAGAAGACCTTTTTTGTGTGTTTATGTGTTGCTCTCACATCTAGCTCTCTGTAGATGATGTGGGTGAACAGACTCCAGATAGAAGCACACAAGTAATGAGGGGCAGGGAGCAGAATGATAGAGGGAAGTTTTCCTGTAGCAGTGGTGTCTATAAATAGAGGACACACGTTTAAAGTAAAGGCTAAGACGTTTATAGGGACATGGGGAATTTTTTTCACCATAGGGTGGTTAGTCTAGAACACGCTGCTTGAGGAGGTGAGGGAGGCAGTAGTTTTCTCAATTTTCAGGAAGTGTTTTGGTAAGCAACCGAATCACTAGGCATAAGAAGGCTACAGACCAAGTACTGGCAAATGGTGTTAATTAATTAATTAATTAATTGAGATACAGCGCGGAATAGGCCCTTCTGGTCCATCAAGCCTTACCGCCCAGCAATCTCCCGAATTAATCCTAGCTCAATTGTGGGAAAATTTACAATGACCAATTAACCGACCAACCAGTACGTCTTTGGACTGTGGGAGGAAACCCATGCGGTCACGGGGAGAATGTACAAACTCCTTACAGGTAGTGGCTCTGGCGAGAGTCCTTGACGAGGGTGGTTTGGGCCCAAATGCTGGAGTACCCAAAGGAAGGATCAAACACGGTATTAAACTGGATTGAGAGCTGAGCATAAAACAAACTCCAGATGACATCACTAATGGGGCTTACGATTGAGCACCGAATCTCAGTTCAGGTGTTCTTTAAATACCTGGTTCTTGGCACCCAAAATAAGATTGACAATTAGTGGGAGCATCATGACCCCTTAAAGGGGGCGTGTCAGCTATCCACACTCTGGAGGGTTAGAGCATCTAAATCCTGGAAGCTGGCATAATTGGAAGCATCTCATAACAGCGGTGGGAATTGAGCCCTGGTTGCCTATACTGTAAAATGCTGTGCTAACCACGATGCTACTGTGCCAACCTAAATAGATGAGTGTTTGACGGTCCGAATGGACACAGTGGGCTGAAGGGCCTGTTTTTGTGCTGTATGAAACACTTCGACTCTAAAATGCCAGGAAGTTCTGTGAATGCCTGCAAGAAAATTGATCTCAGGGTTGTATATGGTGACCTATACATACTATAATAATAAATTTACTTTGAACTTTGAGAGCCCAGTCAAGCAGAAAACCTGGAGGGATAGAGAAGTTAATCGAGTGAAAAATAAAATAGGAAAACTAGAAAGACAAATAGTTAACAAAAATATGCCCAGTGTTGTGACTGTGACTAAATCAGTGGAGATGCTAGAGGATATTAAAGTCTTTATTCATCACGACAAGCTGACATTCTCTTGGAGACTCCAAAACTCAAAGTACATTACATTCTTTTAGGCTTAAGATCAAAGATACAGCGGATGATTCAATACGATTTCCATAGTTACAATGACATTGTTTACTTCAATATTTCATGTCTGAAAAATGGTTCTTTGAAGTATGTATTTGCAGTTGAATACATATTCATGTTGTAATTGATAAGACACCTCTGAAGATTCAGCACCATGTTGGGACAAACTAATTCACACAGATTGTTTAAAAGCTTCTGAGGACAGAGAGCTAGATGCTCAAATTTAGTGTCTTGATGACTGACTCTGGTCACACAAATATAAACCATAAGACCAAGGACATAGGAGCAGAATTAGGCAATTTGACCCATTGAGTCTGCTCCACCATTTCATCATGGCTGATCCATTTCCCTCTAAACCACATTCTCCTGCCATCTCCTCATAACCTTTCACACCCTGACTAATCAAGAACCTATCGACCTCCACCTTAAATGCACCCAGTGATCTGGCCTCCACAGCTGCTGCAGCAATGAACTCCACAAATTCACTACCCTTAGGCTGAAGAAATTCTTCCTTATCTCTGCTCTAAATGGATGTCCCTTTATTTTGAAGATGTGCCCTCTGGTCCAAGACTCCCCCACCAAAGGAAACATCCTCTTACATCCACTCTGTCTAGGCCTTTCAACAATCAATAGGTTTTAATGAAATCCCTCCTCATTTCTCTAAATTCCAATGAGTACAGGCCCACAGCCTTCAATTGCTGCTCATATGATAACCCTTTCACTCCCAGAATCATTCTTGTGAACCTCCTCTGAGGTCAGCACATCCTTTCTTAAATAAATTGCCCAAAACTGCTCACAATGCTCCAAGTGAGGCCCGACTGGTACTTTATACAGCCTCAGCATTGCTTTTATATTCTAGTCCTCTTGAAATGAATGTTAACATTGCATTTGCCTTCCTCACCACTGATTCAGCCTGCAAACTAACCTTTAGGGAATCCTGCATGAAGACTCCCAAATCCCTTTGCTCCTCGGATTTCTGAATTTTCTCATCATTTAGAAAATAGTCTATGCTTTTATTCCTTCTACCATAGTGGATGACCATGCACTTCCGAACACTATGTTTTATCTTCCATCTCTTTGCCCTTTCCCCTAAACTGTCGAAGTCCTTCTGCAGCCGCTCTGCCTCAACACTACCTGCCCCCCCACCTACCTTTGTATTGTTTGCAAACTTGGCCACAAGGCCATCAATTTCATCAGCCATATCATTGACGTACAATGTAAAAAGAAGCAGTTCCAATTCAGACCCCTGTGGAACAGCACCAGTCACTGGCTGCCAATCCAAAAAGGATCCCTCCCTTTATTCCCACTCTTTGCCTCCTGCAAATTAGCCAATGCTCTATCCATGCCAGTATCTTTCCTGTCATACCCTGGCCTCTTATCTTTTTTAGCAGCTTCATGTGTGGTACCTTGTCAAAGGCCTTCTGAAAATCCAACTATTCAACATCTATAGATTCTCCTCTGTGTATCTTGCTGATTATTCCTTCAAAGAATACAAACAGATTTGGCAGGCAAGATTTTCCCTTAAGGAAACCATGCTGATTTTGGCCTATTTTGTCATGTGCCTCCAAGTTCCCCGAAACCATTTCCTTAGCAATCGACTCCAACATCTTCAAAACCACTGAGGTCAGGCTCACTGGCCTATAATTTCCTTTCTTCTGTCCCTCTCTTTCTTGAAGAGTGGAGTAATGTTTGGAAATTTCCAGTCCTCTGGAATCATGTTAGAATCTATTGATTTTTGAAAGATCATTACTAATGCCTCCACAATCTCTTCAGTTACTTCTTTTAGAACCCTGGACTGTAGTCTATCAGGTCTAAGTGACTTATCTACCTGTAGACCTTTCAGTTTCCCAAGCACCATCTCTTTAGTAATTGCAACTATACTCATTTCTGCCCCTTGAACTTAAACTTCCAGCATACTACTGGTGTCTTCCACAATGAATTTGGTTTGTCCGCCATTTGCTTGTCCCCCATTACTATCTCTCCAGCATCATTTTCCAGTCGTCCAATATCAGTTCTTGCCTCTCTTTTACTCATTAAATGTCAGAAAAAAATTTTGGTATGTTTTTTGATGTTATTGGCAAGCTTACCTTCATATTTCATCTTTTACCCCCTTATGTTTCTTTCATTACGTTCTGTTGGTTTTTAATATTTTCCTAATCCTCTAACTTCCACTACTTTTTTCTATAATATATGCCCTCTTATTTATTTTTATGCTGCCTTTGACTTCACTTGTTATGCATGGTTTGTTTCATCCTGCCTTTAGAATACTTCCTCTTCTTTGGGATGTATCTATCCTGTGCCTTCTGAATTGCCCCCATAATCTCCAGCCATTACTGGTCTGCCGTCATCCCTGCTACAGACTCCTTCCAATCACCTTTAGCCAGCTCCGCTCTCATGCCTCTGTGATTCTCTTTACTCCACTGTAATACTGATACATCTTACTTTAGCTTCTTCCTGTCAAATTACAGGGTGAACTCTGTCATACTATGATCACTGTTTCCTAAGGGTTTCTTTATCTTAAGCTCCCTGATTATTACACAACCAACCCGAATTGCTGATTCTCCTAGTGGCCTCAACCACAAGCTGTCCTGGCACCTGGGAGGCAACATACCATCTGGGTCTCTCTAACGTGTTCACAGACTCTCCTATCTACTTGTCCAACTATGGAATCTCCTAACATCACTGCATTCCTTCTCTGGCCCTCTCCTTCTGAGCCACAGCGCCAGACTCAGTGCCAGAAACCCATTCACTGCAGCTCCCCCGGTAGGTCGTACCCTTCTACTATGTCCAAAATGTTATACTTGTTATTGAGAGGAATGGCCACAGGGGTACTCTACTGGCTACCTATTTCCCTTCCCTCTCTTGACAGGTACCCATTCATCTGCTTGCTATGGGAGACTACCTCCCTGAAGTTCCTATTTATCATCTCTTCAGTTTCCCTTATGAGCTGAAGGTCTTTGAGATGCAGCTTCAATGCTATCTCTGAGGAGTTGCAACTTGGTGCACCTGGTGCAGATGTGGTTATCTGGGAGGCTGGAGGTGTTCCAGAATCCCCATTTCTCACACAAAAAAACAAAACTAAGCCCCTGGAGCCATTCTTACTGCCCTAACTGACGGATGAAGAATGTGCAAGAAAAGGATTACTAGATACTTAAGTCACCTGTGCCCATTGAGCCAAAGCCAAGAGTCTCCCCACTCTAATATTGTCCCACTCAAACAGTGGCTGTTCCACTTGCCCCCACCTTATTTATACTTGACCTTGCTGATGAATTCCAACCTCCAACTGGCCATTTTTCAAGTTCTGAAAATCCGCTACAAAGCGCTGACTTTCAAAGCCCTCTCCTCAATTCGGGTAAAGACGCCTCTTTTTGCCCGAATATTGCTGAAGCAAATATACCTATAAACATGTTTAATAAGCTAATGGACACAATCTAGCCTGGTGTGGCAGCCCTCCTTGATCTCTAGAAAAAGGGTGCTAATTAACTTAAACTGTTTAATGTCGGCCAATTAAACGCATTGTTTATGCTTGGCTGATGCAGAGGAGAATGGCCACACTTTACAAACCGTATCTTGAGCAGCCAGCCCCCTGCTGTGGGCCAGCAGCCTGTGCTTAGCGGACAGCTTTTAATTTCAAAACCGATTATTGTTTCTGCTTTACATTTAAATGAGTTTTGTTTTCAAGACCTGTTGGTTCTTGTTTGTATTAGTACCTGCTATCCCTACTCTGTAACTCTTAACTCACGTCTGACAATTCCTAACACCCATTAAAAGCAAGGAATCTATAAGATTCTTCCTGAATATGTGTGGGGTTCAAAGGATGATAAAGAGCCAGGCTAATTACACTACAAGCTTTAGCATGAATATTGAGTATAGTTCTAAACAGATATTTTGTGTTTGTCCTCCTTGGACAGGATAATGCAGATTGAATTGAATTGAATTGATTTTATTTCTTACATCCTTCACATACATGAAGAGTAAAAATCTTTATGTTACATCTCTATCTAAACATGCAACCATAGTAATTTATAATAAATAGAACAGTCAATGTAATATAGAGTACACTCAGATCAGCGTGAGTTCATCAGTCTGATGGCCTGGTGGAAGAAGCTGTCCTGGAGCTTGTTGGTCCTGGCTTTTAGCTGCGGTACTACTTCTTGGATGGTAGCACTGGAATAGATTGTGGTTGGGATGACTTGGGTCCCCAGTGATCCTACGGGCCCTTTTACACACCTCTCCTTGTAAATGTCCTGAATCATGGGAAGTTCACAACTACAGATGCGCTGGGCTGTCCGCACCACTCTCTGCAGAGTCCTGCGATTGAGGGAAGTACAGTTCCCGTACCAGGCAGTGATGCAGCCAGTCAGGGTGCTCTCAATTGTGCCCCCGTAGAAAGTTCTTAGGATTTGGGGGCCCATACCAAACTTCCTCAACTGCCTGAGGTGAAAGAGGTGGTATCACAAATACAAGAAATTCTGCAGATGCTGGAAATCCATAACACACAAAATGCTAGAGGAACTTAGCAGGTCAGGCAGCATCTATGCAGAGGAATAAACAGTTGACATTTTGGACTGAGACCCTTCATCTGGACTGGAAAGGAAGGGGAAGAAACCAGAGTAAGAAGGTGGGTGGTGGGGAAGGAGTACAATCTGGCAGATGGCAGGTGAACCCAGGTGAGAGGGAAGGTGGGGGGTGGGGAAGGAGTACAATCTGGCAGATGACAGGTGAACCCAGGTGAGAGGGAGGTGGGGTGCCAGATGAAGTGAGAAGCTGGGAGGGGGATAGGTGGAAAAGATAAAGGGTTGAATAAGGAGGAATCTGATTGGACAGGAGAGTGGACTATGGGAAAAAGGGAAGGAGGAAGGGTGCCAGATGGAGATGGTGGGCAAGTGAGGAGAAGTGAAGGGATAATGCAGACATTCATGTTAATGTACCAGAACGTGAGCTGTTTGTACCCACGATTCATGAACAATATTTGTGCTTTAATAAAAGCAGAAAATGCTGGAAGCACTCAGTTGGTCAGGTGGCATCTGCTCTAACAGTATTAGAATTAATGGTTCAAGTTAAAAGGCTGTTAGCCATTTGTGACATGTGTGATTAACCAGAGGTTCCTGATTGGTAAATTGTGAATAAGCTCCACCTACTTTTTAAGATCCTCCTGTGGCTGTTGAAGAATTTGTTTAATATCAGAACCTGAATCGGAATCAGGTTTACTAGCATCAAATCCCTTACTCACTCTTCCTTCAGTTAGTCCTGACGAAGGGTCTCGGCCTGAAATGTCGACTGCACCTCTTCCTACAGATGCTGCCTGGCCTGCTGCGTTCACCAGCAACTTTGATGTGTGTTACTAGCATTGATGTATGTTGTGAAATTTGTTGATGTGTAGCAGCAGTTTGCAATACATAAAAAAAACTATAAATTGTACTAAGAAATGTATTCTGTATATATACACACACAGAATACATATATAAAAGGTAAAGAAGTAATGCAAAATGAGAACAAGAATAGTGAGGAATTGTTCAGGGTTTCATGGACCATTTGGAATTCTGATGCTGGAGGGAAAGAAGCTGATCCAAAAATGGTGAGTGTGTGTCTTCAGGCTCTGGTACCTCCTCCTTGATGGTAGTATTGAGAAGAGGGCATGTCCCAGATGGTGGGGTCCTTAATGATGGGTGCCGTCTTCTTGAGGCATCATCTTTTGAAGATGTCCTTGTTACTGGGGAGGATGGAGCTAGCAGAGCCTCTTAAGATCCTCTGCATTGGAGTCTCTATACCAGATGGTGATGCAACCAGTCAGGGTGCTGTCCAATGTTCCTCTGTAGAGATTTGCTAGAGTGCTTTGTGTCACACCTAATCTCCTCAAACTCCTTTTGAAATACCGTGCTGGTGTTCTTTCTTTGTGATTGCATCAATATGTTGGCCCAGAATAGATCCTCTGAGATGTTGACGTCCAGGAATTTGAAGATGCTCACCCTTTCCATTGCTGACCCCTCAGTAGGGATTGGTACGTGTTCTCCTGACTTTCCCTTTCTGAAGTCCACAATCAAGTCCTTGGTCCCACTGACATTGAATGTGAGGTTGTGAATGGGGAGAAATTATGAAAATGGAACTAACATGTTTGAGAACCCTGTCAAATATGTTGGAGGGGAAAATCCAGGTTGAATGTCAGTAGTGCTGTATAGAAGCTGCCATCAGAGGGGATACCACGGGGACAGAGATGTAGGAGAATGGAATATTGTATGAATTTATGCATTTAGAGATGTCAAGTTGTTCAAGTTTAGTTATCATTAAACCATACATGAATATCCAGGAAACCAGCCAAACAAAGCAGCAATCCTCTGGGACCAATGTGTAAAACACAGTACCAACAGTCATACACAGCACAAGGCATATAAAGAACTTACAAGATAGCAAGTAAACAAACAGTCACGCAAAAAATATGTATAGCCCAAGTCCCTGAGTGACTTGTCCTGTAAATTGATGGTGCATGAGTGTTGTCAGTGAGAACAAGCAGATCCAATTAGTCTGCAGACAAATGGACACACGCATGAAATCCAGCTTGTCATTCCACCAGTCGAACACTGGTGGGCAACACCAATAGCAGGGGCCAGCCACCCCCAGTATGGATGCCGTGCTACACTGCCTTCAGCATCTCCTCTCCTAGAATGCTGCAACAGGCAAGCCTGAGGCTTAAGGTCTAGTTCTCTCTACAATCAATGGCCCACAGCTCCTCCGTCTTCTGTCTCGCTAATAAACAAGGGAAAAGGACTTGCAGCATTTTACATTATCAATGTTCAACAGGGTCATCCGATTGCAAGAGAAACACCAAAGACAATCATTCTCATAGAACGTATACTGCCTTTGATCACTGACTCCAATGCCTTCCCGTAGCAGGCAGTAACATGGTCCACACCAAGTCCAGCTCCTGTAGCTCATGAGCAGCTCATTGATGGGGCAGTACCTGAAGTTCCTAATGTCCAGTCTTGTCCTGCAATTGTAAAAAAGATGTTTAAAAAGACAAAAACACATTTGGATGGTCCCCCGAGGCTGCTGAGTCTGAACACACTGCCATCTTACCAGAAATAGGGGTAGAAAACATGCAGTAAATGGTAGGGCACAAAAGACTGTTGATGTGCAGAAAAACCTAGGGTTCCATGTCTGTCATTCTCTGAAAGTGGCAATCAAGATAGCTTATGTGAGCAATAGGCATTAACCAATTTACTGAGATGAACATAAGGCAAATAATTTGGGCCAGTAGTTCGAACGAATGAGGTGCCCTTGTAGAGAACCAGCATGGACTCAGTTGACTGTATGCCTTCCATCTGTTTCATAAGCATTGTATGATTTTGTGAGAAGACCTTGACTCCTGTCAGAGTGGAAATTCATTCAGATATGGGCACAGGGGGATGGAGTTGGGCTATTACTGATGACTGGTCATGTGGGATTTGACAGAAGAAGAGCAGAAGAGATTTTGGAAACATGGCAGTCAGTTACAGTAGGAGGCAAGATGATAGGGAAGGTAGAGCAATATCTGGTGGACTATTGGAATTCAAGTGACGTTTCAGCTTGTGATCTTTGACACCTGAAAAGAAGGAAAACAATTTAATCAAGCTTGCCCTTGGATTCCTTGGACTTCTGCCTTTGTGATTAATCTGCCATGTGAGACCTTGTCAAAAGCATTGTTAAAACCCATGCAGGGCATATCAACACACTGCCCTCATTGATCTTGCTTGCTACCTCATTCAAATATGACAGTCCCTTAACACATCCAATCTGCTGTCCTTGCTTGACCCATCTCTCTCTCTAAATATAATAATGCTACCCTTCAATTATCTTACATCAAGTTTCCCATTGTGTATGTCTAGCCTATAGTTTCTTAGTCTATCACTGCTTTCGTTTGTAAAGTTACACAAGCCTCACAAGCAGTCTGGCAATGCCCTTGTAAG
The DNA here is from genome assembly GCF_030028105.1 of Mobula birostris. NCBI lineage: Eukaryota > Metazoa > Chordata > Chondrichthyes > Myliobatiformes > Myliobatidae > Mobula > Mobula birostris. The sequence goes on along the minus strand of NC_092378.1, from coordinate 51,051,211 downwards.
AGTGTTCAGTTGGTCTGTAGCCAAAGTAGATTTGAAAATGATAGTCTAAACCAACCATGTTCTAGCTTTCTCTCAAGACTCTGAGATAAATCTTATCCAGTTCTGGTAATCATTCCACTTTTGAAAATACTAGGCACTGAAAAGGTCCCCTCACCACATTTATTATTCGTGCTGCTGAATATGTGTGCTGAGCACAGGATCGGAAAGTACATTACATTCTTATACTTCGTAAGATGAAAGGTATAGCAGGTGATAAAATACAATTTCCATGGTTACAATGTCATCGTTTACTTTAATGTCTGATGTCTGATGGATAGTTCCTTTGAAGTACCTACTATATTTACAGTGGAAACATATTCACATTGTAATTGATAAGACAGCTCTGAAGACAAGCCAATACACACATAAAAGTTGCTGGTGAACGCAGCAGGCCAGGCAGCATCTCTAGGAAGAGGTGCAGTCACCTCTAATAACCAATACACATAGGTTGTCTAAAAGCTTCTGAGGACAGAAAGCCAGATGCTATCTCCCTTTTGCAAAATTTATTTATTTATTTTTATAGTAATGTTATATTAAATTCTTATGTCTTGCATTGTACTGCTGTCGCAAAATTGCAAATTTCACAATATACTATGTCAAAGATAATAAACCTGACTCTTTTTTTGATTCAGATTCTGATTCCACTTAGAGGAACGCTGGTTTTTCCCAGTCCGACATGTCAGTTCAGAGCCTCCTCTACTGCCATGATGAGGCCACACTGAAGTTGAAGGAGCAACACCTTATATTCCGTCTGGGTAGCCTCCAACCTGATGGCATGAATATCAATTTCTCGAACTTCTGGTAGTGAACACACCCCTCCTTCACCATTCCCCATTCCCATTTCCCTCTCTCACCTTATCTCCTTAGCTGCTCATCACCTCCCTCTGGTGCTCCTCCTCCTTCCATGGCTTCTGTCCTCTCGTATCAGATTTTGCCTTCTCCAACTCTTCATCTCTTTCCCCGGCTCTGAACTTCACCCCTCTCCCTCTCCCGGTTTCATCTATCACCCACTACATTGTATTTCTTCCTCTCCTCCCCCCACCTTCTTACTCTGACTTCTCATCTTTTTTTTCCAGTCCTGATGAAGGGTCTCAGCCCGAAACACTAACTATTCACTCTTTTTCATAGGTGTTGCCTGGCCTGCTGAGTTCCTCCAGCATTTTGTGTGTGTTGCTGCTTTCTTATGGCAGCTCTCCTTGCAGATGTGATCAGTGTTGGGGAGGGCTTTGCCTGTGATGGACTGGGCTGTATCCACCTCTTTCTCTAGGTCTTTCTGTTTCTGGGCATTGATGTTTCCATCCCAGGCTATGATGCAATCAGTCAGGATACTCTCCACTGTGCATTTATAGAAGTTTGTCTAGCTGAATCTGCAAAAACTTTGAAGAAAGTGGAGGTGCTGTCATGCCTTCTTTGTGATAGCAGTTTTGTCTGGTCCCAGGACAGATCTTCAGATACTCATAAGGAATGTAATGAGTAGTGGCCAAATGACCAAATTATTGAAGACAACATGTGATTGGCAACAATGTGATGATGTGGAAATACAGATGTCTGATGAATACGAAGTTTGCCCAATCTGGAGCTGTATTACTGCTCAGTAAATTGGCTGCATGGCTAACATACAAAGCTATGTGCTGCTGAGATTTTGACAGAACAAGAACTGTAGAACTACACAGGCATTTCAAAACCCTACAGGAGCTAGGAGCCCTATTCTGATATGACTGCTTGTTTAAAAGTAAAAATAACAAAGACCACAATTTATAAATAGACCATTCGGCAAGTTCTCTTCACAAGTCAATCCCCATTACTTTACCATGTAATTCCTCAATAACCCCTCATGTCCAAACTGCTCTGGGATCTGTTACCTTTAGTGTCACTCCTCCATGGAATATTCAATAGATTTCTCAACCATCATGTTCAGAGACTCTCTCTCACCTTCTCCCCCTCCCAGCCTTCTTACACCCACTTTCCTAATTTTAATATAGTGTACATCCCTAAACAATTGGATGTTTTGTCATCGTGATTCATAGAACGCAAGAAGTCCAGATGACTCATCCTGTCTGTGTTAGTGCTTGAATGCAACAATTATTTGCCTTAGGAGGTGCAGAGGATCCATTCCATATTTTCTTATGACAGGGAAGGAGGCCATTCAGCCCATTTAATTTATGCCAGCTCACAGAGCAAACTCATTTTATTACTAATTTCCCCAGTGATCCTTCTCTTCATATTCCCAATCCACCCGAAAAGGTGGTGGGGGGGGAGAAATCTAAAGATTAGCTTTATTTGTCAAATGTATATCGGAACATTGAAACATGCAGTGAAATGCATCGTTTACGTCAACAACTGATACACTCCGAGGATGTGTTGGGGCATCTTACAAGTGTCGTCCTGCTTCCAGTGTCAACATAGCAAGCCCATGACTTAGATTAGATCAGATTAGATTAGATTCAACTTTACTGTCATTGTGCTGAGTACAGGTACAAAGCCAATGAAATGCAGTTAGCATCCGACCAGAAATGCAAAGAATAGTGTTATCTGCAAAATAACTGCGAATAAAAAGAAAGTGCTACAGCACACAAATATAAAAGTACTGAGACAGTACAATATGGGTGCAATACTGCTTAGCGGTGTGATGTGAGGTTCAGCAGTGTCACAGCCTCAGGGAAGAAGCTCTTCCTGTGCCTGCTGGTGCAGGAGCAGAGGCTCCTGTCGCGTCTACCGGATGGGAGGAAAGTAAAACGTCCATGGTTAGGGTGAGATGCATTCTTGATAATGCTTTTCGCCCTGCCCAAGCAGCGTTTATGGTAGATGTTTGCAATGGTGGGCAGTTGGGTGCCGATAATCCTAACCTGTTCATCTTTGGAATGTGGGAGGAAACCAGAGCACCCAGCGGAAACCCATGCAGTCCTGGGGAGAACATTCAAATTCCCTACAGACAGAGGCGGGAATTGAACACCGATCTTATAGCTGGCACTGTAAAGCATTATGCTAACTGCTATACAACTGTGCCATCTACAGTGACTATTTAATATACCAAATTGCATGTATTTTGAACATAGGAAGAAACAGGAGCATCTGGGGAATGTCTGTGTATATAAGGTAGCATTATTAATTTACTAAATGTTCAATTGAAAGTGCAGATGCATGACATTGGATAATATTAAAGCATGAAAACTTGCTGAGAAACAATGGCAATGCAGGATCTGTCTCTATGAGATTTAGCAGTACCAATATTGTCTCCCATCTGAACAGTTGATGGAAGTTGTGACCTCAGCAGGATCAGCAGCACATTTCAATTCGATTAGGTTTATTTATTAATCAACATGTACAGTGAAACATAGAGTGAAATGCATTGTTTGCACTAACAGTCAGCATGTGTAGCCATGCATTCCAGCACCAGCATAGCACACCCACAATGTTCAGCACACCATCACTCAGCAAACATGCAACAAGCAACAACAACAAAACAAATGCCTTTCACCCACTCTCTCCTATCCACACACACACACACACACAGTCGGGCCTCTAACTCCATCACAGGTTGCCTCTACACCTCTGACCTCCAGACTGTGGCCTTGGATTTGCAGACATTGGGCCTCTGACTTCTGGACTCAATAACCTAGGGGCTTTGACCTTTGGGCTTTGACCTCTGGACTCACTAATCTCAGGTTTTGACCTCTGGGCTTGCTGACCTCAGGGTTTTAACCTCTGGGCTTCGACTTGTGCACTCGTCTACTTAGCTTCGACCCCATGATCTGCCAATCATATGCCTCTGACTTCAGGATCTGCTGACTGACCTCAGGTGTTCAACCCCTGGATTCACTAACTTTGTACTTCCAATCTCAAGAATTGCCAACCTTGAGGATCACTTGTCCTCATTCTCGGCACCCCACGGACCCTGGACTTCAAACTTCAGAATCTCCATCCTCAGGGATCGCGGGCCTCCTGACCTTGTAGGGCTCTGACCTGAACTCCAATCTCAGGCTTCTTCCCCAACACTTCATTTACTTTTCCTAACTGCACACTTCCCACATTGTTGTCCCTACCTCTAACCTGACCCTAAACTTCCCACACTGTCCCTATAAGCCATCCCTATGAACCTAAAAAATTAATTCTGAGCCGCGAACCCTATTGAAACCAATTTATCTCAACAATTTATCCCTGGCTAAAGAGTTGTTCTGAGGTTAAAGTCCGCTAAGAACAGTTAAGTTTGTCCTCCACTTGTGCAAATACAGTACATTGTCACAATTGTAATACATGCTTTTCTTCCATATTTCTTCATCTTCTTTCCCATTCATCCCTCTATTGCACCTAATCTTGAATATTAGCAGCTATAGTATTGCCTTTTCCAAAATGTGAACGTTAAGCTGAGAAACTAACTGCAGATAATACAGCTTCTAGTTCAGATTTGGGGACGATTGTACAGCTGGTGGAGCTGCTGCCTCACGGTTTCCAAGACCTGGTTCAATCCTGATCTCATGTTCTGTGTGGAGTTTTTATGTTCTCCTTGTGACTGTGTGAGTTTCCCTCAGGGGCTCCAGTTTCCACCCATGTCCCAAAGACGCACAGAATGGTAGGTTCAAAGTTCAAATTCAAAGCTCAAAGTAAATTTATTATCAAAGTACATATACGTCACCATATACAACCTTGAGATTCTTTTTCTTGTGGGCATAATAAGTCTATGATGGAATAATAACCATAATAAAATCAGTGGAAGACCACACCAACGTGGGTGTTCAACCAGTGTGCAAAAGACAACAAACTGCAAATACAAAAAGAAATAAATAGTAATAACAAATAAATAAGCAATAAATATCGAGGACATGAGATGAAGAGTCCTTGTAAGTGACTCGAGTTTATGGGAACATTTCAGTGATGGGTCAAATGAAGTTGAGTGAAGTTATCCCCCTTGGTTCACAAGCCTGAAGGTTGAGGGGTAATAATTGTTCTTCAGCCTGGTGGTGTGAGTCCTGAGGCTCCTGTACCTTCTTCCTGATGGGAACTAATGTGCAAAAGAAGACAAACTGAGCAAATAAAAAAAATAATAATATTAATAAATAAGTAAATAAATAACACTGAGAACGTGAGCTATAGAATCCTTAAAAGTGAATCTAGAGGTTTTGGAACCTGTTCCGAGTTGAATAGGTTGAAATTATCCACTCTGGTTCAGGAGCCTGATGGTTAAAGGGTAATAACTGTTTGTGAACCTGGTGGTGTGGGACCTAGCACTCCTGTAACTCCTTCCAGATGGCAGTAGAGAGAAGGGGGCATGACCTGAATTGTAGGGGTGTGGGGTGTGTGTGTGTCCTTGATGATGGATACTGCTTTCTTGGGCAGTGATCCTTTAGATGTGCTCAATGGTGGAGAGGGCTTTGTCTCTGATGGGCTGGTCTCTATCCACCACATTTTCTGGACTTTTCCATTCTCGGGCATAGATGTCTCCATACCATGCTGTGTTGCAACCTGTTAGGATACTATCCGCTGTGCAGCTATAGAAGTTTGTTAAAGTTTTAGATGACATGCTGAATCTGTGTAAACTTCTAAGAAAGTAGAGGTGTTGTCATTCCTTATGTGCTGATCCCAGGACACATCCTCTGATATGATAATGCTAAGGAATTTAAAGCTACCTCCACCTCTGAACCCCCAGTGAGGTCTGGCTCATGGACCTGAGGTTTCTTCCTCCTGTTGTCAATAATCAGCTGTTTGGTTTTACTGATGTGGCACCATTCAGATTTTCAGTCTCCTTCTTATATGCCAATTCATCACATTTTTTGATTTGGCCAACAACTGTGGGGTTATTAGCAAACTTAAATATGGCATTTGAGCTGTACCTAGCCACACAGTCAGGGATATAAAGTGAGTAGAAGAGGCGGCTAAGCACACAGCCTTGTGGTGCACCTGTGTTGTTGGGGATTGTTGTTGCCAATTTGAACGGACTGGGGTCTTCAAATGAGGAAATTGAGGAACCAGTTGCACAAGGACGTATTGAGACCGAGGTCTTGGTGCTTAGTCAATAGTTTCAAGGGGGTGATAGTACTGAATGCTAAACTGTAGTCAATGAAGAGCATCGTGATGTGTGCAACTTCATTGATCAGGTGTTCCAGAACTGAGTGAAGAGCCAATGAAATGGCATCTGCTGTTGACCTGTTGTGATGATAGACAAGCTGAAATAGATCCAAGTCACTCCTCAGGCAGGGATTAATATGCTTCATAACCAACCTCTCAAAGCACTTCATCACAGTGGATGTAAATCCTACTGGATGATAGTCATTGAAGCAAGTTATCATGCCCTTCTTGAGCACTGTATGATTGAAGCCTGCTTGAAGTAGATGGGTACGTCATACTGTCTAGGTGAGAGGTTAAATATCTCAGTAAACATTTCAGCCAGTTGATAAGCGCAGGTCTTCATTACCTGGCCAAGTACATCGTCTGGGTTAGATGCTTTCTGTGGATTCACCCTCATGAAAGATGCCCTCACGTTGGCCTCAGAAGGTCATCAGGGTCTGTGGTAGTTCATGAAGGTGCCTGCAAGTTCTGTTGGTCAAAGCAGGCATAAAAGGCATTGAGCTCATCTGGGAGTGAAAGTTGTTTTCATTTATGTTGCTTGGTTTTGCTTTGTAGGAGGTAGTGGCATTCAAACCCTGCCACAGAATTCCTTCTGCAGGTCTTAGTATGTCCAATCATAGAATCCTTCTATGATTCAAGTTCGGTAGAGATTTGCCATTTTGTATATGAGATGGCTTTCCAGAGGTCATACCTGGACCTCTTGTACTTTCCTAGGTTGCGAATCCTGAACAACATCGATTTAGCTCTCAGTAGATGGTGAATCTCTTGGTTCATAGACAGCTTCTGTTTGGGGAAAATTCTGAATAATTTTGTGGATACACACTTATCCACAAGTGTTTCTGTGACAACCATGGCGTATTCAGTCAAGTCCTCTGATGGGCTCCTGAACATGGCCCACACTGACTTGAAGAAATCTTGAAGGTGCTTCATGACCACTTCTGTATTGTACTTGTCTCTAGTCCCTTTCCCTTTAGCCTCCGCCTGTGTGCAGGGAGGAGGAGGACAGCCAAATGATCAAATTTCCTGAAATGCAGGCAAGGGATGGAGCGGGAGGAATTCTTGATTGCAGTGTAGCAGTGATCAAGTATGCTGGGTTCTCAGGTGCTGTAGGTGATGTGCTGGTGGCAGGCTGGAGGCTGGAGGGTCACTTTAAATTGCCCCTAGTCTTCAGGTGGGAGGTAGATTCTGGGGCAGTTAAGAATGTAGAATAAGAAGCAGCATTAATGTAGAATTAGTGTAAATGGATGGTTGATAGTTGGCATAGATTGGATAGGCTGAAGACCCTGTGTCCTTACTGTATAAATCCATAGCCATCACCAACTGACTTTCTTTCAAAATCTGATAATATCCCAACTTTGGCTTTTGGCCTTTGTAGAGATATTGACCCTAAGAAACTGTGGATGGATGTGGAGTGTGCTGCTGCAAGGTAGGGGGTGACAGTGTCACCATCTTTAGCTCAGCCCTGAGTTTTCCAAATTTGAGTCAGGAGGTTGGGGGTTTAGCCAAGGATGACTTGCTTCTACTGTTCTAGTGTGACTGGGGGGGGGGGGGGACACCTGGACTCAGGGCAAGCAAGCTGTTCGGTCTTCTGCTTCTGCTTCTGCTTCTCATAGTGGCTTTTTGAACACTCACAAAGTATGGGCTACCTACTCGAGACAGAAAAGGCACAGATCCCACCACTCACATCACATGCCCTGCAATAAATTATTTTAAAAATTACAGTGTGTGATTTGCAATTAATGGATATTAAATTTAAATGTTTAACTGGCAGGAATCTGGAATGGTTGACAGTGTAAAGAAGGTTTCAGCCAGTCCCTGGTCTTTACTGTGCCATTTCAAAGAGTTTCACAGTCTGTGCCAAAGAGTTGGTTGAAATCTTCTTTAAGTGGTGAGTCACTGGGATCCTAAAAATAGCAGTAAAAATGACAAATTGGACCTGTTATTGAATGGCTGTAGCATACTGTAAAAAGTGAAAGCAAAACACTTATATTTCCAACTCTTAGATGTTAAACTCATATTATTCTTGGAAACGTAAGAGTAGTTTGGTACTCATCAGTCCTTCTGTTAATGAGTGCCTTTGTCTCTATTACCAATGGCTTGCACTGCACCTGAATCTGTGCTTAATAGATGGGCCTCATTCAAGAGTAATTACTACCATCAGGGAGGAGAGCAGGAGCCTGAGGACACACACTCAACATTTTGGGAATGGCTTCTTCACCCTTGCCATCAGATTTCTAAACCCATGAACACTATCTCACTATTTTGCACCCTTCTTAAATATATTTGTCATTCTAACTTATAGTAATGTTTATACATTGCACTGTAATAACAAAGCTGATATTGATTCTAACATGATCTCAGGTGGAGTGCTGGCATTTACAGAAATAGCATTCAGCTCTCTCTGAAGAATCCATGGTTCCGCTGCTTCCAAAGCCAGCAATTTATTCTGAAAATTCTAAGTTGCTTCACAAGACAAGCTTGTTTTCCAGAAGTAGTTCCCTGCCACACCCTCAACCTTTAACATAAGAACATAAGAAATGGGAGCAGGAGGAGGCCATCTGTCTCATCAAGCCTGCTCTACCATTCAATCAGATCATGGCTGATCTGGACATTGGCTCAGCTCCACCTACCTGTCTTTTCCCCATAACCCTTAACTTTCCTGCAACATAAAAACCTATCCAACTCTGTCTGAAGTATATTTAATGAGGTAGCTTCTACTGCTTCACTGGGCAGAGAATTCCGCAGGCTCACTACTCTCTGGGAAAGCACTTCCTCCTCATCCCCATCTTAAATCTATTCTGCTGAATCTCGAAGCTCTGTCCCCCTCTCTGCCTACTAACCTATCTTTCTGATACACCGTATATCCTTGGACGTTCAGCTCCCAATGGCAGCCACCCTTTAGTCAAGTTTTAGAGATGGTCACAGTGTCATATTTGCCAATCTGTAGCTAAATTTCAAGATCTTCCATTTTATTTCTTATGCTGCGTGCATTCAGATATAACACTTTCAGTCCGCTATTTGTTGCTTGCTGTTGTAAATCATCCCAATGACTGTGATTATGCCTCATTTCCTGCCTGTCCTTCCTATCATCTCTGTTGCACGCCTTCTTTGATTTATTTCTGTTTTCCCCTTCCTCAGTCCTATCATTCTGGTTCCCATTCCCCTGCCAAATGAGTTTAAACACTCCTTAACAACTCTATTAAACCTGCATGCTACGATATTGGACCCCTTTGAGTTCAGATGTAGCCCATCCTTTTTATACAGGTCATTCCTCCCCCAGAAGAGGCCCCAATGATCCACGAACGAAGCCCTTCCCCCTACACCAGTCTCTCAGCCACGCATTAATATGTCTGATCATGCTATTCTGAGATTACTACCCTGGAGGTCCTGTTTTTTAGCTTCCTACCCAACTCCCTAATTCTCTCTTCAGGACCTCCTCCCTTTTTCTACCTATGTCATTGGTACCAACATGTACCAAGACTTCTGGCTGTTCACCCTCTCCCTTCTGCACTCAATCTGAGACATCCCGTACCCTGGCACCTATGAGGCAACACACCATGTGGGTATTTCTATCAGGCTGACAGAGCCTGCTGTCTGTTCCTGTCACTATGGAATCCCCTATGACTACTGCATTTCTCATCTTCTTCTTTCCCTTCTGCACCACAGAACCAGACTCAGTGCCAGAGACCCGATCGCCGTGGTCGTCCTCTGTCAGGTCACCGCCCCCACCCCCCCAACAGCATTCAAAACAAGATAACAATTACTGAGGGGGTTGGACACAGGGGTGCTCTCTACTATCAGGGCTCTTCCCTTCCCTTCCCTTCCCTGACCGTCACCCACTTGTCTAACTGCTGCAGTCTCAGGGTGACTAACTCCCTGTAGCTCCTCTCTATCTCCTGCTCACGTTCCATTATAAGCTGTAGGTTATCAAGCCGCAGCTCCAGATCCCTAACACGGTCTCTCAGGAGCTGCATCTTGGTGCACATAGCACAGATGTGGCTATCTGGGTGACTGGAAGGTTCCCAGGACTCTCACATCTGACACCCAGAGCAAAGTACTAACCCTACAGACATGCTGTCTATTCCTCAAAAAAAATGCAAGGAAAAAATAAATTCCACTTACCCACTTGCCTTGCCGAAGCCTGAATGAGCCAAAGCCCTATCACTCTGACACAGACCACTCCGCTGATGACCGCTCTGCTAGGCAGTGTCTTCCTTTTATGCCTGAACCTTCCCTGCTCTCCAACACACAATTGGTGCTCCGGTTATAGCCGAGTTCCCATGAAGCTTTCCCCCTTTAAACTTTGCTCCCGGACCTGTGCACCACCTCCTCTCTTGTAGCTCTCCAACTCACAAAGGAAGAAAGCAGGAGAATGGGATTCAGAGGAAAAATAAATCAGCCATGATTGAATGGCATTGCAATTTGATGGGCCATAAAGCTTAATTCTGCTCCTACGTATGTCTTATGGTTTTATGGTCTTAAATAACCCTAGTGATCCAGCCTCCACAAACCTCAGAGGCAGAGAATGCCAGAGCTTCACCTCTGTGAAAAGTTTCTACTCACTTTTAGGTGACTGACTCCTAATCTTCTATGTGCCCTCATTTGACATTATCCCTCTGTTGGTAACATAGAACATAGAATAGTACAGCACAGTACAGGCCCTTCGGCCCTCAAACCCTGCCTCCCATATAACCCCCCATCTTAAATTCCTCCATATACCTGTCTAGTAGTCTCTTAAACTTCACTAGTATATCTGCCTCCACCACTGACTCAGGCAGTGCATTCCATGCACCAACCACTCTCTGAGTAAAAAGCCTTCCTCTAATATCCCCTTTGAACTTCCCACCCCTTACCTTAAAGCCATGTCCTCTTGTACTGAGCAGTAGTGCCCTGGGGAAGAGGCGCTGGCTATCCACTCTATCTATTCCTCTTAATATCTTGTACACCTCTATCATGTCTCCTCTCATCCTCCTTCTCTCCAAAGAGTAAAGCCCTAGCTCCCTTAATCTCTGATCATAATACATGCTCTCCAAACCAGGCAGTATCCTGGTAAATTGCCTCTGTACCCTTTCCAATGCTTTCACATCCTTCCTACAGTGAGGTGACCAGAACTGGACAGAGTACTCCAAGTGTGGCCTAACCAGAGTTTTTTAGAGCTGCATCATTACCTCACGGCTCTTAAACTCTATCCCTCGACTTATGAAAGCTAACATCCCATAAGCTTTCTTAACTACCCCATCTACCTGTGAGGCAACTTTCAGGGATCTGTGAACATGTACCCCCAGGTGCCTCTGCTCCTCCACCCTACCAAGTATCCTGCTATTTACTTTGTACTCTGCCTTGGAGTTTGTCCTTCCAAAGTGTACCACCTCACACTTCTCCGGGTTGAACTCCATCTGCCACTTCTCAGCCCACTTCTGCATCCTATCAATGTCTCCCTGCCATCTTCAACAATCCTCCACACTATCTACAACACCACCAATCTTTGTGTCATCTTCAAACTTGCCAACCCACGCTTCTATCCCCACATCCAGGTCATTAATAAAAATCACGAAAAGTAGTGGTCCCAGAACAGATCCTTGTGGGACACCACTAGTCACAACCCTCCAATCGGAATGTACTTCCTCCACCACGACCCTCTGCTTTCTGCAGGCAAGCCAATTCTGAATCCACCTGGCCAAACTTCCCTGGATCCCATGCCTTCTGACTTTCTGAATAAGCCTACCGTGTGGAACCTTGTCAAATGCCTTACTAAAATCCATGTAGATCACATCCACTGTACTACCCCCATCCATATGTCTGGTTACCTTCTCAAAGAACTCTATCAGGCTTGTTAGATACAATCTGCCCTTCACAAAGCAATGCTGACTGTCCCTGATCAGACCATGATTCTCGAAATGCCCATAGATCCTATCTATAAGAATCTTTTCCAACAGCTTTCCCACCACAGATGTAAGGCTTACTGATCTATAATTACCCGGACTATCCCTACCAACTTTTTTGAACAAGGGGACAACATTTGCCTCCCTCCAGTCCTCTGGTACTATTCCCGTGGACAACGAGGACATAAAGATCCTAGCCAGGGACTCAGCAATCTCTTCCCTTGCCTTGTGGAGCAGCCTGGGGAATATTCCGTCAGGCCCCGGGGACTTATCCGTCCTAATGTATTTTAACAACTCCAACACCTCCTCTCCCTTAATATCAACATGCTCCAGAATATCAACCTCATTCATATTGTCCTCACCGTCATCAAATTCCCTCTCATTGGTGAATACCGAAGGGAAGTATTCATTGAGGACCTCGCTCACTTCCACAGCCTCCAGGCACATCTTCCCACCTTTACCTCTAATTAGTCCTACCTTCACTCCTGTCATCCTTTTCTTCATCACATAATTGAAGAATGCCTTGGGGTTTTTCTTTACCCTACTTGCCAAGGCCTTCTCATGCCCCCCTCTTGCTCTCCTCAGCCCCTTCTTAAGCTCCTTTCTTGCTACCTATATTCCTCAATAGACCCATCTGATCCTTGCTTCCTAAACCTCATGTATGCTGCCTTCTTCCACCTGACTAGATTTTCCACCTCACTTGTTCCCTCACCCTACCATTCTTTATCTTCCTCACCAGGACAAATTTATCCCTAACATCCTGCAAGAGATCCCTAAACATTGACCACATATCCATAGTACATTTCCCTGCAAAAACATCATCCTAATTCACACCTGCAAGTTCTAGCTTTATAGCCTCATAATTTGCCCTTCCCCAATTAAAAATTTTCCTTTCCTCTCTGATTCTATCCTTTTCCATGCTAATGCTAAAGGCCAGGGAGTGGTGGTCACTGTCCCCGAGATGCTCACCCACTAAGAGATCTGTGAGCTGACCCGGTTCATTACCTAATACTAGATCTAGTTTAGCATTCCCCCTAGTTGGCCTGTCCACATACTGTGACAGGAATCCATCCTGGACACACTTAACAAACTCTGCCCTGTCTAAACCCTTGGAACTAACCAGGTGCCAATCAATATTAGGGAAGTTAAAGTCACCCATGATAACAAACCTGTTACACGTCAACATCTCTTCATAACAGGACAACCTTCTCATCTTGGATATTACCTTGGTGAATCTTACTGGACTGCATCCACTATCAGTCTATTCTTTCTTAAATGATGTGATCAAATTTATAGGTAAAGTTTGAAAAGGATAGTACTTTATTCCCTAGACTTTAAGGCCTAGAATATAGGAGAAGGCGTGGAGTTCTTATAAAGGTATACAAAATTACAAGGGGAAAATACATGTAGACTTTTTCCCCTGTGGTTGAGTGAGACTAGAATGAAAGGTCAGAAGTTTAGCGTAAACAGTGAAATATTTAAGGGGAACCTGAGAGGGAAGTGCTTCACGCAGAGGGTGGGGTGAATGTGGCAGCAATGGTGGTGGTTGCAGATTCACTTGAAACATTTTAGAGAAGTTTAGACTTGTACCATAAGAGATAGGCGAAGAATTGCTGATTTGGCTTTTTGAGACTGCTTAGTCTCCACCAGGTCAGGCAGCATCTATGAAAAGAAGTCATGGCTGCCTTTATTTTCCCTTCAACCCCATTCTCCTGCCTTTTCCCCATAGCCTTTGACACCCTTTCTAATCAAGAACCTATCAACCTCCACTTTATATATATTTAATGACTTGTACTCAAAAGTTATCCGTAGCAATGAACTCCACAGAATCGCCTACTCCTGGCTAAGGACATTCCTCATCTCTGTTCTAAAGGGATGCCCTTGTTTCTAAGGCTGTGTCACCTGGTCCTAAACTCTTCCATTATTGGAAACATCCTCTGCATGTCCACTTTATCTAGGTCTTTGAATATTTCAGTAGGTTTCAATGAGAACCCCCCACCCCGTTCTTCTAAATCCAGCTATACAGCCTTGAAATTCTCCTTGTGTTACCCCTTCAATCCCTTGCTTCAATCTTGTCAACTACCTTTGCATCTTTTTCAATGCCAGCACCTGATTTCTTAGATATGGGACCCAAGACAACTTATAATACTCCATAAATGGTCTAACCAACACATTTAAATTCTTCCAGGTAGACAAAAAAGTTTTGATGGCTATAATCCTGCTGCGGGAAGATGTGATGAGGCTGAAAAATGGGTCAGCAGAGACAAGATGGGCCAAAGGGACTGTTTCTGTGTTGTGGTGCTCCATGACTCTATGTTCAAAACTGGAAGTAAGTTAGAAGTAAATTTATTATCAAAGTACAAATATATGTTACCATTTACAGCTCTGAGATTCATTTTCTTTTGGGCATTCAGTGAATACGAAGAAACAACGTAGAATCAATGCAAACCCGTACACAGCAAGACAGACAAATGACCAATGCACCAAAGACAACAAGCTGTGCAAGTACAAGAAAAAAAAACAATAAATATCGAGAACATAAGATGAGGAGCCCTTGAAAGTGAGTCCATAGGTTGTGGGAACAGTTTGGTGATGCGGCAAGTGAAGTTATCCCCTCTGATTCAAGAGCCTGATCATTGACGGGTAATAACTGTTTCTGAAAATGGTGGTATGGGTCATATGGTTCTTGTACATTCTCCTTGATGGCAGCAGTGAGAAGAAAGTGTGAGTTAGACATTGGGGGTCCTTGATGATGAATGCTGCTTTCCAGCAACACCGCTCCTTGTAAATGTGTTCAATGGAGAGGTGTCTAATGTAAAATCATAAGACCATAAGACATAGAAGCATAATTAGGGCTTTATAGCTGTTTGTGGCAATAAACTCCACAGAGTCACCAGCTCCTGGCTAAATAAGTTTCTCCTCATCTCTGTGCTAAAGGGACATATTTCTGTTCTGAGGCTGTGCCTTCTGGTTCTAGACTTCTCCAGTATAGGAAACATCTTCCGCATGTCCACTCTGTCAGGAGTGAGTGTGGTTGCTATTACTAAGGAGAATGTGCTTGGGAAGCTGAAAGGTCTGAAGGTACAAATGTGGATAAGTCTTCTGGACCAGATTGGCACCCCAGGGTTCTGAAAGAGATAGCTGAAGAAATGGTGGAGGCTTTAGAAGTGATCTTTCAAGAATCATTAGATTCTGGAATTGGGCCTGAAGGCTGGAAATCGCAACTATCACTCCACTCAGGTTAAGGAGCTTTGATGAGAATCAGAGGAGTGTGGGGGGGGGGGGGTGATGAGGAATTACAGTTACCTTACAGCTTTTCAATGCCGTCGACTGGATTCATTTCCCACTGCGGTGTGGAAGGAGTGTGAACATTCTCCAGGTACTCCAGTTTCCTCCCACATTCCAAAGGTGTCTGAATGAGAGTTAATAAATTGTGGGCAGGCTATGCTAGTTCCAGAATATGCTGACACTTATGGGCAACTGTTAGCTTACCCCAATCACTCTAATACTGTCTAATTTCTAATTTGTCAGAATCAGAAACAAAATCAGGTTTAATTGTGCGCCGTACTCCAGGTGTAAAGGTGAGGGGTGTATGGGATGTCCAGGTAGAGGTAGCTCCTCTGTTGAAGAGGCTAGTTGTGTCCATTTCAGGGCAGTTCAGTCACCTTTGAGATGGGTGGAGCTAAGATGGAGCTACACAGCGACTTCTTTGAGTTCATCTGGAGAAACAGCTTATTTCCACCTTTAATGTCTCTCCTTTTCCTTTTCAAGGTGGACAGGGTTTTGTCAAGGATCCAGACCTAGAGCTACAGTCAAATTTCGGTTCTTTGCGATGATAGACCTGCTCCCGGGGCTCACCATCTGGCCATTTTTTGATATCCCAAGGATGCGGTCTAGAAGTTGAGTGCTTGCAGCTGTGGGAATGAGTCGATTCTACGCCAGTGCCACCTGCTGAAGCGTCGCGAGAGAAAATGGAATAGCGTGAACAGCAGATCAGTTGTCAGGGGCTCTGTAGTCGGATCACCCTCTCTCTCTCTTACTCTTGTTGATGGGGGAGAGTTTGTTGCTAATTTTCGAAAAAAAAAGCAAAGTGGCAGACTTTAACACTGTAAATCAGTGAGTTGTTCTGTTTATATTTCCCCTCTTGCTGAGTGACACTTCTCTGCCTCTCTTATTAAGGAGAGAGCAAGAGCCTATGGTATGTCGAATTGTCGGGTGAATGATTAGTTTTTGTTGTATTGCAGATCACGGTCTTTCTTGGGGGCTTTCTATCGCTTTCTTGGTGGGGGGAGGATGCTGATGTTTTTTGCTGAAGTGGAGGAGAGGGAGAGTCGATTCTTTGCTGCTACTTGTGTGTGAGGGGGAATGGGGGGCTTTGGGGTTCCAAGGTTTTTTTTACTGTTACCCACTCTTTGGGGCACTCTTCTGTTTTTGTGGGTATCTGTGAAGAACATGAATTTCAGCTTGTATATTGTATACATTCACTGATATTAAATGGAACTGTTGAACTATTGGACCTTTGGCCCCCACTGGACACTCAGCTCTTACCTGTGGCTCCAAAGAGCTGTTTGTATGTGACAGCAGCTATACCCTGTACACTACTTTGTTTGGTGGGCTGAACTAGGTGCAGGTAGCCAGTGGCCTCTTACCCCGGTGAGACAGGGACATGTCTATCCTAGCATGCAAAGTCAGATCTGGTGTACAAGGCGGTAGAGATCTACAGTAAGATCCAAAAGCCAAAAATGAAGTACTGCCATGCTCTGTAAAGAGCAACGGGCATGACAAGGCACAGAAGATGTTATGGTCATCCATTGCAACCAAGGAAGACCCAGTTGCGACAATAACTTGTACAACTGAACACTGGTTTCTGAGGTGGAGAAAGTGAAACTGCCTCAGTGCAACAGCTTTTCCACTTTAAAGTCTCTCCTGCATAGGTTTCCTGTCCTCATCAGATTTGATGGATAAACACCACTCCAGGTGAGGCCTTACCTGTAAAAATCCTTGCCCACTTTCCAGAGTCCTAGCCTTATGCAACGGTCTGTGTGTGTGTGTGTCTGTGGTGGGGGGGTGGTGGGGATGGAGACAGTTACAGAAAAAGCAGTGGTGTTTGTGAGTGGAGGCTGTGTATTCTGTTTTTTTTTCCTGTGCTGTACCTGTTCTACATCAGATTGCTGATTTTGACAGAGATACTTCAGTGATATATTTTTATTCCCTCAGGTACAGGGATCCAGTCATTGAAATGTATGAGTCAGAGTTAAACAGCATGGAAACAGCTCTGTCATGTCGATGCCAAACGTGATGCTATTTGATGCTAATCCTCTTTTCCTACATTTCATATCTATCCATTTAAGAATGGAGGAGTTTAGACCATGTGCATGGAAATATCCATTTTCATTCGTGGTCACCACAGACATGGGGCCTGTTCCTGTGCTGTACTGTCAATGTGCAACGTTCTGTGTTCCACAGACCTGTCCAAATGCTTTTTAAACTTTATAATTATATCCACCTTTACCATCTGCTCTGGCAGCTCATTCTGCAGGGTAACATCACTGGGAGAAAAGTACATAATTCACAACCACCAGCACTGAGTTGGGCTTTCACTTTAAGAGGCTGGTCTGGTGTGATTTTTAGCACGCTCTTTAGGTTTTGTTCAATAAAATGTGTTACGGGTTTCATTAGACATAAAGTGCCTCACTTCCTTTTATTTGCGAAAACCTACATTGGTGACCCCAATACTCTAGGACAATTCCAGAATTATCAAACAGGTTGGCCAACACAGACGCTTTAAAACTGCTGGAAGTTTGGAAGCAAGATGCCGTTGCTTGGTTTGTACAACCTGAGGCCTAGTTCGCTCTGTGAGAAATCATCATCAGTGACACCCAATTCTACTACCTGGTAGCATCGCTCAGCAATTCCATGGCTGCTAAAGTGGTGAGTCTCCTTGAACACCCACCTGAACACGATAAATACCAATCGCTGAAAACTCACCTTTTACAGACTTTAGGGCTATTGGACTATTGGAGTCTGAATGCACCAAACAGTTGCTGTCCTTACCCGGGCTGAGGCTCTGCACATCGGGGTTGACTATGCCCACATGTCAGCTGACCACGTTATTGGCCCAGAGGTCCAGGCTTACTGAACAGCAGTCATGGACCTGAGGTTGGCTGACATTAAGTTTGGAGAAGCTGCGATTTCTCTCCTGTGCGATGTCTCAGCTGATTGACATCTTTTGAGGTCCCTGAGCAATGGATTGAAGATGTCAATGTGGACCTTGTTGGTCCTCTTTCCCCCTCCTGCAGTTTCACACACCTTCTTGCCATGGTGGACTGTACCACCAGGTGGCTAGAGGTTGTCCCTCTAACATCAACAATGGCTGCACACGTGGCTCGGGCATTCATCAGCACCTGAGTTGCTCAGTTTGGCACCCCATCTGATATTTCCTCTGACTGCAAAACCCAATTAATTTCAGACCTTTGGGCTGCGATGGCTCCAAACCTTGGTGTTAGGCTACATCACACCTCATCGTAACACCCACAGTCTAATGGCCTATCCGAGTGGTTTCACCGCTTCTTAAAGACTGCTCTGATGGGTTCCCTGACCAATGAGTATTGGCATGATTGTCTTCCATGGGTCCTGCTAGGGCTCAGATTACTCCAAAGAGAACATGCAGTCATCTGCGGCTGAGTTAGTATGCGAGCAGCTGTTTTGAGTGTTCAGGATTTGAAGTTCAATGAAATGTGTTACGGGTTTCATTAAACATAAAACGCCTCACTTCATTTTATTTGCGACAGTCTACAGTTCTATGTGCCCACCACCCTCTGTGTGAAGAACTTGGTTCTTGAATCTGCTTTAGATATTTCCTCTCTCTTCTTAAACCTATGTCCTCTAGTTTTAGATTCATTACTCTTGGAAGAATATGGTGACTATCTATCCTATCTACTGTGTACCCCTCCTAATTTAGTAAGCATCTATAAGGGCACCACTTAGTCTCCTGTAAGAACAATCGCGGCCTATCCAATCTCTTCTCGTAACTAAAACCTCCACTCCAGGCAACTTTCTGCTTACTGTCTTGCACACTTTTTTAATTACTACCACATTTTTCCACAGCATGGTGAGCACAACTATACACAATATTGTAAGTGTGGTCTAACTTGTTTCTTTTACAGCTGCAACATGGTGTTCCGACTCTTATATTCAAACTCTTATACCACCGCATATGAAGGCAAGAAATATTATATATATTAGGCAGCATCTGTAGAGGGAAATAAACAGTTGATGTTTTGGGTTAAGACATTTCATTAGCACTTTTCACCAGTCCTGATGAAATGTCGAGACCTAAAGCAACAACTGTTCATTCCCTTCCCTGGATGCTGCCTGACCTGTTGAGATCTGTGTAGGTGTATGGGGTGTCCAGGGAGGGTGGAATTGCACATCTCATGAAGGGGCTTGTCATGTCCAGTCTGGGCAACTCACTCACCTTTGGTCTCCACTGGACACTCAACTCTCATCTGTGGCTCCAAGTAGCTGTTTGAAAGTGACAGCGACCACACCCTGGTATACCTCTTCGATATGCAGACTAAACCAGATGAGGATAATCGACGGATCTGATACCACAGTGAGATAGGGACATGCCTGTCCTAGCGTGCAAAGTCAGCTCCAGCAGACTGGATGGATGAGATCTACAGTGAGATCCAACGGCCAGGAAGGCGGTTCTGCGGGGAGTGAAGACGTCACGTGGGCATGACGAGGCACAAGAGAAGACATGATCATCCACTGCAACCCAGAATTCTGAGGTCGAGAGAGAGGCACTGCCCCAGTGCAACAGCTTTTCCACTTTAAAATCTCTCTCGCACAGATTTCCTGCCATCATTGGATATGATGGGCAATCACCAGTGTGTAAGTGAGGGGCAAAATCTTGGGGGAGCTGAAGGGAATGAAACAAAACCAGAACGGAGATTAGAGTTTTATTAGTGCAAGAGGGTGGTTTGTGTTTGTTGCAGACTTAGTGGACCACAAGTTGTCTTTCCATGCTGTCTCATTTACAATCCCAGCTGTTTCAGGAAGTTTACAGGATGCTCTCCTGGTTTGGACCCCCACTGTTTAAAGAACTTGTAGTCTCCCAGCTGCTGCAGTAAGGCTGGTCCGGAGGGTTATGTCTTAGAAAATGTGCCTGTAAATCCCACAGGCAAGTGAATACACATCTGGGGTGACAGGTGACTTGAGATTTATTGGTAGAGTAGTTGTACCTTTGCATTAATCATTCTCTTTAGCTACAATGTGTATTTAGGATGAGACAATGAGCTGGTGAATGGAAGAGACAGCACTGAAAGAAAGAAGGGGCATTCCTCCACTGAATTATCCCTGAACTTATATCACTAAAGCAGATCATTTGGCTCTTTGCTTGTTCATACAATGTAGAGCAGAGTGATCCAATGATTCAAGTGTGATTGATAGGACTGGAAAAGAAAAGGGCAGAAGCCAGAATGAGAAGGTGGGGGAGAGAGGAAGGAGTACACACTGGCAGGTGATAGATGAGACCAGGTGAGGGGAAAGGTGGGTGGGGTGGAGGTGGGGTGAGTGAGAAGCTGGAAGGGGATAGGCAGAAGAATTCAGGGCAGAAGAAGAAGGAATCCAAAATGAGAGGAGAATAAGAGGACCATAGATGAAAGGGGAGGAGGAGGGGAACCAGGGGGTGATAGACAGGTAAGAAGTGGAGGGGTGAGAGGGTAAACAGAATGGAAAATGAGTGGGTGGAGGGGAAGAAATCAATGTTCATGCCATTAGTTTGGAGGCTACACAGATGGAATATGAAATGTTGTACCTCAAACCTGAGTTTGGCCTAGTCATGTTAATAGAGGAAGCCAAGAACAGACATGTCAGAATGAGAATGGGAAGTTGAATTCCACTCCATAGATAATGACTAACTTGTTGTGTTCCTCCAGCATTAAGTGAGTGTTGCTCAAAATTTGCAGCATCTGCAGAATCTCTTATATTTAAGGTTATATGCTGTGTTGTGGACAATTGATCTTTAAGTCCTTATGTCTATATGCATAAGACAACTGTGCTCTAGTGTAGTAGTAATGACTGCCAACAAAAAGAATATACAGAGCAGTACATCTTTATTTGGATGGGCAGGATGCTATTTCCAGCTCCATTGTTATGAACTGAGCTTCAGGGCTTCAAGCTGAGTGAGAACGTATTTCTGTATTTGCACCTTTGCCAAGTCAAGGACTACACAAGTCTGATTTAGCCTAATGTGAATTTCAGCACATTATTTATTTATTTAGATACAGCACACTATGACAAGCCTGCATTACCTGGCTCAAAGGAAGCATCATGATCATCACAGACAGGATTCAGCACTCATCACACCTCATTACCCATCATTACGACTCTTGGCATCAGCAGCAAAGGTTCCAGGTGCAGTGTATTATTCAAAGAATCTGTCATCAGGCAAAATATTCTTGGACCAGCTGTGTCTCCTGGACATCCCCTTTTGAAGAAGTGAAGATAAGGAAAATAAATTGATAGGTCAGCGTATAACAGTGAGGACAGAACTTGTAAAATTAAACCAAGAGGACTGCACAGAAGTATGATTGAATGTGTTGGGGAAGTTTTCAAATAATGGGGAGATTATCGCATTTCATGGCATATCCTTTTCCTAATTATATGTAGTAAATATAACCAGGACTCATCTTTTTCTAAATTCACACAAGACCATAAGATATAGGTGCAGAATTAGGCCATTAGGCCCATTGAATCTGCTCTGCCATTCAATTATGGCTGATTTGTTATCGGTCTCAACCCTATTTTCCTGCTTTCTCCCCGTAACCTTTGACTCCTTTACTAGTCAGGAACCTATCAACCCCCACTTAAACTATACTCAATGACTTGGTCTGCACAGCCATCTGTGGCAATGAATTCCACAGATTCACCAACCTCTATCTAAAGGAGTTGCTCCTCCTAAGGAATTTTCCGGAGATTCCACCCCCCCACCAAATATACTGTATGCAGTAAATATAACCAGGACACATCTTCACATCTTTCTCTAAATTGATTCTAGAGGTGAAACAAACTTGGGTTATTTACTCTGGCCCGTCAGAAGCTGAAGACTGACCTGAAAGAAATTTATTGAATTGTGGGAGACATAGATAGGCCCAAATCTTTGTCCTATGGTAGAAATGATAAATACAGGAAGGCACAACTTTGAGGTGAGAAGGGTTACATTTAAGGGGGATGAGGAGCCAAGTATTTTACAAAGAAAATGGTAGGCACCTACATTACCAGTAGAGGAGGAAACCAATGTGATAATGATATTCAAGATGCTTTTTGACGTGCAGGTAATGGACTAATCTGGATTATATGCAGGCAAAATTAATTAGTTCAATTTGGCATTGTGCTTGGCACCAACATCATGGACTGAGAGGCCTGTTCCTGTGATGTCTAGCTCTGTATTCTATGTTCTATTGTACTATCAATTAAAAATTTGCTCTTACAATACATAAACATCTCTCAAGTTTCCCCTTAAAGAATACATCCATTAAACATTTGATAGGCTGTTACACATTGGCAGCATTACCTTACACTGATCCTTCCCCAGAAGGCCTCAGGTTTCAACACATATTCTTGCATCCGAATCAGAGTCAGGATCACATTTATGATCTCTGACATGTGACTTGAAATTTGTTGTTTTGTGGCAGCAGTACAGTGCAAAGACATAAAAATCTAAAAACTATGTAAATAAGTAAATACTACTGACAAGAAATGATGAGATAGTGTTCATGGGTTCATGGACCATTCAGAAATCTAATGGTGGGGATATTTGCGTCCATGATGGAACCGGTGGAGTCTACAGCCTCTACAGTCTCTTTCAATTCTGTGCAGTGGAGCCTCCACACCAGGTAGCGATGCAAACAGCCAGAATGTTCTCCATGGTATATCTATAGAAATTTGCTAGAGTCTTTGGTGACATACTGGTATGCCTTCTTTATGACTGCATCAGTGTGCTGGGCCCAGGACAGATGCTCTGGGATGTTGTTGCCCAGAAACTTGAAGTTACTCATCTTTTCCACTGATGACCCCCCCCACCCCCACCCAGTGAAGATCGGTGTGTGTTCTCCTGACTTCCCCTTCCTGAAGTTCAGTTCCTTACTCTTGCTGACATTGAGGGCAGGGGTGTTGTTGTGACACCACTCAACTAGCCGACCTATCTAACTCCTATACACCTCCTTGTCAGCATCTGAGATTCTGCTAACAGCAGTGGTGAATTTACCGATGGTGCTTGAGTTGTGTCTACACACACAGCAGTGGGCGTGAAAAGAGTAGAGAGCCGTGGGCTAAGCACACATCCTTGTGGTTTGCCTGTGTTGATTGTCAGTGTGAAGATGTTATTTGTGATCCGCACTGACTGTGATCTCCTGATGAGGAAGTCAAGGATCCAGTTGCAGAGGGAGGTACAGAAGCCCAGGTTTTGAAGCTGGTTGATTAGTACTGAATGAATGATGGCGTTGAAGCCTGAGCTGTAGTTATAAACAACAGCCCGAAGTATGTATTGTTGTTGCCCAGGTGATCCAAAACAGAATGGAGAACCAGTCAAATTGGGTTCACTGTAGATCTGTCGTGGTGGTAGGCAAATTGCAGCAAGTCCAGGTTTTTTCCTCAAACAGGAGTTAATTCTAGGTGACAAAGCACTCTTGAAGCACTACATTACAGTAGATATGAGTGCTATTGTGTGACATTCATTGAGCCAGCCCTCCCTGCTCTTCAAACACTGGAATGATTGATGCCCCTTTGAAACAGGAGGGACCTTCAGATCACAATAGTGAGAGTTTGAAGATGCCGTTGAACATTCCAGCTAGTTGGTTGGCTGAAGTTTTCAGTACTTGGCCAGGTACACTGTTGGAGCCTTTAGCCTTGTAAGGGATTGCTATCTTGTGTGATATTTATACATTGGCTGCTGAGAGAGATCACAGGGTTTCCATAAAGGGCCTAGTCAACAGTATTTGGTTGTTCACATCTGGAGATGATTTTGTCCAGAACGTTCTTGAGAAGTCAAGAATGAGGAGCAAATGTTATGGTTATGGCCATTTTATTAGTTGTTCATTAAGGTAAAGGTCAAGAAGTGTCAGCTTGTAATGACAAGTAAAACAAATACGTTTGTATCTCCAGAAACTAGTTCCAGAAATAATATATTTACAATACACACAAAATACTGGAGGAACTCGGCAGTCCAGGCAGCATCTGTGGAAAAAAAGTACAGTTGACGTTTTGGGCTGAAACCCCTCAGCAGGACTGGAGATAAAACGCTGAGGAGTAGATTTAAAAGATGGGGGAAGGGAGAGAGCTGGGAAGTTGATGGGTGAAAGAGACAGATGGGGTGGTGGTGGGGGGGGGGGGTCGCATTATCGGAAGTTTGAGAAATCGTTAGCCTCCAACCTGATGTCATGAACATCGATTTCTCAAACTTCTGGTAATGCCTCTACCCCTCCCACCCATTTCATCATATCCCATCCCCTTTTCCCTCACCTTATCTCCTTGCCCACCCATCACCTCCCTCTGGTGCTCCTCCCCTTTTTCTTTCTTCCATGATCTTCTGTCTCTTTCACCAATCAACTTCTCAGCTTTTTACTTCATCCCTCCCCCTCCAAGTTTCACCTATCACCTGGTGTTTCTCTTTACCCCCCGCCCCACCTTTTAAATCTACTCCTCAGCTTTTTTTTCTCCAGTCCTGCCGAGGGGTTTCAGCCCGAAACATTGACTATACTTTTTTCCATAAATGCTGCCTGGCCTGCTGAGTTTCTCAAGCATTTTGTGTGTGTTGCTCAGATTTCCAGCATTTGCAGATTTTCTCTTGTTTGTGAACATATTTACAATGTTACTCAAATTTTACTGCAATATTAAATACGTTACAAAAGTAACAAGGAACTTGTCGTCTGGCTCTCCCTTTATATTGCAAACCACTCTAAACTGGACAGATAAGGGAGTCTTCTGACAAGGCGGGCTGTGGAAAATTACTGTGTGATTTACACTACCATCGCTCTTCAGCCTTACAAAGAAAGTACAGAAGTACAGAGTCAACTATGCTACAAGCTACTAAAAGTTTACAAGCAGGTGATTAGACAAACATTTTAACATGCAAAAAGAAAGCTGAAGCTACAAGAAAAAAAATTCTATATACTCTAACCCAACAAAGTCTGATAAGTGGCTGGTAGACCACTGGACTGATAATCTTGACACACCAGTCAATGTTATCTCAACAAGAACCCTGGAAATATATAGCATTTTTCCATGCCATGGAGATTTAAAAGTCTTAAAAGCTCTTTTATCCTCTCCACGCAGCTCAGTACTAGATTTGAGGTGTATGCATCACCAGACTGCTGAAGAAATACACTGACATTATTCCTTTCAGAAGTGTGTTTGAGGGGATGAATTAGTGCCTTTCATTAGTTGCTGAAGCTGTGTTTCCTATTTTATTTAAATTTAATCATGATTCTATTTTTTGCACACCAGATATTGCTGTTAAGCCTGATGGGCAAATCTTGGAGACTGCAGGCTTGAAGCCTGTAGGCCTGGAGACTGGAGATTGGAGACCTGCAGGCCTATTCTGGGAATGGAGGACTGTCCATATATGCAGGTGGGAGGAAGGAAAGAGGTTTGTTTTGCTGTTGTTTTGTTGCTTGTTGTGGTCTGTTTTGTCCTGCTGAGCATGGTTGGCACCAGAATTGTGCGGCGACACTTGCGGGCTGCTCCCCAGCACACCCTTAGTTGTGTTGGTTGTTAATGCAAGTGATGCGTTTCACGATGTACATGATGAATCTAAATCTGAAGGCCAAGAGGCAAATGGAGTTTTTTCCAAACACTGTGAGTTGGTGCACTTGGGTAGGTCGAATAGAAGAGGAAAGGATGTATACAGTAAATGGCAGGATCTTTAGGAGCACTGGTGTACTGGGGGATGTTGGGGTGCAAGTCCATAGCTCCCTGAAAGATAGAGTGAAAAGAACGGTTACGTATACTTGCCTTCATCAATCAGGGCACTGAGTGTAAAAGTTAGCAAGCCATGTTGCAGCTTTATAAAGTTTTGGCAAGGTCACATTTGGAGGATCATGAACAGTTCTGCATTATAGAAGATAATCTGATTAACAAGAGTAGTTAGTCCTTCCTCCCCCCACACCCCTCTCTTTATTGGCCCCTTTGCTGCGCTGCCCTGTATAAAACTTTAACCACTTTTTATAATGCTGCTTACATCATAAATACATGCTAGTATTTATGTATTTAGGCACATTTTATTCCATAACTGTACTCTAGCCTTTAAGTTTCATTTTATATAATTTTTTATTCTTTATAATAGTTGAATCTGTTGAATGTTGTTTTTTGTTGCATGTCACACCCTGACCAACACACCACAGCAAATTCCTAATAGATGTAAATGCATAAGTTGATTCTTGGCCCTTGATCTTTAAACTTTAAATGTTGAGCTTTGACCTTTAATTTCTTCTAGGTACTCCTGATGCACAGATTATCAGTACTGCAAAATGGAAGTGGAGCTCTGACTGTTTTTCCCTTCCCTGCTGCACTGTGTTAATGCCTTATAGTTCCCTATGCGTCTAAGTCAGTGCACACCATAAATCAAACATGGCATCTTCTGGGCAGTTCCACACCAACTTAACTAACTAGCTCATCAGTGCAGTGGAACTAGATTACAATACTTAATGTAATGACATCTGTTAATACATTAGATTCATTAACACAGGTGCCTTGGCTACTATCCATTGAAACACTGCACTGTGCTGAATGATTCTAGGTTCCTTCCTTAGTTGGAGGACAGATTTAGACATCAGCCTGAATCCCAAAAGCAGTGGAATAAATATTTACTCAGATTTTACGATATTACAGAATTCTCATGAGCCCTTTTGCTTGCTTGTTGTCAGTAGGAAGACACTTTGTTTCAGAAGCCTAAATTTCTACATACTTGATATCAATAAACCCAACATATGCTCAGGAAATTCTGCCTAGAAATTCTAGTTCACCCACTTTTTGCTGTGCATAGATGCCCCCCACAGCTCTCCTGAAAAGCATTGCAAAATTGGGCAAAAATACTTTAAAAGTAGTGTTAATAGATCCTTTATGTTTCTGGCTGGGAGCTGCATGGAGAGATCAAATCTGCAAACAGTAGCTTTGGAGAAGGCTGATGGGGAGGTGAGAGGGGTCATGACTCTTCCCAGTCTGTCTGCCCCAATGAATTGACCCAATCGATTCCTAACCCATGATTAGCCTAAGTCAGTGATACAGCCCAGCACTGACTAAACCAAAGGATCATCATTAATTAATTCTCTGAAATGGGATATTATGCTGAAGTTGTACATATGAGATGTTGGTGAGGCCTAATTTGGAGTATTGTGCGCAGTTCTGTTCACCTACGTAATGGAAATACATCAATAAGATTGAAATAGTACAGAGAAAATTTACAAGTATGTTGCTGGGACTTGAGGAGCTGAGATATAGGGAAAGCCTGAATAGTTTAGGACTTTATTCCCTGGAACGTAGGAGAAGGAGGGGAGATTTGATAGAGGTATACAAAATTATGAGGAGTATAGCTAGGGTAAATGAAAGCAAGTTTTTCCACTGAGGTTGGGCGAGACTAGAACTAGAGTTCGTGGGTTAAGGGTGAAAGGTAAAATGTTTAAGGGGAACATGAGAGATAACTTATTCACTCAGAAGATGGCAAAAATGTTAAATGAGCTGCCAGCTGAAGTGGTGGATGTGGGTTCAAACTCAACATTTAAGAAAAGTTTAGATCACATGAATGGAAGGGCTATGGAGAGGAGTGGTCCAGGTGCCGTTTGATGGGACTTTGTAGAATAATATTTTGGCATGAACTAGATGGGCAGAAGGGTCTGTTTCTGTGCTGTATGTCTTTACGACCTTATGACTGCTGAATAAACTGGCACAAACTAGGAGAAGCTTTGTGTCAGAAATCGATGCAAAACTGTAGACCCTTTGACCATCCCATTGCTGAGTGAGTGATTGACCAGTGCTATGGTTTTCCCACAAAGCTCCAGTTTCTGCCAGCATTGGAGGTAATTTACCCTGCACAGTATATGGTGCTATCACTAGTGTGATTGAACCTGGGCAAATACCATGTATTTTCCAAAACCTATGTGACCTTTCCTTGCTACCTGGAAAAGCTGTCAGTTTTCAAAATTATCCTTTATACTTTGCAGTGACACTTTACGAAAGTCCTGCTCCCTAGTGGTAACTGGGTACTGAGTGCCCCTGTGAATATCTGGGTTTTGGTCTATGTCTTCAGTGAATGTGATGCACATTCATACAGATGTTAATTGGTCTAGGGCCAAATTCTCATCTGACATAACTCATGCGCAGTGTGTCATACACATCATAACTAAACACCATATAAATATAGGAAGGATGTGGTTCAACTGGAAAGAGTGCAGAGAAGATTTTCAGGGATGTTGCCAGGAGCAGAGAAGCTGAGTTACAGGGCGAGGTTGGCTAGGACAGGTTTTTATTCTTTGGAATGCAGGAGAATGAGGGGCAATCTTGCAGACATGTTTAAATTAATGAGAGGCATGGATAAGGTGTATGGTAAGTTTTTCACGCGGAGGATGGTGGTGAGTATATGGAATGAGCTGCCAGAAGAAGTGGTTGAGGCAGCTGCAATAGTACCAGTTAAATAACAATTGGATAGGTACATGGAGGAGAAGGATTGGAAGGATATGGGCTGATCGCAGGAAGTTAGGACTGACTAGCTATGCACTGTAGTTGGCATGGGACTCATTGGACTGAGGAGCCTGTATCAGTGCTGTATTGCCTTAGGATTATTTTCTATAATGAGGTTTAGTGATAGAGGGGTTAACCTCCTACCTAAGTCTAGTTAAGGGAATCCAAGATGTTCCGTTGCCAGTGTGGATCCCCCACCACCGTATACTCAGACAGTTATCTCTGCCAGCCCACTTGATCCACTTCCTGTTCAACTAAATCTTCCTACCATGTTCTCTCCACTTACCGCTGAGATCATCACCCTCGTCACCCCTGACCCACACCTGCAGCCCCAGCCTCCAGGGACAACCTCTCAGCTTACTCCATCCCTTCCACGAAACTGCCTGTCCTGAGGTACTGTTACAGTTTTCTACCAACACAAATCTCAGTTTTAGGGACAATGTGAAAGACCCAGGGAGCGGGGGAACAACTTGAAGCAATACAAAAGTGGGGCGGTTATGTTGCAGCCATATGGATCTGTAGATAAGGCTGCATCTGAGGTTTATTAGGACGTTGTCTGGATTAGAGGCTATATACTATAAGGAGGGGTTGGACAAACTTGAGTTGTCTTTTCTGGAGCAGCAAAGGCTGACCGGAGACCTGATAGAAGTTTATAAGATTATGAGAGGCATAAAAAGAGTAGACAGTCAGAATCTTTCTCCCAAGGTCAAAATGTCTAACATTAGAGGTTATACATTTAAGGTGAGGTGTTGGTGGTGGGGGGGGGGCGAGGGGGGGAACATGTTCAAAGGAGATGTGTGGGGAAATTCTTTTTGCACAAGAAGTGGTGGGCGCCTGAATGCGCTGCCAGGGATGGTGGTGGAGGCAAACATAATAGGGGCATTTTAGAGGCTTTCAGATAGGGACATAAATGTGCAGAGAATGAAGGATATGAAGTTAAGCACTTAATTACTAGCTTCATTTGGTTGACAAAATATCGTCCATCAAAAAGCCTGTTTTTCTTCTGTATTGTTTTATGTTCAATGTTCACTGTATCCTAAGTATTGCAATATTACATATTTCTCACAGCAAATATATTCCCGACTCATTGCCCATCTAATATACTTACAGGAGTTGGCAGATTAGGAATGAATTCAGGCAGATAGAAAGCATGGCCCTGTCATTGGTACTCAGTGTGACACAGCTTGACATAAGCTATGAAAACTGTTTATATGGCAACCCTGAGATCCTGTATATTTTTCAGAGGCAGGGAAATGTAAATAATCTGACAAGAGGTGTAGTAGACCTATAGAAGGTCCAAAGGGGAAAGGGTGGAAGGCCAACAATCTGTTTGCATTCCTTGTCATTAGCCTCGGTGAATTAATCGCAGATGTGTGCTCCTACTAAAAGCCTGTATTCTGTGTCTTCTGACCCTACATTCCTTCTTGCTATCAATTTACTTTTAGTTTCTACTAACAGGTGAGATAGACATCTCATGTACAAGATGGGCCAAAGCATCTGTGTCTGTGCTGCAAAATTCTATGAGTATATGCCTCCAATGCTAGTGTATCCTCCTGGTGGGTGCAGTAGATATTATACTGCTGTGAAATTAAGGGGAGGATTGGTATGGGTTGGTGGTTGAACGTGGTGGAAAAGTTACTGATGAGAGTAGGGATGAATCTGGTATCAGAAGTACTGGCAGTGTGGCCAGCTCTCTGATTAGATGCAGGTAATTCATTGGGTTTTGAAAAGCTCCTAATCCTGGTTGCCCATAAGCAGTTGAGTAAAAAGCACAGCTTGTGAAATTGTGGTACGAGACCACCTTTCAGTTCTAGAACACTTTATAGTTCTACGCCTCTACTGTTCTTGGGCATTTTACAGTTCTAGATCACTTTACAGAGTCTGACCACTTCATAGTAGTGGACCACCGTACAGTTCTGGACCTCTCTACTGTACCAGACTACTCTCTCGAGGCTCCAGAATCCAGGTCTCCATGAGTCTAAAAATAAAAAATGCTGTTAAAATGGAATGTTGGAACATCATTAAAAAACTTTAATGATAAACTGCCATATTTGAACAGCTTGGTCATGGCCTCAAGAATTGATCTAAAAATCTCTGAGTAATGGTGCTAATTTGCTCCAGCAGTCAGGTGAAAGAGAAAAAGCAGATTTTTCAGAGGTACTCTGTCATGCTGATAATTTCCCCAGTGTGTAGGGGCTTCGGTATAGAAAAATATGACCTGATAGCTGCAATTTCAAAGATATGTTTGGAGAACTGAATTGAATCTTTCAAAATGATTTATGTTAGGATACCTATTCGCTGTGGTTGATTAAACCTGATAGAGTGATGGTAATAGCAGTGCCTTAGAAGTAGTCGAGGTTGAAATTTCTTCATTTCATTTCCAGAGCATCTTTGGTATCAGGTGCTGGAAGGTTTTCCACATTGATCTGATTTGCTTCATTATTAAGTTTGTCTCTATTGCTGCAAACCCTTTGAGGACCAACAAGATATTGCAAACAGCTACTTAAAACAGTCATGCTTAATTATACTACGTTTAGCATAACACTTTCCCAGGCCAGCTGTATTGGGTTTCGATTCCCACCACTGCCTGTAAGGTGTTTGTATATTCTCCCCATGACCGCATGGGCTTCCCCCCACATTCCAAAACATGTACGGGTTAGGGTGAGTGAAAGTAAAGGCT
Organism: Mobula birostris; assembly: GCF_030028105.1. Classification (NCBI taxonomy): domain Eukaryota; kingdom Metazoa; phylum Chordata; class Chondrichthyes; order Myliobatiformes; family Myliobatidae; genus Mobula; species Mobula birostris. The sequence goes on along the minus strand of NC_092378.1, from coordinate 51,019,810 downwards.
GATTTATACCTCTGCGTCAAATCGACGCCGTAACCTACGCAAGTGGCCTACGCGCGTTGTGAGCATTTATACTTGTGCGTTGGTGCATCTGCGTCGCTCTGCAATTCGCGCATGCGCACGCACCTGCCTGCGCAAGGCTTCATGGTCATGGTAGTCTTTCTCGGGGTCAACAAGTTTAAAGCGAGCATCTTTTCTCATAAAAGCGAAATGTGTCCTCCATAATTTCCGAAGTCTGTAAAGCCTTATGGAAAGTATTGCAGCCAGAGTTCCTTCCCTGGCCTTCAGTCGCCCAAAGGGAAGCTATTGCAGCGTAGGAGGAAATGCGATGCTACCAAGCGACAAATCACAGCTGTTGCGGTCTGCGTTGCCGTGACGCGTAGTTACATTTTGGGAGAGGTGTGTGTCAAACTATGGCGTAGGGATCCGCGTAGGCACTGCGTAGGGTTTGCAGTTACGCCGTGCCTATGGCGTCAATTTGACGCAGAAGTATAAATTAGCCTTAAGTTGTAGGCATGCTATGTTGGTGCCAGATGCACAGCGACACTTGTGGGCTGATTTCAGCACACCCTTGCTGATTTGATTTGATGCAAGTGATGCTCTTCACTGTATACTTCTATGTACATGTGACAAATAAAGCTAATATTTCTTTTTAACTTTCTTTCTTACTTTTTTTTAACTTTCCTTTTTTTCTTTCTACTGTGAAGCAGAAGCAGAGGAGATTTGCATCTACTGTGAGAATGCAAACATTATTGCAAGTACATTAATAAGTAAAGAGTAAGGAGCAAGGTGGTATGCAACATACTGGGTCAGTGAAAACGGAAGGACACCAGGCTAATGTTAACTCAAAAAATGTTCTTGAGGAGGCAAATAGCAACAGCAGCAACCATAATACCACAAATTGACGATTTGCATTTCTATAGCTCCCTTTATATAGTAAACATACCAAGCTCCTGGTTAACACAGGCTGGATCGGATCCTGACCTCCGCTGTCACATAGAGAATGCATGTTCTTCCTGTGACCATATGGGTTTCTCTTGGGTGCTCTTCATCCTGCATCCCAAAGGTTGTGCTGATCAGTTATTTGACTACTGTGAAATTTCCCTTAGTGTATGCAAGTGGCAAAAGTATCAAAGTAGAGTTGATGGGTGTGTGTGAGAAAGAATTATTTTAAGGGGTACAGGGAAGGCAGATAGTTTCAATAGAATAGACAATAGACAGTAAGTGCAGGAGTAGGCCATTCGGCCCTTTGAGCCAGCACCACCATTCACTCTGATAGTGGCTGATCATCCACTATCAGTATCCAGTTCCTGCCTTATCCCCATAACCTTTGATTCCACTATCTTTAAGAGCTCTATCCATCTCTTTCTTGAAAGCATCCAGAGACTTGGCCTCCACAGCCTTCTGGGGCAGAGCATTCCATATATCCACCACTCTCTGGGTGAAAAAGTTTTTCCTCAACTCCGTTCTAAATGGCCTACCCCTAATTCTTAAACAGTAGCCTCTGGTTCTGGACTCACCCATCAGCGGGAATATGCTTCCTGCCTGCAGCATGTCCAATCTCTTAATAATCTTATATGTTTCAATAAGATCCCGTCTCAGCCTTCTAAATTCCAGAGTATACAAGCCCAGTCGCTCCAATCTTTCAACATATGACAGTCCCGCCATCCCGGGAATTAACCTTGTGAACCTACGCTGCACTCCCTCAATAGCAAGAATATCCTTCCTCAAATTTGGAGACCAAAACTGCACCCAGTACTCCAGGTGTGGTCTCACCAGGGCCCTGTACAGCTGCAGAAGGACCTCTTTGCTCTTATACTCAATTCCCCTTGTTATGAAGGCCAGCATGCCATTAGCTTTTTTCAATGCCTGCTGTACTTGCATACTTGCTTTCAGTGACTGATGTACAAGAACACCAAGATCTCGTTGTGTTTCCCCTTTTCCTAACTTGACTCTATTTAGATAGTGATCTGCCTTCCTGTTCTTACCACCAAAGTGGATAACCTCATATTTATCCACATTAAACTGCATCTGCCCTCTCACCCAGCCTGTCCAAGTCACCCTGCATTCTCATAACATCCTCCTCACATTTCACACTGCCTCCCAGCTTTGTGTCATCAGCAAATTTGCTAACGTTACTTTTAATTCCCTCATCTAAATCATTAATATATATTGTAAATAGCTGCAGTCCCAGCACTGAATCCTACGGTACCCCACTGGTCACCGCCTGCCATTCCGAAAGGGACCCGTTAATCGCTACCCTTTGTTTTCTGTCAGCCAGCCAATTTTCAATCCATGTCAGTACTCTGCCCCCAATACCATGTGCCCTAATTTTGCCCACTAATCTCCTATGTGGGACTTTATCAAAGGCTTTCTGAAAGTCCAGGTACACTACACCTACTGGCTCTCCCTTGTCCATTTTCATAGTTACATCCTCAAAAAATTCCAGAAGATTAATCAAACATGATTTCCCCTTTGTAAATCCATGCTGACTCGGACCAATCCTGTTACTACTATCCAGATGTGTCGTAATTTCATCTTTTCTAATTGACTCCAGCATCTTTCCCACCACCGACGTCAGGCTAACCTGTCTATAATTCCCTGTTTTCTCTCTTCCTCCCTTCTTGAAGAGAGGGACAACATTAGCTACCCTCCAATCCACAGGAACTGATCCTGAATCTATAGAACATAGAGCAGGACTTTCATCAAGATGCCTGCCACCCTAGCCATTCCCTTTTCTCTTTTTTATCTTCTAAGAGAAGATACAAGAGCTTGAAAGCCCAGATGACCAAACTCCAGAACAACTTCTTCCCCACTGCTATCAGACTCCTGGTGTGATCACCTCTCTCACATCCACTTCCTGGTCGTGCTTCCATGGTTTTTAAACTCATAACTCCACCTCTTCTGTTATTGTTAATTTAACATTTCTTTTTTCACTACATGAGTTTGCACTACTATTCCACTATTTGTACAGTTGTCACTGTATTAGTATTGCTTTATTATTGTTACATGAAACAAGATACAGTGAAAAGCTTGTCTTGTATTCCGTTCATAGAGATCAAATCATTACACAGTGCATTAAGGTAAGACAAGGTGAAACAACACATGGCAGAATAAAGTGCACAGGCTACCAAAAATGCAGTAAAGTGTAAGTTCATAGTGTAGTAGATGATGAGGCCAAGAGTTTAATCTTATTGTAAAAGAGTTCTAGGTTAATTAATTGTCACATACACCAGGGAACAATAAAATTCCTTGCTCACATGAAGCTCAGAGTAACCAGTATACTGTACATGGTAATTAAAAGGAGTTTAGAAGAATGGGGGGGAGTGGTGTTTCACTGAAACCTATCAAATACTGAATACCTAAGTAGAGAGGATGTGGAGAGGATGTTTCCGCTAGAGAATTTAGGACCAGAGGGCACAGCCTCAGAATAGAAGGACGTCTATTCTGTGGGGTAGAATCTGTTCCTGAGTCTGGTGGTACACTTTCATGTTCATGGTATTTACTGTTTTAGACCATAAGACAGAGGAGCAGAACTAAGCCATTTTGTCCACCAAGTCTGCTGCACCATTCCATCATGGCTGATTTATTTTTCCTCTCAAACTCATTCTCCTGTCTTCTCCCTGTAACCTTTGACACCCTTACGAATCAAGAACTTATCAACCTCTGCTTCAAAGGTACCCAATGGCTTGGCCTCCGCAGCAGTCTGTGGCAATGACTTTCATAGATTCATCATGCTCAGGCTAAAGAAATTTTTCCTCATCTCTGTTCCAAAGGGACGTCCTTCTATTCTGAGGCTGTGCCCTCTGGTCCTAAACTCCCTAACTTGTAGAAACATCCTCTCTACTTAGGCATTTCAATATTTGGTAGATTTCAGCAAGATCTCCACTGATTCTTTGAAGCTCCAGCTTTCAATTACTACACATGTTGTTTAGTCTGTGAACTTTACGTGAGCAAGGAATTCCATTGCCCCCTGGTGTATGTGAGAATAAACTAATCTTAATCTGAAATGGGGAAAGCAGAAGGAACTGAAGGGATTGTTCCCTGGCATGGAGCTTATTGACTCCCATTGTTGTGTTATTAAATAAGTAAGGAACTTTTAAAGTGCATCTAAAAAAATAGGCAGGGAGTGAAAGAAACCGAGAAGATTGGGGGGAAAATTCCAGGAAATTCCTAGCAGCTTCAAATACAACCTCCATGGCTGAATGTTTAAATTTAGGGATAGGAAATTTGTTTGGAAAGTTGAGATCTTGAGAAATTGGAGGGCTGAATGGGTTAGCAGAATGGGTGCAAAGGAGATATTTAAGAACTAAGATCTGAGGTATTCTTGGACAGTGTAAACTGCTCAGAATGGGATGATGCAAAACTGTGGACAGGAACAAGCTTGTGAAGAACATTGTGGGATTGCTTTAAGCCCATTTTGGTCTTAATGTATTGAATTAAGTTGTTCGTCAGCAGGGTGATCTATTGTAGCTTGACAATATCCAGTGCGTAAACTGCCCTCTTGATACTCTTCTCCAACCACAGTTCTTCATTCATGGGACAATCAAAGTTGAGCATTATCCTTTTCTCTTCAGCTGCACATTTCTAACAGGAACCATTAGATAGCTGAGGATATCCAACCTTCCTTTCCCTGAGCTGTATGGTAATATTGTCCATCTGTGGCCAGACTGTAAACAAAGAAGCAATGCATTTCCAAACTCATTGGTTTTTCATTGGGATTTTATATTTGTTCAAGCCCTATATTTTTAGCCCAACTTGGTAAATTGGCTTATTATTGTCACATGTACCAAGGTACAGTGAAAAACTTTGTTTTGCATGCCATCCTTGCATCTCATTTCATTACAACAGTGTACTGATGTAGCACAGGGGAAAAGAAGAACAGAATGCCAAATAAAGTATTACAGCTACAGAGAAAGTGGAGTGCAGGCAGACAATAGGTGCAAGGTCATTGTGCAGTTGATTGTGAGGCTAAGCATCCATGCAAACACTTAAGAAATACTTCCAGGTCTTAAGAACGTTCAGCTCCATCTCAAACAGCAAGTTTTAACATAACAATAGCTAACAAAAATTGACAAGGAAAAATTGAGAACTTGTGACGTTTAACTTAATATCACAGGGAAAGATGATTTGATATGTTCATTAATACAATGATCATTTTAACTTAATGCATGAGAATATTAATATTTTTAGTATTATAACAAGTTAAGAATTATACAAATGGAACTTTTCACTCTTTCATGATATTTTGGAGCTATGTTATATAAACCATTGCAGGGAGAGGCTAGAGCTTTATTTCTTGAAGTGCAGGAGACTGAACTTTTGTCATGAAGGGGGATAGATAGGATGAATACTATGAATAGTCTTTTTCCCAGGATTAGACTAAAACCAGAGGGCAAAGCTTTAAACAGAGAGGGAAAAATTTTAATAGGAACTCAAAGAGTAACTTTTTCATGCAGACGGTGGTAGGTACATGGAAAAATCTGTCAGAGGAAGTGGTTGAGACAGGTAAAATAACAGCATTCAAAAGACATTCAGACAGGTATATGAAAGATTTAAAGGGATATTGGTTAAACATGGGTAAATTGGATTAGCCTAGGTTAGCTTCTTTGTTAGCATGGCTGAAGGGCCATACTCAATGATTATATAACTGGAAAAATATCCCGCTGCTGTATTCTGTTCACTTTTTAAGACTCTGCTCTATTAAAAGTGCACAGTGTTATGAAACTGGCCTTCTGTTGTGCGATTTTACATAACCTCATTCACATTTCCAATTCAAACCCACATACCAAACCTTTGTATATGGAGCAAACTGTGGTATAAGGAAAAGGGAGAGAGAAATAGAGAGGACAGGGAGGAAGAAAGAAGAGTGGAGGACAGAGGGGATTGAGGAGAGATAGGAGAAGGAAAGAGAGAGACAGAGGAAAGAGTGAAAGAGAGATGTGTGTAAAAGAAAGATTTTTATCAGGTGCCAGGAATTACTGTCCTTCTCTTTTGGACCTGCCTTCCGCTTTGTCCCCAACCTTGCCCCCAATTCATTGTTTCTCTCTTCCTCTTTCCCCACTTCTCTATTTCCTACTTGTTCACTCCCATTATCTTCCCTTTCTAGCTCTCCCTACCCGACGTTCCACAGCGCCTTCACTTCTCCCTCCAATATCTGGCAATATCCATTGTTTGAAGAAAATTCCAGCTTTGCTTTGACTTGTGATTAACTGTTAGTCCTTTCTGCTATCCACAAATACAAGCTCATAAATTAGGAGCAGGAGAGGCCAGGTGGCCCCTCAAGCCTGTACTACCATTCAATAATCTGCTGCTCAAACACTCTCTTTCCATTTCCATAGTCATAGACTTAGTTATACAGCAAAGGGAGAGGCCCCTTGGCCTAACATATCCATGCCAACCAAAGTGCTTTGCTGTGCTAATCCCATTTGCTGTCTTTGACCCAAATCCCTTTAAACTTTCCTATCCAGGTATCTGTCCAGATGTAATTGTACCCACCTCTATCATTTCCTCTGTCAGCTCTTTCAATATACCCACCACCCTCTATGTGAAAACTTGCCTCTCAGGTCCCCTTTAAATCTTTTCCCCTCACCGAAAAGCCTATGCTCTCTAGTTTTGGACCCCTTGACCCTTGGAAAAAGACTGACCACTCACCTCTCATGGCTTTGTGTGTCTCTATAAGGCCATCTCTCAGCTTCCTGCTCTCCAGGAAAAAGTACCATCCTATCTTTGAGCTCATACCTCAAGCCCTCCAGTCTCAGCAAACTCCTGCCTCCTCTTTAGTTTAATCACATCCTTCTTATAGTGTGGCAGTGAGAACTGCATACAATATTCCAGGTGCTCTATCACCAATTTATTATAGTTTAAGATTCAACGTACATTTATTGTCATTGTAATTTATGAAATCAAGTTCCAAAAATTCACGATCTTCCAATGGAGGAAACTTAACTTCATTCCTGTCTTGAATGAAATTGATAATACTTCAATTTTAAACAGTGATCTCCTCCCCCGCCCCCATTCTAGATACTCTCACAAGTGGAAACAACCTCTCTACAATCAGCCTGCATACAGCACAACCGGGTGATTACACTTACAGTTTATGCCTCAAGACTTAAAAGCGAATTAAAAAAAATAAGACATATAGACAGCCCCTAAAACCTGACAGGCTTGGAGTGCGTCAGAAAAGCTGAGCTGTTTCCCAGGCTCTTGATCCTGGGTTTTCTCTGGACAATTACCTTCCTTTTGTCTTTCACTTCACTGACTCTCCTCTCACCCCTCCGAGAGGAAGCTTCAGAGAAATCCTCTCGAGCTCCATTAGGGTGAATTGTTTCATCGCAATGAGCAGATTATAGGATATTTCAAATAAGCATCACTCATTTCAAGCACTGACGAGTCTCACAAGCACTGATCCGCAGAGTAGATACTAAGAAAAGATTTCCTAGGACCAATAATCTTAAGATTAGATGAGGTAGGATGAGTGAGGCCCTGGGGGAACAAGAATATTAGGATAAAAACTACCAGTAATGCAGAGAAGGCTGACTCTGTGATGCAAATTCCATTTAACAGTGATAACATAAGGAACTCTGCCAGATATACAATCAAAATCATACAGGTTCCTATCATATCTGCATCATCTCACCATCAACATAAAAGAAGAACCTCTCATTTATAAAACACTTTTTATGATCTCAGGTCATTCCAAGCCACTTAGATGTGAACAAATGAATTTTGACATATAGTTGCTGTTCTAAAGTTGGATCACTCTGCTGTTACATTGCATGGAACAAGAGCCAAAAGATCTGCTTTCGTGATGTCAGTTCATGGATAGTTCAGTGAAGGAACACCCTTTCTTTCCTTCAGTGCTGTCTGTTTCATTCACCAGCTCAGTGACTCATCCTAAATACTTGTTTGTGGCCAAGGAGACTGATGAATGCAAAGGTACCACTACTGTACCAATAAACCTCGAATCACCTGCCAGCCCAGATGTGTATTCACTTGCCTGTGGGATTTACAGGCACATTTTCCAAGACATACCCCTCTAGATCAGTGTTACTGAAGCAGCTGGGAGACTGCAAGTTCCTTAAACAGTGGGGGTCCAATCCAGGAGAGCATCCTGTAAGCTTCCTGAAACAGCAAATGAGACAGCACAAAAAGACGCCTTGTCATCCATTAAGTCTGCACCGACCACAAACCACCCTCTTGCACTAATTATATGCTAATCTCTATTTTGGTTTTGTCTCATTCTCCTCAGCTCCGCCAAGATCTACACCCAAGAGACTGATTAGCACACACAAAATGTCAGAGGAGCACTGCAGGTCAGGCAGCATCAATGAAGGTGAATAAACAGTGGACACTTTGGGACAAGACCCTTCACCAGGACCAGTGAAAGGTCAGTTCAGAGATAATTTAGTGGAAGAACCCCCCTTCTTTCCTCCTGTGCTGAAATATCAGCTGCTTATTCCTCTCCACAGATGCTGCCTTACTTGTGGAGTTCCTCCAGTATTTTGTGCGTGTTGCTCAAGAATTCCAGCATCTACAGATTCTCTTGTGTCTAGAGACTGATTGGCCTACTAACATGCAAGTTTTTGGGATGTGGAAAGAAATTAGAGCAGCTAGAGAAAATTTACACAGTCCCAGGGAGACCATGTAACCTCCACACAGACAACATCAGAGGCCAGATTCGAACCTAGGCTAAGACAGCAGGAGCACTGCTCCACACTAAGGAGTGGCATAGTAGCACAGAAATTAATATAATGCTTTACAGCATCAGCATTTGGAAGATCGGATTTCAATTCCTGTCGCAGTCTGTAAGGAAGTTGTACTTCTCTCCATGATTACATGGGCTCCTTTTGGATGCTCCAGTTCCTTCCATATTTCAAAGACTTACAAGTAAGGATTAGTAAGTTGTAGACATGCTAAAATGGTGCTGAAAGCCTGGCGTCATTTGTGGAATGACCCCAGTGTGATGCATATTTACCGTCCAGGGCCAGGGAGCCTTTTTGCCAAGCTCAGTTTTCTAACACTGCAGCTGACACCTCCAGGGATCGAAGAGTTGTCTTTGAGTAAGCTAAACTTCCAACCAATGTTCTTTGCTCAGCTGCTTATCATAAACAAGGACCAGTCTTCAGTTCTTATGGTAAATTTAAAGCAATAATCATTTTGAAGTTAAAAGGACAATGTTGCAAGTGAATAGTATGGTCTATAGAACTCAGAGTGTTGCTCCATAGCACTGGGCTGATTGCTCAAGAGATGCAGTGTAAGACAATAGTGTTATGTTAATTGGGCTACTTCAAACCAGACCGCACTGGTTAATTTATTTAGTTCAAGGAAGCTTGCACTCCAGACTGATACTATCACCTATCGGGTCTATTAATAGTTGGAAGATTTGTTTACTCAGAGAGTCAGCCCTCATGGCGTTACGCTTGGGTGTCTCAGATCACTGTCCCCGGAAGCTTTTAGACCATATGTGAGCTGTCACCAAGTAGTTAAAAAAGCCAGTATGAATATTAGAGTGCAGTCAAGCTTGTTAGGAATGGTCAAGGAATTATAAGAAGAATGACAGAAAGACAGGGTGACTAGAATCCATTCCTCTGCCTTCGATTTCTGTGATGGATGACGTTCATCTGCGACTCATTGGTATGTCTTTTTAGCTTATAGGAATCGTACCTGTGTTTATGAAATCCTTAATGTTTTAGAAATAATTTGTAATTTGGAATTCTTTAATGAGATAAAAATCTTCTGAAAGTTTTAAATGTGTTTTAAGAGTTTTATTTAAATTTGAATGCGTATCGCTAGAAATAAATGAACTGTATTTAAACTACTTTGCTTGCTGGAAGTATCACCTCCTTGGTAGGGAGATCCATCATTCAAATAGTGGGCATTGGCAGCTAAACTCGCCATGGAGAATAAACAGGGGAGTGATACAGCTTTTGAAGAGTAGGTGGCTACAGTATAACCACTCTTTACTGAGAGTACCTGCAGTTTTCTATATCAGATAAGGCTTAATATCTTTGTTTGAGTTCAGATCTTCAGGACAGCAACCCAATGACATCACACCAGCACATCCACAACGGTGTTGGTTGTTGATGCAACTGGTGCACTTTACTGCATGTTTTGATGTTTCTATATACACGTAACAAATAAAACTATTCTCTCTCTTAAAGGAAGCTGTGGTAAGAATCCATAGAGTCTCTGGCATGGGTGATCTCACTGAGTGTGACACACAAGTTGGACCTGCAGGTCAAGTGTTGCAGTGGGACTGATGTACCTGGCACCCCCAAGAGAGAAGAATAAATATAATCCATGATCATAGAGCCTATTTCACAAGTGTGCTGATGGAACCAAGTTGTGTATGTGGGGGCAATAGTTTTCTGGCAATGGTGCTAGAGATCTGTGTCTTCCAATGAGTAGAACCCCACTGACACGTGAGTGCCAGAGGGGTACTGCTGTAGATGCCAATGCCATCCTGAACTTCTGAGGCTCAGGTTAATTGAGTCCACGTTTCCCAGCCTTTTGTGTACTCCAGCATGAGAGAAGTCGTTGATCCTACCTTGTCAAGGAAAGGAAAATTAATCTTCTCTTCCTTCAGAAGAGAACTGAGTGGTCATGCAGATCTGTGAGGCAGAAGACCTTTCTCAATGTTGGTAAAACCCTCCATAATATTCTCAATGTTATTGTTATTTATTTATTTGTTTATTATTTTCATTGATGATATTGTATTTTTGTTCTATTTTGAATGCCTGCAAGAAAATGAATCTCAGGGTGACATTTATTTACTTTAGCAATAAACTTATTTTGAACTTTGAATTTGATATAAAGCTTTGAGTCCCAGTAGAACCTGGATTCCTACATGATGCTACCTGGACCAGAGGGCTTGAGTGATAAGCAGAGAGACCAGAGATTTTTTTCTCTGAATATAGGAGGTTGAGAGGTGACTTTATAGAGATTTAGAAAATTATTAGAAGCATTAATAAGTGGTCAGTCTTAATCTCTGGGGAGGTGAATCTGAAGCTAGAGGATATAGGTTTAAGGTGAGGTATTGTGTGCCTGTGATGCTGTTAGAAGTAAGTTTTTCATTGCACCTAAGCCTACATATACCTGTGTACTTGGCAATAAACACAACTTTGGCCCTTGACTTTGGGGGAGTTTAAAGGGAAACTGAGGGATAACTTTTTCTACACAGAGTGTGGTTGGTATATGGAATGAGCTATCAAAGTAAGACACTTTATATCCACCTCCCTAAGCACAAATCCACCAAGGTCAGCATTGTGAGCAAACTTCGAAATATGAGAGCTGGTCTCCTCAGCCAGATCGTTGGTACAGTTCATGAATTGGTGGGACCCAAGCCTGCATTCCTGTGAGACCCAGTAATTTCAAACTGCCAATCTGAGAAAGACAATTTTAGTCCCGCTCTTTGCTTTTCTCTCTGATAGTTCTCAGTCTAGGCCCATATATTGCCCCAATTCCATGTCTCCAATCCGGGTGGCCAACTTCCTGTTTCTGAAAATCTAAATATACTACATCCACATTTTCACCCTTATCTATTCTACTGGTCACATCTTGGAAATGACTTTAGGTTTTTCAGCAATAATTTTCCCTGCATAACTCCACACTGATTTTGCTCAACATTAATCTTTTCAAGATACTTTATGATATTTTTGACTTCAGTGCCCCCACTGATTCAGGTTCAGATTTAATTATCGCGTGTACATCAAAAAATACAGTGAAAGGTGTCATTTGCGTAACCAACCAATACACCCAGGAATGTACTGGGAACAGCTCGCAAATGTCGCTATATATTTTGGGGCCAACATAGCAACTCCACAATGTTCAGCACTACACACAGCACAGCACAACACAGACAGCAGTAGCAGCAACAAAATAAGCCTTTTTCCCACCCTCCCACCCCCTCTCACACAGACAGGCCTACAAACCCAGGGTAGGCCGTCTCTGGGCTTCTAGGCTCTCAAATTTGCAGACATCGGGCCTCCAACCTCCACAGTCTCTGGCCTGGGCATTAGACTAACAGGGTGATAACTCCGTTTTCTTTCTCCCTCCCTTCTTCATGCTTCCCTCCAATCTATTGGAATAATTCCCAAATCCACAGAACTTTGGTAGATAATAATAGGAGTGTTCACTATTTCTGTAACCAACCAATTCAAAAGTCTCACTGAATGTTCTTGGAGATATAAGGGACCGCAGATGCTGTAATCTGGAGTAACAAACAATCTGCTGGAGGGACGTAGTAGGTCAAGTGGCAGTAGGGTTGCCAACTTTCTTACTCCCAAATAAGGGACAAAAGTAGCAGTCAAATACGGGACACTTGTGGTTACCCCGAGAAAGACTACCATGACCATGAAGCCTTGTGTGGGCACTTGTGTGCGCATACATGACGTGCGCATGCGTATACGTGCCGATTTTTTTCTACAAGTCAGTTTTGGCGATTCTGTTAAGTGAAACTACACTGTACATACATTATTTCTACTTTATATAGGCTGTGTATTTATCATATTCCTGCTTTTACTATATGTTAGTGTTATTTTAGGTTTTATGTGTTATTTGGTATAATTTGGTAAGTTATTTTTTGGGTCTGGGAACGCTCAAAAAATTTTCCCATATAAATTAATGGTAATTGCTTCTTCGCTTTACGCCATTTTGGCACGAAAGGTTTCATAAGAACGCTCTACCTTAGTGGGGGAAATACGGGACAAGGGCATCCCATATGGGACAAACTAATTTAGCCCAATATATGGGAAGTCCCGTCTAATACGGGACAGTTGGCAACCCTAAGTGGCAGATACTGCTATCGATGCCAAGGACCGAGGCCCTGGGTTGAATCAGAGGTCTGGTCTGCAAACCTCTGCAAGTCCACTGGGGTAGTAGAAGGCCTATTCACTGTGTGTCTGAGTTTGAATCCAGTGACAAGTGTTCAGTAATGGTCCAAGTGCAGAGGGAGAGACACAGATATGGAAAGAACAGTTCACAGAGTTTTAACAAGAAAAATAATAAATGCTAGGCCAACAGGGCCGCTAACTAAAAACTCTCAAACTAATTAAAAACTAATGCCATCACTGCACTCAAAAGCAGTAACCTAGAGCTAAATTAATATTGCTCTTTGAACAGCATCTATCTAAATCATTAGTCTTCTGTCCCGGAATGTGGACTAACATAAGCATAGACCTTGTCGTCATTGGGCTTCAATCAAAACCTGAAAGGACAGAAACAAAAGGAAGGGAGTTCAATACAATTACAAGGAAAAGGTGGAATGTGTGCATTCTCACGTGTGTGATTGCTGTTTTCTTTCAGTTGCCTGCCTGCGAGATTGCCCAAACTCGTTGGCAGTGTCTATGGTTGTGACCTGGCTCCCCCTCCCTAGGTGCGACTCCTGAAGCACCAGAGACCTAGGTGTGCCGGAAGTCCTGGATTAGAGACTTCCAGGATGTGTTGAGCTGGAACCCAAGAACATTCCTTCCCAATCAATGAGATACTGAACTGCTCTACACCCGGCGAGATGCCAGTATGCATCATCAGATTAGACCAGGGACCCATCTATCTAATGGGCAGTGGGGGGAAGTGGGGAATAGATCACTGGCTTGAGCTGGGAATCATGGAATACTGGGTGAATCTTCATCGATGATGATAGGTGCCATCTATAGGAAGTTCTGTTGATAGCCTGCTCCACCACGAATGGAGCCAACTTGTGGTTCTCTACTCTAGAAGATCTCTAGACACCACCCAGACTTTTTTCCCTGAAAAGAACAGTTCATTGAGTCTTAACAAGAAAAATAATTAACAAGAAAAAAAATAATGTTGGCGGAGTTGATCAGCCCGCTGGGAATATTGTTTCTGAATGTGTAGCAGAGAAGCCCTAGCTCATCTCTACATGCACTTGTGGTGTTGGATCAACTGTTTAGCATCTGAGACTCCAACGTCAGTCTCTTGGTCAGGGAATACCTTTTGCGATTCGGGGGGGGGGGCAGTGGAGGACTGTAGGTTATTATGCGAAACCATTTGAGTGCTCCAGGTTGTGAGGTTGGAAGGGACAAGGCAGCAAAGTGTTGTCTCCATTTCCTGATTCACTCTCTCAGTCTGGCCATTAGATTGGGGTGGAGACCTGGAAGAGGTTGGCTGTGGCTCCTAAATGAGAACAGAAGGCCCTTCAAAAACATGATGTGAATTGTGAACGCAATATCTGTGCACATACTGAACTATGAAGGTGGCAGTCCCACAAGCTGACGGAAGCTTGGGGAAAGCACTGAAGTTCTCCTTTAGAGAACCGGTCCACAACTACCTGAATGGTTGAGTTCCCATCTGACGGAGGCAGACCAGTGATGAAATCCACTGAAAGGTGTGATCGGGGTGGTGAGACACAGTCAGTGGGCAGAGCAGATCAGCAGGGTGCTGACGTGATGCCTTGTTCTGGGCACAAATGGGATAGGCAGAGACAAAGTCGTCGACATCTTGGGACATAGAAATGAAAATAAACTGGGTGAAGAAGAGAGCCCAATGGTCCTGACCGGAGTTAAGTCTCTTGGTGTCATGGATGTAGGAGAGATTTTTATGATCTGGCCACACCAGATAATGGGTGTTGTGCTCCCTCTGGCTAGCGTTCCCATGCCTCCAGAGCCTCCTTGACAGCCGGAAGTTCTCTATTCCACCTCGAAGTTTCTGATAAAGGGGTGATAGAAGTTTGTAATTCCTATGAAGCGGCTTACTTATTTGACTGTAGGTGTTTGGGCCACTCCGCGACTGCCTGAACTCTACACGGGTCCATTTGAAAATTGGGAGGGGTATGCATATAACCCAAAAACCACATCCGCTCCTTAAGGAACTCATACTTCTCTGGATTGACATAAAGGTTGTTCCTGACGAGCTGTCTGAAGACCCTCTGGGCATGCTGGTTGTGATTTTGGTGAAAGTGAGAATAGATAAGAATGTCATCCAAATACACAAAAACCAATTCAACTTACCCTGGAGCACATTAATGACCAGGGCCTGAAAAACAGCAGGAGCATTGGCCAGACCAAATAGCATCAGGGGGTACCCATATCGACTAGTGGGGGTGTTGAATGCTGTCTTCCACTCATCCCCTCTTAGATGTGAACCAGGTTGAAAACATTGCGCAGATCTACCTTCATGAATATGGTTGCTCTTAGAGATGTTCTAGTGGAGAAGCAAGGAGGGGAAGAGGGTTGAGGTTCTTCACCTTGAAATTGTTGAGGGGCTGATTGTCAATACAGGGACAGAGTTTGCCATCCTCTTTGCTCACAAAAGGAAGCCTGCCCCCTGCTGGTGAGGTAGATGGATAAATAAATCAAGCCTCCTTGATGAATTCTTCAAATGGCCGCCATTTCAGGATGAGAGAGGTAAAATAGCCAGCCCTGAAGAGGACTAGAACGAAGTAAGAGGTCAATGGTGCAGTTGTATGGTGGTTGTGGAGGTGGGGAGGTGGCCTTCCTCTGACTGAAGGCCTTAAGAAGGTCAGCATATGTGGCTGGAACCACGGACAGTTCAACACCAGCAATTGTCTCAGGCGGGGATACACTGATGGGCTTGAGCTGACAGGTAGACAGGCATGCTGGTTCCTACTCTTGGAGCCCCTTTAGGGACCAGACCATCTGTGGGCTGTGTTGAGTGAGCCAGGGAAAGCCAAGCACCAGTGGCAATTCAGGTGAATCAACAAGACAGAAGGAGAGCTGTTTCCTATAGTTGTCCTCTAGCACAGGTGGGAGGGGTACTGTGGAAAGGTGGATTTTGCCAGTATTCCGAGGCTGACCATCAAGAGCCTTGATATCAATGTTTGTTGAGTGGGAATTCCCCACCTTTGAGCCTGAGAGATATCAGTGAGGTTCCCAGTTGCCTCAGAGCCAATACTTCTTAGAAGCTCATGGGTCTGGCATTCCCACGACAGGGATGCTGGGGGCATTACCCGATAAGGGGATGATGTTTTCAGGGAGAATCGACTCATCAGGATTTCTCTTCTTACTGATGGGTCTCCTACTGGACATTGGGACAATGCTCAGAAATGAGCTGGAGAGCCACAGCAGAGGCAATAATCTGTTCTTCAGTGCTGGTCTCATTCCTCCTGTGATAGGTGCAAGGCTTCCTCCATGGACTGTGTATTGGGTGATGAGGGAGGGGGTGAGACCTGTGGTGATTTGACTAGTAGGAGGCTCGGGGCTTTCCCTCTTTGCTGGGTTGTCTACTTGAATGTCCAGATTGATTAGGTCATCCGGGTTGTCCTGTTCATCATGCACTGTGCTCAGCTCACGCTGTCACTGACCCTCTCCTTTGGCACATGTCCAGGAGTTGGTGGTCAGCCTCCTGATCCAGCATTGGAAGGTCAGATACTTTCTTGAATGACTACAAATTGCTGGGAAGACTGGGCTGCAGGAGAACCTTGTTCTTGTAGGCCACTGAATAGGCTGAGTGAGGGTCCTCACTCTCAATGATTTCTCTTTTGGCTCCTCCCACTTCCTTCCAGTAAAAGCCGTGGATGCTTGCATGGGTCCCAGCTATGCCTGCCTTTTTGTTGGCTATGTGGTGCAGTCTACGTTCCAAGCCTACACTGATGTCACTGCCCCACTTTCCCTACGCTACATCAATGACTGCATTGATGCTGTTTCCTGCACCCATGCCTAGCTAGTCGATTTCATCAACTTTGCCTCCAATTTCCACCTTGCCCTCAATTTATCTGGTCCATTTCTAACACCTCCCTCCCCTCTTGCAGTATCTTTATCTCTATCGCTGGAGGCAGCTTATCCATTGATGTCTATTACAAACTGACTGACTCTCACAGCTACATGGACTACACCTCTTCCCACCCTGTTACTTGTAAAAATCCCATCTCTGCTGTACCTTCTATCAGGATAAGACATTTCATTCCAGAACAAAGGAGATGTCATCCTTCTTCAAAGAAAGAGGCTTCCCTTCCTTCACCATCAATGCTTCCCTCAACCACATCTCTTCTATTTCGCGCACGTCTGCCCTCACCCCATCCTTCCACGATCCCACCAGGGATAGGTTTCCTCCTGTCCTCACCTACCACTCCACCAGCCACTGCATCCAGCACATAATTCTCCTTAACTTCCATGATCTCCAACGGGATCCCACCACCAAGCATATCTTCCTCCCCCCCACTCCCACAGCCCCCAGTTTCTGCTTTCCCCAGTTATTGCTCCGTATGTGACTCCATGTCCATTCATTCCTCCCCACTGATCTCCCTCCTGGCACTTAACCTTGCAAATGGAGCAAGTGCTGTCATTCGTAAGGCCGGTGATGTTGTGGGGATGGAACTGGACTCTCTGACGGTGGTGTCTGAAAAGAGGATGCTGTCTAAGTTGCATGCCATCTTGGTCAATGTCTCCTATCCACTACATAATGTACTGGGTGGACACAGGAGTACATTCAGCCAGAGACTCATTCCACCGAGATGCAGCACGGAGCGTCATAGGAAGTGGCCATCAAACTTTACAACTCCTCCCTTGGAGGGTCAGACATCCTGAGCCAATAGGCTGGTCCTGGACTTATTTCATAATTTACTGGCATAATTTACATATTACTATTTAACTATTTATGATTCTATTACTACTTATTATTTTAGGAGCAACTGTAATGAAAACCAATTTCCCCCAGGATTAATAAGGTATGACTATGACTATGACTATGACTACACCTGCCCCTACATCTCCTCTCTCACTACCATTCAGGGCCCCAAGCAGTCCTTCCAGGCGAGGTGACACTTCACCTGTGAGTCTTTTGGGGTCATCTATTGTACCTGGAGCTCCTGATGTGTCCTCTTGTATATTGGTGAGACTCAAGGTAGACTGGGAGACCATTTTACCGAGCCCTATGCTCCGTCCGCCAGTAAAAGTGGGGTCGCCCAGTGGCCACCCATTTTAATTCCACTCCCCCTTCCCACTCCGACATGTCCATCCATAGCCTCTTCTACTGTCGCGATGAGGTCACACTCAGGTTGGAAGAGCAACACCTTATATTTTGTCTGGGTAGCATCCAACCTGATGGCATGAACATCAATTTCTCGGACTTCCGGTAATGCACTACCTCCCCCTTCTCTATTCCCCATCCCCTTATCCCTCTCTCACCCATTTCCCTTTCTCACCTTATCTCCTTACCTGCCCATCCCCTCCCTCTGTGCTCCTCCCTCTTCCCTTTCTTCCATGGTCCTCCACCCTCTCCGATCAGATTCCACCCCCCCCCGCAGCCCTGTATCTCTTTCACCAATCAACTTCCCAGCTCTTTACTTCACCCGTCCCCCTCTCCCGTTTTCACCTATCACCTTGTGGTTCTTACTGCCCTCCCCCCACCTTCTAACTCTGACTCCTCATCTTTATTTCTCAGGTCCTGATGAAGGGTCTTGGCCCAGAACATGGACTGTACTCTTATCCATAGATGCTGCCTGGCCTGCTGAGTTCCTCTAGCATTTTGTGTGTGTTACTTTGATAAATGAATACCGCTCCTTTAACAGCGTTTATCGAAATCAATAACCTTCTTTACCAGAGTGTGGACTAAGGTAAGCAGGGAGCAGTCTCATCGCTCTGCTACAATCAAGACTTGACAAGACTGAAACAAAGGGCCGAGAGTTAAGTACAATTACACAGAAACCCTAACTGGCTGGAATGCGTTCATCTTTACGTGTGTGATTGCTGTCTTCTTTCAGCTGCCCACCTGCGAGAGCGCCCAGACTCTGTGGCAGTGTCTGTGGTTGTGACACTAAAGCTGGAGATTGAAGAAGCTGGATTGTCTTGGGCTTAGAGGACCGTGCATGTGCGTGAATGGGAGGGAGGAACAGGGCTTGTTTTGCAGTTTTATTTGTTTATTTATTGACATACAGCACGGAGTAGGCCCTGCCGGCTGTTTGAGCTGTGCTGCCCAGCAATCCCCCCAATTTAATCCCAGCCTAATCACGGGACAATTTACAATGACCAATTAACCTACCAACCAGTGTATCTTTGGACTGTGGGAGGAAACTGGAACACGTGGAGGAAACCCTCAGAGTCACAGGGAGAGCGTATTAACTCCTTACAGGCAGAGGTGGGAACTGAACCCCGTTTTCTGGTACTGCAAAGCGTTGTGCTAACCACTACACTATTGTGCCACCCCATGTTTTGTTGCTTATTGTGTTCCGTGTTGTTCTGCCAGGCATAGCGGGCATGCTCAGCTGGTGCTAGAGTGTGTGGCAACACTTGCGGGCATCCCCTTGCACACCCTGGGGTTTGCAGGTTAACTCAAACGATGCACTTCACTGTACGTTTTGATGTACATGTGTAAATGAACTTAAATCTTGAACGTTGAGCAGCATCTTTGCGTGGGGTGGAGTCGGGGAGGGAAGGAATTGTTGACATTTCAGATTTTCAGTCTCATCAGCTTCAATAGCACAATTCTCTTAACCAATGCTAAGTTCCTTCTGTTCCTTGTTCTCATCCTACCCTGGTTCTCTGGTACATCTAATTTTTATTCTGTGTCTTTTTCCTGTGATCAAGATACGCGTCGGATAAGCATAGATAAGCAGGTGTGTGGTAATGAGAGCTAATGATCACAGCCCCACGCATCAGCAACAAGTATTGTAGCATTATGTGATACTATATTTGTGCTACAATAACATACTCGGGCTGCCCCTGCAGGATCTGTAGTCGAGTACCACATCAACACGAGGGCATCATGAACTCCTATTATGGAGCAGTGCAATTTCTAGTTAATTGTGTGAATGAAAGTACAAATCTATCCTGTGATTAGAGTAACTGGCACATGATAAGGCTTATTGAATAGATGTACTTTTCCTCGGCTAATGATGGGACAATATTGTCAGCAGACATGATGAAAGCCAATGAGTGGACTCAATCCAAAGCCAGCATACCTTCCGTGGATAAAAATACCAACAAAACACATCATAAAATTTAATAATCCTCCATCTTATAAAGGCTGCACATTGATTTTTTTCAAAGGCTTTTCTTTCTTGCTGAGCTTTCTATCATACAGTGATGATTATCGTTCCTCTTTTAGTTAGGTAATGCACAATGGAAGAGAATTACATGGTGGGGAGGCAATTTTCCTCAGCTGTTGCCCTTTATCACCAGCCAACCAGGCTGCCGACATTGTCCTCTAAGCATTTAATAAAAGCAAGTTCTATTCTGAAGGCATCAATCTCCATCAAATTGAAACCTTACTGTTGAAATTTTGGTGCTGTGCCCTCTAGATATGAGTTTTCATTCAGATACCCTCCGTGGAAGCAGTAGGAGCTTTTCCCTTGATGTAGACTTATTCAAGCATGTAAGTAGTTAATTTATAGCCAGGAGGAGATTGTGTACTACGAGCTTATGAAGTGTGCCAGGTTGCAGCCTCAATTTGAGTATCTCAAGGGGCTGCTCATCAAGTTCTGGCTGCACTTCAGTCTCCTGATGTGGGGTGGAGGGTTGGTGGGGGAGGGGGAGGGGTGGCTTGGAGGAATCTCCTGGTCTGTCTGCTCCTGGGCCTGGCCAGCGTGGCCACTTATAGGTCTGGGTGGTTGGCATTCGAGTTTTCTGCTCAAACTGATGGCCTGCCCCACTTCCGGGGTTACGCCCATGTCCATGAGTCCCTGGAGAAGAAGCAGCCGGTTTCTATGGGGACAAAGGGTGAGTTCTGGCACCGGGATTGCCACAGGTGCTCAGATGTATTCCAGATTATGGATGACCTTGTTATAATTTTAGTGCAGTTCTGTAGTCTTGTATTAATGTAATTGAATACTCACCAAATGAACCTCTTTCAGAAAAGGGGTTAATTTATTGCAGGATTCAAAGTTGACCTCAGAATCATCTATTCCCTTTTCAAGAATGCTAATTTATTGTGAAGACGCATTTTACATTCTTTACATAAATGCCCTCTTTCGCTAATGAAATCCAAGCATCAGGTGACCAAGCCTAATGGCGTCCACATCCAACAGGAATCACCAGTGGCTGGGGGAGGAAGTCAAACCAAAGAACTATTGTTCCTCTCACACCTTGAAGTATGAAGTATTTATACACCAGTTCGTCAGAGTATCCAGTGTTTATTTGTATAACTTTTATTGACATTTGTAACAAAGTTTACTCAGATTAAGGAGATTTTACTTCTTTGGACCCAGAAGCGTAATGCTCATCCAAAAGCTGTTTGGCTCTTGTTCCAAGTGCCCAGTGGAACTCCCTAACACGCAATTCCTCACAATAACTTGACCCCATTAAGAGATAGATTGAAATATGAGTCAGCTATGTTTCATATATTTGAATCAATAGCCAATATGTCCAAAAATGATACTGCAGTGTCCATAAACCTACAGTCCTGAATCCATTTAATGCATGTCTGTACATTGGTTATTTGTCAGTCTTTGTTGGTGTGTCGTTTTTCATTAATTCTTTCATATTTCTTTGTTCTACTGTGAATGCCCATAAGAAAATGAATCTCAGGGTTGTATATGGTGTACTTTGATAATAAAATTACTTAGAACTTTGATGTGGATCAGATTCTGGATGGGATCATTTTCATCAACAAGAAGTCTATGATGTAAGAAGTTCACAAAAAAGCATCTCCTCCTCGAGGTGATTACAAAAGACGTGACTGCAGTGTGGCAGGAGAAACAGAGCAACATTTTCCAAAGTGCTAATCAATAATGATAGCTCAATAGACATCTGTAAAGTAGTAGAATGGAGACAAAAGGTGCTGCAGATGCTGGATATGGTCCCGATGCAGAGTTTCAACCCAAACATTGACAATTCTTTTCCCCCCAACAGACATCGCTCAACCTACTGCATTCCTCTCAAGTAAACACAAATGGTTCTGCTATCGCCTTTTCTGAATTCCTTTGCCTCCACTGCATCTGCTCTAGGACAGGGCTTTCTGTTCTAGAACTTCAGAGATGGCCCTCTTCTTCAAAGAAGAGGGCTACCTTCCCTCCACTATTGATGCTGCCCTTACCCACATCTCCTCCATTTCCCCAACATCTGCACTTATCCCATCTTCCCACGCCTTAATAATGATAGAGTTCCTCTTGTCCCTACCTACCTCCCCATGAGCCTCCGAATCCAATACATTATTCTCCTCAACTTCCACCATATCCAAAGGAATCCCACCACTTAACATATCTTTACCTCCCCATCTCTCTCCACCGCCGCTATTCCCTTATCTATTTGTCCCTCCCCACTAATCTCCCTTCGGCACTTAGCCCTGTAAGCCGCCTAAGTGCTATACCTGCCCATACACCTCTCCCTGAAGGTCGCTAGTTCGAACCTCAGCTGAGGCAGCGTGTTGGTCCTTGAGCAAGGCCCTTAACCACACATTGCTCTGCAACGACACCGGTGCCAAGCTGGATTGGCCCTAGTGTCCTTCCCTTGGACAACATCGAGGGGAGACTTGCAGCATGGACAACTGCCGGTCTTCCATACAACCTTGCCCAGGCCTACACCCTGGAAACCTTCCATGGCGCAAATCCATAGTCTCACGAGACTAACGGATACCTATTATGTATATATATTTACTGTAATTCACAGTTACTTTTTCTATTATTATGTATTGCATTGTACTGCTGCTGCAAAATCAACAAATTTCATGACATATGTTGATGATATTAAACCTGATTCTGATTCTGAATCTTGAGCAACAGATATAAACTGCTGGAGAAACTCAATAGGTCAGACAACATCTATGGTGGGAAATGAACAGTCGGTGTTTGGGCTAAGACCCTTCATCAGGACTGGAAAGGAAGGGGGCAGGAGGCAAGAATAAGAAGGTGAAGGAGGAATGGGAAGGATACAAGCTGTCAAGTGATAGGTGAGTCACAAACAAGAGAAAATCGGCAGATGTGTTGAAGTGATAGATGAGACCAGGTGAGGGGGCAGCGGGTGGGTGGGGGTGAACTAGAGTGGATAGGTTTAAGGTGAGAGGAAGGGGTTCCAAGAGGGAGGTTTTTTCACACAGAGAATGGTTGCTATCTTGAACATACTGCCAGAGGCAGTGGTGGAATCAGATGTAATTACTACTTTTAAAGGGCATTTACATTTGTTGCTGCTCAAGCTGCTGAATTCCTTCAGCAGGTTGTTTTACTAAAGCAACTTTTATGGGCTGTTATGACCTTTAAGAGCTGTTATACTTTATTCTTCAGTTATTTTTTATACCTGCTCTACCTCAATACCCTGTGTAATGATCTGATATGTACAAACAGTATGCAAGGTAGGCTTTTTACTGTTACATGTATCAATAATAGTAATTCTAATTTCATTTCCAATTACACATTTTTAAAAAGGAAAGATAAAGGAGGATACAGTCCTAAAATGGACAAATGTGATTAATTTCGATGATAAAACAATTACTATGAGCATTGTGAACTAAAGATCCTGTTTCTGTGCTATGATTCTACAAATATGATTGAAAGGCAAAGCTTTAGTTCAGCGCGTTACCAGGTAGGTGGCTTAGTACAGTGTAGTTAGAAGGTTCCAACAGTATGTTGCCGATCATAAACACAAGAGATTCTGCAGATGCTGGAAATCTTGAGCAACACACACATCCATAAAACGCTGGAGGAAATTGACAGGTCAGCACCGTTAATCTCCTCCATAGATACTGTATGACTTGCTGAGTTACTCCAGCATTTTGTGTTTATTGCACAATATGTTCCCAAGTCCTGCATCAACTCTTTTAAACTTTTAAGTAATTGAAAGCTGACTGTTTGCCCTTGTGCTAATCTCAAATCCAGAAAAGGAGGTCCCCATGAAATATACATTTTCCATCCTTGAGCTCATCAGTTATATCTTCATAAGTTAAAGTGCTCATTACGCTCAGTAATTCTAAATCAATTCAGACTAATCTTTTATTAACTAAATACAATATAGATCGATAAAACTATGTAAATAATGCGTGTTTGCAAAAACTCAACCAGATTTGTTGTTTTTCTTCTTTTTTTCAGGTGCCTTTCGGAATAGCCATAAATTAAACAACTGAATAAAAAGGTTAATTTTCACAACCAAACTAAATCCTTTATTCAGCTCCTTTATACTGAGAAAGAAGAAGATTCAAGTTCTGATTCATTTATTTTTCTCATTGTTACGTACCCCGTAATGGGTTAAAGAACCAGCAGAAATGGAAAAACACCTTGGAGTCTGGTATTGCTGTTTACTAAAGCTCATTTATTAGTACCTACGCAATACAGTAATATAAATTCAGATATATCAAACAG
The DNA here is from genome assembly GCF_030028105.1 of Mobula birostris. NCBI lineage: Eukaryota > Metazoa > Chordata > Chondrichthyes > Myliobatiformes > Myliobatidae > Mobula > Mobula birostris. The sequence goes on along the minus strand of NC_092378.1, from coordinate 50,995,611 downwards.
GTTAGCAAAGCTCATGCATATCTAAGTGTGGAAATATATAAAAACCAAGCTTCTTCAAGCTTAGGAGGTAAATGGATACAGTCTTACGATGATGGGTAAAGGGAATCAGTTCAGTTCATGGTATTTAGTTGAGTTGTGCTGGAGAGAGAGAGAGGTGTTTAGTTCTTCAGGTAAACTGTTGCCGTCGATCTTCTGTTGTCCTCCGAAATCCTTTAGAAGTCACCAAATGTGACCAAACAAGGGGACCGTCTTCTGTGGTGGAGTTATCAACCCAGGCGAGGGTTGGACACACTAATAACTTTCCACCGGTCACCCCTTTTCCACACTGTGAGACCACTGATCGATTCTCCTGATTGATCCTTCAGAAACCCACCTTTCTGTGGGCACACAACAAAGCTCATCCAGTGTCCAAAACCATGTGTGTCTGTCTAACAACCAGATGACCTTGTATTTATCTCACCATGCTGAACACCAGCTGTCCATCACACAACGCCGCCCTGGGTCACCATGACGACCCAGAAGCTGACAGCAGTAGTCAGTGCCCTTGTAGAAATCCCAAACAAACTGTGAGCAGTCTTTGCCACCCCCTCTCTCTCTCTCTCTCTCTCTCTCTCTCTCTCTCTCTCTCTCTCTCTCTCTCTCTCTCTCTCTCTCTCTCTCTCTCTCTCTGTAACAAGCTGTTTGTGCTGTACACGAACAGCACGCTCTATCTCTCTTTTTAAAGGGGCAGTCCATAAGGGATAGTTCAGGATCCCGTCACAACATGTACATTGAAATGCATCATTTGTGTTCACAACCAACACAACGTAAGGATGTGCTAGGGCAGCCCACAAGTATTACAACACATTTTGGCGCCAACATAGTATACCCACAATACCACCAACAACAATGGTAAGGAAGTGCTTGTACAGGGGTGGACAGGGTGCATAAAGGAATCTTGCAGCTTGAAGATAGGCTAAAATCCTTCACCAATTTTGATCCATTGCACTTAATCTTGGACATTATCTCTTATACAAAAAATAATTTACAATTTCAACCTGCCCCTAATTAGGAAGAAAAACTAAGTATTAGTAACCATTGAGCAGAAGATAAAAAAAAAACTGAATGAATGTACCACCAGGATCAAAGACAGCTATCCCACTGTCATCAGACTCTTGAACAGACCTCTTGTCTGATAAGATGGACTCTTGGCTTCACCATCTACCCTTGTTATGATCTTGCACTTTATCATTTACCTGCACTGCACTTTCTCGGTAGCTTTTACACTTTACTGTTCATTGTTAGTGATTTACATTATTCTAGCTTAATGCACAGTGTAATGATTTGAACGGTATGAAAAGTATGCAAGGCAAGTTTTCCTTTGTATCTTGGTATATGTGACAATATTCATTACTGATACCAAGGTGTTTAGGTTTTTATTCTGTATCCTTTGAAAGAGGTTGTGGTATTCAATCTGTAACCTGCCTGTGGGCCTTGGTCTCTGGATCATTAATAGTCCAGGCTCTTCAGCAAAACATAGCTTTTGGCCAAAAATTCTGACCCAGTATATATAAGGGTCGGTGTTGAAGTTTTTAAACAGGCTGAAGAAGAAATCCTGAAGAATTGGTTTCTACAAGCACATGCCAGTGACCCGGGTTCCGTTCAGCCGCAGTCTGTGAGGGGTTTGCAAGTTCTCCCTGTGACTGAGTATTTCCTTTGGAATATTCAATGCTTTTCCCCCAAATTCCAAAGATGTATGAGCTAATGGGTTAATCGGTCACTTTCCTACTTGCAAGAAAGATGTCGATATGATTGAAAGAGTACAGAGAAAATTTACAAGGTTGTTGCTGGGACTTGAAGACCTGAGGTATAGGGTAAGGTTGAGTAGGTTAGGACTTTATATCCCTGGAGTGTGGAACAATGAAGGGAGATTTGATGGAGGTATACAAGATTATGAGGGGTATGGCTAGGCTAAATACCAGCAGGCTTTTCCCACTGAGATTGGAGGAGTTTAGAACTAGAGTTCATATGTTAAGGGTGAAAAGTGAAACATTTAAGGGGAACATGAAGGGAGCTTCTTCACTCAGATGGTAGTGTGAGTGTGGAACGAGCTGCCAGTGAAGTGGTGGATACGGGTTCAATTTCAACATTTAAAGGAAGTTTGGGTAGGTGCATGGATGGGAGTGGCATGGAGGGCTATGGTCCAGGTGCAGATCGATGGGACTAGGCAGAATAATACTTTGACCCGGACTAGATGGGCCGAAGGGCCTGTTTCTGGATGCAGGGTTCTATGACACTACATTGGTGTAATTGGTTGGTGCAGGCTCATTGAGCCAGAAGGGCCTGTTACCATGCTGTATCTCTCAGTAAAAATAATTACTGTAGTCCTGTATGTGGCAGCTCAGAGCTTTGCTCTATGCCAAAAGAGTGAAGGGGCATTGAATCAAAGGAGGAGTACAATTAAAGGGAAAGTTTATATTGATCAAATTGTCATGGATGTGTTTTATGAATGATCAAGTAATGACATTTCAGTTCAATATAATTTGCAAGTGAAGTTTGCAAGGATCACCTTTGAGTAGGGTAATGTCATATGTTTTAGTTGAAGATCAAATCTGAATACAGAAGTCATAAAAGTATATAACTCTTTATAGTGTAGTTACATCATATTAACTTCACTAATTTCACACATTCACCATATTATTCGTAGTGCTTGTATTTATATTATTTTATTTCTTGCTTTCCTCTACTTTAATAAACTTTTAAAGCAGTTTCCTGTTTTGCCATTCTGTGAGCCTATTACCCTAGCTGGAGAGGTGCGTGGGGAGCTGAGAGGATAAAACCAGCCAGCATTAATGGCATTCCCAGTCTGCTTTGTACAACACTGGCACTTTAACTGCTCCAGCCCTCCATTCTGGCTGTGACAATTCTACTATGAGCTCAAACGGGGCACCTCAGTCCAAAGGGATAGAGGGATCATCGTTAACCTCAATAAATTTACATTTTCCTTTCAATTAATGATGTTCACTGAACAGGGCAGCATGGTACCATAGTAATTAGCAAAACACTATTATAGCACCATCGGTTCAATTTCCACCACTGTCAGTGAGGAGATTTCCTCCTGGCGTTCCAATCTTCTCTGACATTCCAGTGATGGAGGGGTTAGTAGGTTAATTGATCACGAGGGTATAATTGGCTGATGTGAGCTTATTGGGCCAGAAGGGCCTGTTTCCGAGCTGTGGATGTAAATAAATTTGATGATTATCAGAATTGAACCCTCAAAGTGAGTCAGTTTTAATGTATGCTAAATATTCAGTTACTCAGGGCTGTTTACTCTTTTCCATAATTGCTGCCTGGCCTGCTGAGTTCTTCTGGCATTTTGTGTATGTTGCTTGGATTTCCAGATCAGCAGATTTCCTCTTGTTTGCAACGAGTGTCTCCCATTTTTCCGGGTAATGTCAATACGTTGGCTACTTGATCGCCCATGTGATTCTCTCTAACTCAGTGGCTGGTTTTACAAAGTGCTGTTCCTATGTCTGTCTTCCTGTCTTCCAGAATCTATGTGGTGGGTCCCACATATTATCCACAGAGCTAAATCCTTCTTTATTCCAAGTTGTCTCCTGCTTGTCACTCCCACAGGTGATGAGAGAAGAAGCCAATTGCAAGAACTTGGTCTTGGCTTCACAGCAGCCAAATTAAAAGAAAAGCACTTTTTAAACTTCAGTCTGATTAAAAGCAAGATCGCACATCTTTAACAAATGGCATCATTAGCAAGTCTGAGCTGTAGTCTAATTAAAACAAAGTGCCTTGGAAAGTTCAAATTAATTTACTACCAGCTGAAATGGCAAATGTAATTCTTCAAACATGAACCTTATCATTTTTAAAAGCAAAGCCTTGTAGTCTTTTTGCTTTCCTTTACATATTTCCTGGATCTTCTTGAACCTTTGGCATGACAATAATTTAATGATGTGTTTAAAGTTTGCTTTAAGTTTTTTGATCTACTTGCGTTTTAACTCAAATTGGTGGTATATTTTTTGGACTAATTGAGCTTTTAGGCTTTGGCTATGATGTTTCTATGTTCCTAACTGTTTCTTTCTTGCAACAATTTCTTTTCTTTGCTGAAGGACTCAGCTCCCAATTCTGTTTAAAACATTTCCCTGCTTAGCGGCTTAGGCATTGCTCAAATGCAATAAAGCACAATTTTGTTGGTTTTCTACAGACACGTGAATTGCAGGACATCACTTTTCTGGTGCATATGCCCTTTTCATTCTTGGGTGTGTTACAAGCAAAACATTCCCTTCTGATTTCTGGCATAAATCAAGAAACAAAAAGCAGCAGATGCCGAAGGTCTGAAACAATTACCAAACAACAGAAACTGGAAATACCCAGCAGGTCAGATTGCATCTGTGGAGAGAGAAGCAGAAATCAAAGTAAGACATATGACATAGGAGCAGAACTAGGCTGTTTGGCCCATTGAGACTGCCCCGTCATTCCATCATGACTGGTTTATTATCCATTTTAACCCCATTCTTCCTGTAACCTTTGACACCAAGAACCTATCACCTCCACTTTAAATATACCCAATTGCTAGGCATCCACAACAACTTTTGATAATGAATTCCACAGATTCACCACCCTCTAGTTAAAGAAATTTCTCATCATCTCTATTTTAAATGGATGTCTTTGCAGGTCTTCTGTACAGAGGGATTATGGAATACTTCTGCTTGGTAGGTACAGGCATCAAATGATACCATGTCCTTGAATCGAGTTCAGTGCAACTGGGTCACCTTTAAAAGGCAAGTCTCTTCCTTTGATGGAGATTAGTACAGAACATGTAATGGAGAGAAGGCAGGAGAATGAGATTGAGAGGGATGATCAAATGGCAGAGCAGAGTCGTTGGATCAAATGGCCTAATTCTGCTCCTATGTCTTATGGATTGACCCAGTAGTTAGTAATGGTGACCAGTTAACTACCCAGCTCCTCAAACCTTGTTATTCCTCTTCTGTACTGTTTATATATTTATTTGCTTGACATTAAGAACTTCAAGTACAGGAGGTCTGCCTCATCTGCAAGTTTCTTGTTAGTGGAGGAGCTGGACTTGTACTGTGGTACTGCCTGCTACAGGAGGGCATTGGAGTTGGTGCGTGAAGGTGGTGTGCAGTCTAACAGCAAGTGATTGTCTTGGACGTTTCTCCTGCAATCACAGGACCCAGTTGGATACTGACAATGTCAAAATGCTGCCAGTCTGTTCCCCTTGTCTACTGGCGAGATAGACAGCAGCAGAGCTGCGTGGCCTCAGTTGTAGTGAGGACTGGGCCTCAAGCCGTGGGCTTGCCTGCTGCAGCGGCCCAGGAGAGGAGATGCCAGAAGTGGTGTAGTGCGGTGTCCATGCTGGTTTGGGAAACTGGCCCCTCCTATTGGTGCTACGCTCCAGTGTTTGATCAGTGGAATGACAAACTGGATTTTGTGTGAGTATACGTTCGTCTGCGGACTGCTGAGAACTGTTTGCTCTTGCCAATTACACCCATGCACTATCAATTTAAAGGACATGTCACTCAGGAACTTGGGCTGTAGACTTATTTTTTGTATGACTATGTTTACGTGCTATCTTATACAATACGTGCTGTAAATGCCTTCTGCTGTGTATGACTGTTGTTAATGTGCTTTGCATCTTAACCCAGGAAGAATGCTGTTTTGTTTGGCTGTACTCATGGATAGTCATGCATAGTTAATTGATAACTAACCTATCTACTGGTTTGTTTATTTATTTATTGTAACTTATGACAGTTTTAATGTCTTGCCACAAAACAACAAATTTCATGACTTATGTCAGTGATAATAAACTTGATTCTGATTCTGATTTTGTTCAGTGCCCTGTGTGCCCTGTGTAAAAAGAATCTGGATTGAGAAACACTTAGCTTCCCTTTCATCTCCTGCCTGACGTCAGAAGCCAGCTTCCTCTGGAGCGTGTACTTGTAAAGGAGCCAGGTTGCCGGGTTCAGGGAGAGCAGCTTTATCTCTTTCCCACACGGCAGCTGTAATCCAGAAAAAAAAGAAAGATAATGGAATACAACAGTTCTGCAAGGCGAAACATTACTCTGAAATATTTTTAAACACTACATTATTTTATTGCAAGAATTTGCCACATCAGTCACCAGTGAACAGTATAAATAGAAGCAGATACCTCTCCTGCCTGTCCACCGTCTAGTAAGAATTTGGCTGATCTTTTACCTGAGCACTGGATGCCTGCACTAATCCTTCTTCTCCTGATCCCTTTCTCTGCTGAATTAATAGGTAGAAAAGACAAGTATGTGAATCACCAAAGCACAAAAGGTCACAGACCAAATGCAGTCAAATATCTTCCCCACCGTCAAAGATACTTTCAAAAGGCAGAACCTCTAGAAGGCAGCATCCATCATTAAGGACACCAACCACCCAGGACATGACCTCTTCTCATTACTACCATCAGCAAGGAGGTACAGGAGCCTAAAGGTTCACGCTCAACATTTTAGAAATAGCTTTTTCAACATCAGATTTTTGAATGGTTCATGAACCCATGAACACTACCTCACAATTCCTCTTTTGCACTCTATTTATTTTATTGTTATTGTAATTTATAGTAATATTTCATGTCTCGCACTGCACTGCTGCCACAAAACAAACACATTTCATGACATAAGGACACAGTCTCAGAACACAGGGGTTGTCCACTTAGAACGGAGTTGAGAAGGAATTTCTTTAGCCAGTGGATTTCAAACCTGTGGCGTTTGTTGCCATAGGTCACTGGGTGTATTTAAGGTGGAGGTTGATAGGTTCTTGATTAGTCAGGGCGTGCAAGGTTACGGGGAGAAGGCAGGAGAATGGGTTGAGAGGGATATGGATCTGCCATCATGAAATGGTGGAGCGCACTCAATGGGCCGAACAGACGAATTCTGCTCCTATGTCTTATGGTGTTATATCAGTGATTCTGATTCTGATGAATACTTTATACTTTACTTTATACTTCATTGTCGCCAAACAATTGATACTAGAATGTACAATAATGACAGCGATATTTGATTCTGCGCTTCGCACTTCCAGGATTACAAATATTAAATATTAAAAATAGTTAAAATTGGTACATATTAAAAATTTAAATTATAAATCATAAATAGAAAATAGAAAAATGGAAAGTAAGGTGGTGCAAAAAAACCTGAGAGGCAGGTCTGGATATTTGGAGGGTAAAGCCCAGATCTGGGTCAGGATCCGTTCAGCAGTCTTATCACAGTTGGAAAGAAGCTGTTCCCAAATCTGGCCTTACGAGTCTTCAAGCTCCTGAGCCTTCTCCTGGAGGGAAGAGGGACAAAAAGTGTGCTGGCTGGGTGGGTCATGTCCCTGGTTATCCTGGCAGCACTGCTCCGACAGTGTGCGGTGTAAAGTGAGTCCACAGACGGAAGATTGGTTTGTGTGATGTGCTGCACCGTGTTCGCGATCTTCTGCAGCTTCTTTCAGTCTTGGACAGGACAACTTCCATACCAGGTTGTGATGCACCCTAGAAGAATGCTTTCTACGGTGCATCTATAAAAATTAGTGAGGGTTTTAGGGGACAGGCCAAATTTCTTTAGTTTTCTCAGGAAGTAAAGGCGCTGCTGGGCCTTCTTGGCAGTGAACTCTGCTTGGTTGGACCAAGTCAGGTCATTTGTGATATTGACCCCGAGGAGCTTAAAGCTTTTGACCTGTTCCACTTGCGCACTACCGATGTAAATTGGGTCGTGCGGTCCGCTACTCCTTCTGAAGTCAACAACCAATTCCTTCGTCTTGCTGACGTTGAGGGATAGGTTATTGTCTTCGCACCATGCCACCAGGTTCTTAATTTCCTCTCTGTATTCAAACTCATCATTACCCGAGATACGGCCTACAATTGTTGGGTCATCAGCGAACTTAAATATTGAGTTTGATGGAAACTTGGCTACACAATAATGGGCGTACAGTGAGCAATACAGTGGTCAGCATGGGCGTGGTGGGCTGAATGGCCTGTTTCTTTCCTGTACAGCTCTGGGAGTCTATGACTCTTATCTCTGCCTTTAATGTACTTAGTGACTGAGAGCCTAGGTTGGGAAGAGAATTTCATTGATTTGCTACCTCCTCAGTGTGAAGAAACTCATCCTTACATCGTCCTAAATGGCCAACAATTTAGAGTCATGGGGCACTACTACAAAGAAAGAGGCCCTGTTGCCCATCTAGTCCATGCTGGCCTGATTTTCGGCTTTGTCCCAGAACGTAGCCCTCTACACCTCTCCCATCCATGTAACTATCTAAATTTCTCTTAAATGTAAACACAACAGCTTCTGCAGATACTGGAAATCCAGAGCAATACACACAAAATGCTGAACATAGCAGGTCAGGCACCATTTATGGAGAGGGATAAGCGGCCGACATTTGGAGGTGTTCATCAGGTGTGGAAAGGAAAGGGGAAGAAGCTTGAATAAGATGGTTGGGGGAGGAGAACGGGTACAAGCTGGCAGGTGTTAGGTGAAGCCAGGTGTGGGGGATGGAAGGTTGGTGGAGAAGGTGGGGATGAAGTGCGAAGCTGGGAGGTGATAGGTTGAAAAGGTACAGGGCTGACGAAGAACGAATTTGATAGGAGAGGACCATGAAAGGAGGGAAGAAGGAGGGAAGGAGGAGGGGCACCAGAGGAAGGTGATAGGCAAGTGAGAAGGGTAAAAAGGGAGCCAGAAATGGGGAATGGAAAAAAAGAGAAGGGGAGGGGGGAGAAATTACCAGGTTAGATAAATCAATGTTCATGCTGTCAGGTTAGAGGCTTCTTAGATGGAACATGAGGTGTTGCTCCTTCATCCTGAGAGTAGGTTCATTGTGACAGAAGATGAGGCCATGGACTGACATGTTGGAATGGAATGGGAATTGTCTTAAATTTTACAATTGAACTCACATCTACTACATCTGCTCATTCCACACTCACACCACCCATTTATTTTGAGGTTTATACACCCCAGCAATGGGGAAGCATCAACCCCGCATATTCTCCTTCAGAATTTTATACATTTCCATGACATTACAACCAATTCTTCTGTATTCTTAGATGAGTACAGTGAGGCCCTTTATACAGGACAATCCCTCTCTTTACCTTCAACAAATTTCATAAATTACTCTAGTGCAATCTGTTGTAGCGGAAAGAACAGTGAGGGCCAATAGATAGTAAATAGGGAAGTGGATTGTGCTAATGTGGTAACAGAGAAACACAGATGCAAATAGAGACATGGAATGCAGCAGTGACAACACCCAGTTTCAGAAACTTCACCAATTATGTTTGGGTGTGCACCCTTTATTGTAAAAGAAAATTGGATTTGCTGTTAGACTGGATTATAATTATATTCTGTAACCAGGACCTAGTCTGCTACTTAATTAAGTCTTTTTGTAGCTGCCACTTTATTATCAAAATGTAGTTTTACTGGTAATCCCACCAGCTGAGAATGTAAAAGCAGTACCAATTCATGTTCAGGTAGATGAGCTTTGGCTGGTCTCCTGGTATATACCAGTTTTTTCAATAAATCACCTGCTATTTCGAACACTGACTCAGTGTGATCTTTCAGTTTGCTCCCACAACTCCTTTGATCACAAGTCTATCTTTTTTTTCGGTACGGAGAACAGATTACTGGATGCAATTTCTAAGATGATGCTGAAAAGATGGCTCTTGGCGTAAAACTGACGGGGAATCATCCAATCTTCCCGCTTAGGATTACTGCAGCTGAACTCCACGGTCACAACCAATGGTACTTCAGCAAGCAACAGTGCTTTCAGATATTTAAAAACATCTATTGATACTCAAAATCAGTGGACCCTGGATTGCAGGCTGGCGTCGTGAGCGCAGTTTCCTTTTATGAGAAAGGAGGTGCGGAAGGTGAGCAGTCTGCAGGTACAATTGGAGTGCAGAGCCCTTAGACCCCCCAATCCCTGCTGTCGAATGTTCCGTCTCTGGAAAATAAAATTGGAGACCTCTGAGCAAGATTGCAGTACCAGATGGGTTTTCGGCACCCGATTGCCCACCATTGAGAACATCTGCCATAAATGCTGCCTGGGCAGGGCGAAAAGCATTATCAGGGATGCATCTCACCCTAACCATGGACTTTTTACTCTCCTCCCATCCGGTAGGCGCTACAGGAGCCTCCGCTCCCGCACCAACAGGCACAGGAAGAGCTTCTTCCCTGAGGCTGTGACCCTGCTGAGCCTCTCATCACGGCGCTAAGCCGTATTGCATCCGTATTGTACTGTCTCAGTATTTTTATATTTATATGCTGTAGCACTTTTTTTAAATTCGCAGTTATTTTGTAAATAACACTATTCTTTGCATTTCTGGTCAGATGCTAAATGCATTTCATTGGCTTTGTATCTGCACTCGGCACAATGACAACAAAGTTGAATCTAATCTAATCAGGGACTGCTGTACTCCGTGGCTGTGTACTGTCTTGCTTCACGCAATCATGGTTCACCCTGTCCTTTTGGATGCCCCACTGTAGCCCAAGGGCTTCTCCACCAATCCATTGCAAAGACAGGACAGCTCGGTCTTTTAAAGGTAGAGGGGTTAGAATACGCTTCATGGTGAACTCATCATGGCGTACAGACATTGCGGCGGTTCTGTCTCAATCCTGCTCAGCCGACCTGGAACATATAACAGTCAAATGTTGTCCATTTTATCTGCTGAAGGAGTTTTCTACCATCATTCTAGTTGCAGTGTACGTTGCACCCCTGGCCAGTGTCAGGTCCGCGTTGGAGCAGCTGGGAACCATGATCAGCAGTCACAAAACAGTGCAGCTTGATGCCTTCCCTGTCATTGCAGGGATTTTAGCCAAGGCAGAGATTAAAGACTGCAGCCCCAGCAGTGAGGACCAAGAAGATATGGTCAAGGGAGGTGGAGGAATGTTTATAGGACTGCTTTGAGTCGGTGAATTGGACAATATTTAGGGATTTACCTTCGATTCTAAATGAATATGCCACAGTTGCCACCAACTTCAGCAGGACCTATGTCTATGTGTGTGTGCCTTCAAAAACATACTGTGCATACCCAAACCAAAAGCTGTGGGTAAACCAGGAAATTCATAGTTTGCTGAGACTAGATCAGTGGCATTCAATATCAGTGATCCAGAACTATACAAGAAGTCTTGGGCTGCCGGCGGCGGTGGTGGAGGCAGATACAATAGGGTCTTTTAAGAGACTCCTGGATGGCTACATGAAGCTTAGAAAAATAGAGGGCTATGGGTAAAGCCTAGATAGCTCTAAGGTAGGGACATGTTCGGCACAGCTTTGTGGGCGGAAGGGCCTGTATTGTGCTGTAGGTTTTCTATGTTTCTAAGTCCAGGTACAGCCTATGGAATGTTATTTTAAGAGCAAGAGAACAATTCCAATTGAAGATAGAGATGGAATTGGATGCACATCAGCTCTGGCCAGGTTTGTAGGGTATTACTTCCTACAAGGTGAAACCTAACATTGTGAATGGCTGTTTACTGCTGCCGCAAAACAAGTTTCACAACATACATTATGACAGCAATATCAAACCTGATTCTGATACTGATTTTGAAATCAGTAATTCGTGTGATCGTAATTCACTGTACAGTACATCTTGGGAATTTGGCCCATAGTCTGAAAATAAAGAGTAAGCTACAATCTTAAACATTAAGTCAGAAACAGTGATTAAAGAGAGAGAGCGGACTGCACATGCATCAATTACAATCACAGCTACTTTTATTGTAGACAAAGAGAGTGTCATTTTCTAAATTCAAGACATTAATAGTTGTTAGAGGAACATGAGCAAGGAATCCAGAGAACTCCTTGCAGTAGTGCATAGAATGCCTGAGGATAGTTAATATCAACAGCACCATGACAACAGACCGATGAAATCCAGGTTTAATGTCTCTCTCAAAACATGAGAAGAATATTTCCCAGCATATATTAAGCTGTGAATCCTGAAGCACAGTGACATGTCTGTTGTAGATCTAACACGAATAATTCTGTGTTGTGTTCTCTCACGTGATTTTGGTTAGACATTGTTAGAACAAGAAAGAACTTCTGCTGGCTTTCGGCAAATAGAGTTGGTCCCTGCCAGTCCCTCACCATGAGATTTTTTACCAGAATGTCTTTATCATGACTGCGTATTTATTTTTAGAGGTCTCTACATTTTAACATAGAACATAGAACACTAAAGCACAGTACAGGCCCTTCAGCCCACAATGTTGTTCTGATCATTTAACCTACTCCAAAATCAATCTAATGCTTTCCTCTCACATAGCCCCCAATTTTCTTTCCTGAACCTGCTTATCTGAGATACACACTGTTTTAATCCTAAATCACACAGATTCTAGATGAATTGTCACATTAATTCATCTGTGATTAGTCAGGCCCAAAAAATTTGTGTGTAGCTGTTTTTCTAGACTACTGATGGATATATTTATGTTCTGCTGAAGTTGAAGTGTACAAGATATTGAATGGTACTGACCCTTCAGTGAAGGCACTTGCACAGTGCTGCTGGGAAGGGAGTCCCCCATATTGGCTGAAGCCGCTGCTGAGTGCATGACCCAACCAACACCAAGCAACTCTGAAGAGCCATGCTTCATCTAATTCTCTGTCCTAACCCTGACTGGAGCTCAGAATTCCTGGAGAAGCAGCACAAAAACAGCCTCACAGCGCTGTCAGCCTCCTGCTGATAATGGAATGGGAAAATCCCATGGAGCTTAGAAACTTAAACATTGCTCTTCTCTCTCACTATTCCTTCATTATCCTAGAACAGGGTTGGCCAACCTTTTACATTCCATGTGTCAATTTTTTCACTCACGAGTTCAGATGCGCCATACACCTCTTGTACCCCATTCAATTCTTGGAAAAATATGTTAATATAGAACCCGTGTGTGAAAAAAATTGCACCTGAACTCGTGCGTGAAAAAATTGACGCATGGAATGTAAAAGGTTGGCCACCCCTGTCCTAGAACATCCAATCAGTGTGGGAATACCAGAATCATAATTATTATTATTGACATATGTCATTAAATTTGTTGCTTTTATGGTAGCAGTACAGTGCTTGGCATAAAAAATTCTCATTACTACAGGCAGAGGGGAGGTACAGGAACCGGAACACACAGACTCAACGTTCTTCCCCTCTGCCATCAGATTTCTGGATTTCTGAATCATTGACGAACCAGTGTACACTTCCTCACTATTTTTGCTCACCTTTTGCACTATTAATTAATTAATTAATCAATCAATTAATCAATCATGTAGTCAATCTGCCTATTAATTATACACACACACACACACACACACACCATATAATTTCTTATTGTAATTTATAATATATTTGATTGTACAGTGCTACCACAAAACATCAAATTTCATGACATACCTCAGAGATGATAAACCTGATTCTGAAATAAAATAATTGAATATTACAAAGGAGGAATAATGAGGTAATGTTCATGAATTGATGGACTATTTGGAAATCTGATGGTGGAGACAAGAGTTTGAAATAGCTCAACTAGAACAAGAACTACAATCGCAGAGCACTACAGCACAGAAACAGTCCCTTTGGCCCATCTAGTCCATGCTGAACTATTATTCTGCCTAGTGCAATCAACCTGCACCGTGACCATAGCCCTCTGTACCCCTCCCATCCATGTACCTCTCCAAACTTCTCTTAACTGTTACAACCAAACTCACATCCACCACTTGTGCTGGCAGCTTGTTCCACACTCTCACATTCTCTGAGTGACAAAACTCCCCCTCATGTTCCCCTTAAACAGTTCAGTTTTCACCCTTAACTCATGAACCTCTAGTTCCAGTTCTGCCAAACCTCAGTGGAGAAAACCTGCTTGCATTCATCCCATCTTTAGTCCTCCTAATTTTGTATACCTCTATCAAATCTCCCCTCATTCTCCTAAGTTCTAGTTAGTTAACTTATCACCTTAACTAGTGATTGATTAATCAAATCCAAAACACAATAATGTTAAGATAAGGGATGGCAAGGTCCCACATTTAAGCACTGGACCATAATTGGATATTTCTTCTATAGTCACTCTCCTCTCCTATCAGATTCCTTCTTCTTCAACCCATTACCTTTTCCTCCTATCACCTCCAAGCTTCTCACTTCATACCCACCCCCCCCATCTACCTACCTACCCCTTCACCTGGTTTCACATCACTTTCTAGCTTGTACTCTTCGCAGCCCCCTCCCCCATCTTCCTTTCCTGGCTTCATTTTAAGCCTCAATGAAGGGTCTCAGCCCAAAACATCAACTCTATTCCTTTCAGTAGACCTGCCTGACCTACTGAATTCTTCCAGCAATTTGTGCGTGTTACTTTGGATTTCCAAAATCTGCAGTATTTCTTGTGTTTGGAGATCTAATTCAGGTAGGTCAGGCTGTTGCACCCATACAGTTGTGCAAACCTTCCCATTCTGCTTGGAAATAAAGCAGTAAAGGATGAAAAACGAACTGTTTATCCTGTGTAGGAAGCAATACAGATATTACTAACTGCCACAAGTTACCATTCAGAATAGATTTGGACGGGCAATTTTTACTTCGGGGTGAATATAATGCCAAAAGCTATTTTGGCATGGAGATTATTGGAACACTGTGTGTCTGTGTTATGAGCAGACAGCAGTGTATTCAATCCTTTATTTACTTGAAAAGAAATCTTGTGTTGCAAATCATTTAGTCCATCAATATTTGATGATATTTCCATTAAATTGGAATTTTATGACATTCATTTAATGAGAGTGAAAGTAGGAACTATTGTACAGCTGCTAATGGTTTGGAGAATAGCTCAGCGTTCACAGCCTGCCCGAGATTTTTGCCACACATCGATCTGAATTCTGTCTTGGTGCGAATGTCAGCACCTATGCAGCCAATCTCTGCTTGCGTGTTTGGCAGATGGGTTAGTGGACACAATCATTTCTTTTCCACAAGTGTGGCAGATCCATGGAACGTGCCTTATGAGGAAAGGTTGAGCAAGCTGGGCTTTTGCTCCCTCCCCCCATGGTGACGAAGAATTGAGTTGTATTTTGGTCAGGCTATCATGTTAGAGGTGGTAATATTCCCATGTGCTTAGAACCCAAATCCTCATTGATGGTCCAGTTTATGAGTCTATCAAAGAAACCATGATGTGTTTTGCAGTTGCATGAACAGAGGTCATAGAGTCACAGAAGCAGTCCCTTCAGCCCATTATTTCCATGATGGTCTTTCTTCTCATCCACACTAATTTTGTAATGGGAAGTTACTTTGCCTGCATTAGAACCATGTCTTTCTACTGTATACCCTGAACATGCATCTGATGTACTGGATCACTGATACACTAAGATAAGGAATGCCTGTTGTTCCATGCTCAGACCACATTGCAGTAAATTGAATCACTTGCGGTCTATTTTCCTATCTGCATACAGGCAGAGGCTAAAGAGAAAGCTCCAGAGTTTAGGACAACAAAGAGGTGGTCGCAGGAGGCAGAGGAGTGGCTATGGAATTGCTTCGAGATGGTGGACTGGGCCCATGTTCAAGAACCTGTCTGCGGATCTGAATGAATACACCATGGTTGTCACTGACTTTACCAAAATAGTTGTAGATGCGCATGCGCCGGTCGTGCATGCAGCCTGTTACAGCCGTTCTGACGAGTATTCGTACTTTTTTCTTCTTATTTTTTTAACTTACGTTATTTGTTGTATTTTTTTCACGGTAACACATTGAAGCTGCGCCCTCTCTAACATGCTGGTAGAGAGAGTTTTATTTTGGGTTTTTAGCGCTGGAAATAGTTACATTCCGACACGTCTCATTAGCGGGGCAGCAGTATGGTCTCATTGTTTATTCCAGGACCAGCTGATTGCGCTTATGCTGGCCGGTTTAGTGAGCAGAGCGGTGGACACCCCTGCTGAAATCTGGAGGAAAACACACAGAGGATGCAGAGGGGGATCACAAAGTCGAAGAAAGAGGACCAGGTCGAGACAACAGAGACTTATGGAGAAGAGGCGTTCGGTGGGTAATAAAATGGACGAGTTCACGGCGCTAGCCAGGCGTCAGAGAACATTTCGGGAGTGCAGTGTTATGTGTTTCACTGGAATGGGGCTGCACGAGGACATACCCGATCAAAACTTCTCCATGGACGGCTTCCAGACCGTTCGGGCTGACCGGAAGTACACTGAGAGCAGTAAGCGTAAAGGAGTTCGGGGCTTACTGTTCTGGTTAACAATGGATGGTGCAATCCTGGTCATATTACGATCGAGGAACATGTTTGTAGACCAGATATTGAACTTTTGCTGTTGGACTCTGGCCATATTCCACAACACTGGGCATCATGGGAGGTTGTTCCTGCCTGTGGCCATCGAACTTTGCAGCTCCTCCCGTGGAGGGTCAGACACCCTGAGCCAATAGGCTGGTCCTGGACTTATTTTCCATCTGGCATAGTTTGCATTTCGTTGTTTGATTGTTTGTGGTTTTTGTATTGCTATATTTATGCGCTATTCTTGGTTGGTGCGGCTGTAACGAAACCCAATTCCCCTCGGGATCAATAAAGTATATCTACCTATCTATGAATGGTCCTCACAAAATCATTCAGAGTGTTCCCCTAGCAGAAGCCCTGGACGAACCATGAGATCCACAATTTGCTGAGGGCCAGGTCAGTGGTCAGTGTCATTCAAGGCTGATGGCCAAGAGAGTTACAAAAGGTTCAGGTACAATCTCCAGAAGGCCATCTCACAGGCAAATGGCAATTCCGGTCTAAACATGTATCAATGAAGGATGCTTGATAGTTGTGCTGTCTTGTCTTATGAAGTTAAATCAAGTGGCATAGACGACAACAGTGCTTCGCTTCCAAATGAGCTCAACACTTTCTATGCTTGCTTTGACCCTTAAAACATGGATGAACCATCATGAACTCCCACAGCCCATGATGGCCCTATGACTTCAGTCTCCGAGGCCAAGGTGTGAGCAGCCTTCAGGAAAGTGAATCCACAAAAAGCATCTGGCACGGATGAGGTACCTGGCCAAGTACTAACAACCTGTACTGATCAACTGGCTGGAGTGTTCACCGAGATCTTTAAACCCTCACTTTGGTAGTCTGAGGTACCCCACCTGCTTCATGCAGGTTTCAATTATACTGGAGACTAAGGAGAACGTGGCAACCTGCCTCAAGATTATTGCCCAGTAGCACTTGCATCCACAGTGATGAAGTGTTTTGCGAGGTCGATGATGAATCATATCAACTCCTGCCTGAGAAGTGACTTGGATCCACTCCAATTTGCCTACTGGAACAACAGATCCATGACAGATACCATTTCATTAACTCTTCACTCAACCCTGGAACCTCTGGACAGCAAAGATGCATACACCAGGATGGTCTTTATCAACTACAGCTCAGAACTCAGTACCAACATTCCCTCAAAACTAATCAATAAACTTTAAGACTTTGGCCTCAATGCCTCCTTGTGCAATGGATCCTTGATTTTCTCACTTTCTCACGTTATCTCCTCCACAATCTCCATCAGTACAAGTGCACCACAAGGCTATTTGCTTAGCCTTCTGCTCTACTCACTTTACACCTATGACTGTGTTGCTAAGGACAGCTGCGATGCCATATTCACGTATGCTGACGACACCACTGTTGATGGCCGAACCAAAGGTGGTGATGAATCAACACATAGGAGGGAGAATGAAAATATGACTGAATAATGCCATAAACACAACCTCTTATTCAATTTCAGCAAGACCAAGGAGCTGCTTATTGACTTCAGGAAGAAGACACTAGAGGCCTATGAGCCAGTCCTCACTGGAGGATCAGCAGTGGAGAGGTCAGCAACTTCAAGTTCCTCGGTGTTATTATGTTGGAGGACCTGTCCTGGGCCCAACACATAAGTACTATTATGAAGAAAGCACAGCAGTTCCTATACTTCCTTAGGAGTTTGCGAAGATTTAGGATGATGTCTAAAACTTTGACTAACTTCTATAGTTGTGTGGTGAAGAGTATATTGACTGGCTTCAGCACAGCCTGGTGTGGAAGCACCAATGCCCATGAATGGAAAATCCTACAAAAAGAAATGGATTCGGCTCAGTATGTCATAGGAAAACCCTCCTTATCATTGAGCATATCTATACAAAACGTTGTCAGAGGAAAGCAGCATCGATCATCAGGGACCCCCACCACCCAGGTCATGCTCTCTTCTCACTGCTGCCATCAGGAAGAAGGTACAGACAGGAGCCTCAGGACTTACACCATCAGTTCAACAACAGTTATTAACCCTCAACTATCAGGCTCTTGAGCTGGAGCGGATAACTTCACTCAACGTCATTTGTCCCTTCATTGAAATGTTTCCCCAACCTATGGATTCACTTTCAAGGACTCTCCATCTTACGTTTTCAATATTTATTGCTTATTTGTTTATTATTATTATTGCTTCTTTATTTTTGTATTTGCACAGCTTATTTTGGCATACTTGTTGAATGCCCACGTTGACGCGGTATTTGATTGATTATATTGTGGTTATTATTTTATTATGTCCACAATAAAATGAATCTCAGGGTTGTATATGGTGACATATATCTATTTTGATAATGAGTTTACTTTCAACTTTGAACTATCTACCAGGGGAGGTGATGGAATCAGATACATTAATTACCTGGTGAATACTGCAGGTCTTAAACAGGCATGGGTGGATGAATTGGGTATAGGACTGACAGAGGGGGTCTGGGATGAGTGTTTAACGAGTATACATGATTGTTCAGTCAACGTCAGACACAGACTTGTACTGTTTAAAACAATACATAGACTTCATTATTCCAAAGAAAAGTTGCACAGTTTCTAACCTGATGTTTCACCAGTTTGTAATAGATGTAAATCTGTGAACAGTAACTTGTCACATTCATTCTGGTCATATTATAAGCTTTATGCATACTGGAAAAGTATTTTTCACTGTTTCTCTGAGGCTCATGGGAAGCGGTGGGAACCAGACCTGCTCATAGCCATCCTTGGAGCAACAAGCTCCCTATCTTCAGCCAATAAGTATGAAAAAAAGGCTGTATTGTTTGGCATGGTCATTGCTAAGAAGTTAATTGTGTAAATGTGGAAAATGGACTCTGTGCCTACGTACGATCTGTGGTTGAGAGAACTGGCAAATACTTTACATTTGGAGAGACTGGGACTATGTAATGAGGACGGAGGGGACATCTTTGAAAGGATATGGGGCCCTGTATTGGACTTTCTTACGGGGTGAGGACTGAGGTTTTTTGGTGCGGTACACCTCTGCTGTGTATGTTTACTTTTGCCTTTATATTTTTCTCCCTTTTGCTGCTCAATATTTAATTAGATTTTGTTAAAGTCGTAGTTTTTGTAGATGTGCTGTTTTTCTTTGTTTTTTTTGTTTGTAATAAAAAAAATATGAAAAAAAGAAGCATTACTTCTACTTCTACTTCTGAGACAGTATTCTTTTGAAAATAATATTCATTTTAGAATTGCTGGATGGTTCATGTTCTTTATGTAACGTTCAGTTATATTGGCTCGTGTATGTCTAGGGGAAATCCAGCCCAGCACCCGCCTCAACGCTTCCCACAGGATCAGTTGCCGCCCGAATCAATCACAAACATCAATCATCAGCCAGCACACCCAGTAAATTTTAACAAATACACTTTATAGATATTACTAATTCTATGACATTAATATACATCTGATACAGAGAGGAAAGTAATGAAAAAAAAAAGCACCAACACTTATCAAAGTCCAAGTTCTTTGCGCGCTACGTTGGAGCTCAATTCGACTTCAGACGACCACCCGAATTCCGTCGACTCACGGCTCAGGACCGCCCTGAGTGATCGACCGGAGCCTCTCCACACGTCCGCGGTCCTCCTCATCTCTCCTCCGACTCCCCGCCAAAACTCAGTCCACAGTCATATCATACAGCATGGCATCCGAAAACAAAACGATACATAACTACCCATTGGCTAATAGAACCCTGTTATCTCATTTTAAAGTAAAACAAACTGTTAGCGCAAACTCTCTTCAGCGTTAAAGCACAACAAAGCCGCATTCCCCAGATTAACATAACAAAGTCCCCATTTTAAATATAACAAAAGAAAAACTCCGTACATTTAAAATGAGCCACATGTTTTATTGTCTTTCTTTGGCAATTTTCTGAACATTATTGGGGTATCACGGTAGCGTAGGAGTTAGTGCAAAGCTGTTACAGTTTGGGGCATGAGAGCTTGGAGCTCAATTCTGGCACCATCTGTAAGGAGTTTGTACACTCTCCCTGTGACCGTATGGATTTTCTATGGTTGCTTCAGTTTCCCCCTGCAGTCCAAAGACGTAGCGGTTAGTAGACTCATTGGTCATTGTAAATTGACCTATGATAGGCTCATGTTAAATCACTGGATTGCTGGCCGATGTGATTCATTAGACCAGAACAACCACTTCCACACTTTCCCAGAAATACTATAATATGAAAATATGGGCTAATTTTAATTGTTTTAAGGAGTAACAAAGAGAAATAGTAACTGCCTGAATTAAATATGTTTGATATATTAATGTACTGAACAGGAGCTGCTCTCCTCAGTGACTGCAAAATAGTCGTTTGCACACATCACACTCTGCAAAGCCTTCTGATCTCTCGTCTGTGAAGAGGAAAATAAAATAGGCAGGTTTTGAACAGAAGGTGTGCTTTGGAAGCATGAAGACTGTTACGGCAGTTGAGTTAAGGGAAATTGGCATGGTTCTTTGATGGAGAACAATGGTCAGGGGTACAGGGAATGGTTAGAAGATATCTTGCCTTAAGTCAAGTCATGCTTAATCTGAAAAAAGTGAATTCTTTTAAGTTTTATTACTATGTGAAGACACTATGTATTGATTGAAATATGTAACCTTAATTATTACTGGTGCCCTGCAGGAATTGTTTGATTTTCATCGTGAATTTACTCAAAAAAACCTGCCAAGTAGATACTTTTAAAGATCACAACTCCTTCAGTGAAAGAATTTGCCTTTATCTCAGTGTAAAATGGATTACCCTTTATTCTGTGGCATGCAACCAATGTTTATAACCTCTGCAGGCCGTAGATAAGCCCTTTAAGAATCTTATGTTACTAAGAGATCTTGTCTTGCCTAGCCCAAAGGAACAAGGAGCATCACCCCATCCCAGGACCCAGTCAACTGAATCAACAATGCACATTCTTAGAGATTCATGTAAAGAGTATTCCATATCTGTTCTTATCAAATGTACATAGAATTGATGTTTTTTCTTATCTTGAATTCCAATGCTTTTGTAATAAAATCTAATGTTCCATTTTATTCCCTGATTCTTTGTCATACCTGTACGTTAGCTTACTGTGGTCCTCGCAAAAGGATACATGAGTCACTATGAATATCAAACTTACTACATGTATATAAAGAAATTTACTTTTCTGGTGTTTCTACTGTGATGGATATCTTTACACTTCTCTACATAATGTTCCTTCTTATATACCTGTATCCCTCTGCTTCCTCTTGGAAAATTTACCACAGTTTACTTTCCCATTTGCTTTTGTGATATCAGCAAAGTGTATTTTATCCTCCCATTTAAGTCACTGCTGTTAATTTCATATAAGCTCAGCAGTGATCCATTGAGAGTTTTTAAAAATCAAAATAATCTTGGTGATAAAGCTCAACGGTAACATAGTGATTAGTACACTGCTATTACAGCTCTGAGTGTCGGAGTTCAAAGTTCTATCCCAGCATCCTCCGTAAGGAACTTGTACATCTTTCCTGTAGAATGCCTGGTTTTCTTCGGGTGCTCTGGTTTCCCGTGGAATGTGTAGGTTTTCTCTGGGTGCTCTGGTTTCCTGTGGATTGTGTAGATTTTCTCCTGGTGCTCTGGTTTCCTCCCACAGCCCAGAAACATACTTGTTGATTGGTCATTGGAAATTGTCCCGTGATTCGGCTAGGGTTAAATCAGGGGTTGTTGGGGGTTGCCGGGTGGTATGGCTTGAAGGCCTATTCCATGCTGTATGTCCAAATAATATAAATAAATAATTTTTAAAAATCTACAAGAATAAACCATACAATATCTTTCGATCTTACATTCATAGTCCATGCATTACATAGTGTTACAGTGGGTTGAGTGGGATATTGAATCAGATATGATGGAATGGCACAGCATATTTCATAGGCCAAATGGCTTAAATCTGCTCCTTTGTCTAATGGGCTCTTTGTGTTATTACACTCATTAAAACGAATAGGACTTGCCACTAACGTGGTCCTCTGGGGCTGTACACTACTGTAGTAATTCAGGGGCTTCTTCACTCAATCCAACTCCCCCCGTCGAGTAGCAGAAGAACCCTAAACCTTGGTCCTCTGCCACCGAGTCCATGCCTGCACCAAGCTTCAATGCATCCCTCACCTCGTACTCCTGCAGCCTGGAACGTGTCAGTTGGCAGCAAACCTCAGCAGACATCTCAGTGTGCTAGCAGACCAACAGGTCTTGGGCAGACCGAAGGACACCTTTCACTGAGTTGTTGATCTGCCAGCAGCATTTGATGACTTCACGTGTATCCCTGGGAACAGCCCATAGATCAAAGAGTCATCTGTCACGCAGCTGCTCGGGATGAACTGCAACACAGGCCACTGCATCTTTCTCGACAACCTCTTCACAAACCCAGAGGCTGCAAAGAGGAGAGCAACCAACTCGTCCCCTCTACTGTCATCCTACGGGCAACTGAGTGGTTATGAAGTCCTTTGTTGTACCTTTGCCTGCCACAGTAAAGATTACAAGGTGTGCTGGTATTGGGTTTCCTCACCACAAAGTTCTACACTCAAATGAAGAGTTTAAGCCCTAGTGGATATAAATAGCCACAAGTCCTCTCACTAAAGGGAGATTATACTGTAACCACCCAATCTTCAAAGACCAGATTTCCTCGCTGTTTATACTCCACAGCGAGTTTAGCTGCTAATACCCACTATTCGAGCAATTGGTCTGCTCTCCCTATGAAGAAGATATTGACAGCTACACTAAGGAGGGCACAGGTAATATCTGTGAGAGATTACCGGAGGGAGAGATTTTCAGTTATGTTGAGAAACTGTTTCCTTTTTTAACAATACAAGCTGATGGATGATTGATAGATACATACAACATGGAAACAAAACCATAAGCTCATCGGGTCTGAACTGACCACCAACCACCTTATTATTCCAATTCTACATATCTCATTTTATCCTCCAAACATTGTCCCCATCCATCCCCAGATTCTACTCCCCATCCATACACAATTTATAGTGGCCAATTAACCTGTCAAACTGCACATATTTGGGACATGGGAGATAACCAGATTGCCCAGAGGAAACCCTGTAGGACGAAGTGGCTAAGAGAGCCTATTTCTATGCTGTACCTTCTGTGATTCTGTAACTTAGGGGGAGTTAGGGGTCTGGTTAGGGTTTAGGGACAGGGACGTGGGGGATTTAGAGGTCAGGCCAGAGTGTTGGCCTCTTCTTTACATTCAAAGGCAACCAACACAAACATGAGACGTCCACAGTCTGATGTCAAGCCAACCAGCAAAGATGAGGTCTTCAGAATTCATCGTCATTGGTGAGTCCTGGAGTTGGTACCAAAGATCAAAGCCCAAAGGTCGATCAGAAGTGTAGATGTCTGCAGAAGCCTGGGTGGCAAGTCTCTGAGTCCATTAGGGAAGGAGAAGTCCGATGTCTGTGAATCCACATGTCTTTGGAGGCTGAAGGCAGCCTGTCTTGGGGTGGGAAGATTGTATGTGTGCTTAGGTGGGAGGGAGGAATAGGACTTGTTTTGTTGTGGTTGTTTTGTTGCTTGTTGTGTTCTGTATTGTTTTGCTGAGCTGAGCATTGTGGGCATGGTATGTTTGCGTCAGAATGCGTGGTGACACTTGATCCTTGGGTTGGTTGTTAATGTAAATGACACATTTTGCTGTAAGTTTCCATGTACTTGTTATAAATAAATGAATGTGAATCTGAACTCAGGCAGTCATGGGCAGAACAGTGGAGGCCAGGACTGAACCTGGGTCACTGGAACTGTGAGGCAATAGCTCTAGCAGTAGCACCACTGTGTTATTCTTAAATTTAACTATTGTGTATAAAACTATAAAATTTCTACAACAGTATGTTGAAGGTGAGTCACTCAGTACCAGATTCCCAGCTGCTGACTTGCACTTGCTCAAGTTGTTGGTGCTTTTAATCCTAGAGTTCTGGGGTCAAGTCCCACATCAGAAACCTTTGCACAAAAATCTAGGCTAGTACTCCAGGACATGAGGTGTTGTACTGTCAGAGTTGCAACCTTTCAGCTAAGATGCAAAACCAAACTTGTGAGATACCATGAGGCTATTTTTTTAAAAAAAATGACCCCCCCCCCCTCCCCCGGCTAACGTAAAATTTCTTCTCTTTTCAGCAGATTCTGAAGATTGATGAAGAGTTATTTCTACTCTGTATTTTTTTTTGTGTTCTAAGGTGGCTAGTGAGGTCAATTTGGTCCACAGATGTGTCGGGTGGTGGCTGATGGGGCACTGGAGGAATGGGGGAGCATAAATTTCAGTGTGTTAAAGACTGCATTCAATCAAAGTAGAAGGCTTATAAAGTTGATGAAAGCAGCATTTAAGCCTACGAATTGTGCAAGTTTCAGAATGCATCAAAGAAAGACTAAAGCGTTGATGAGGAAAGGGGGTCAAAGAATATAAGAGCTGTCTGTCAAGAAACATAACAACTGCTCGTAATTCTATGGATTAAAAACTTGTATAAATACATTAAAAGGGAAAGAACAGGTAAAACTAATGTGGATTACAGCTGGATTGGGGAGAGATTATTTTGGGGAATTAGGAAGTATTAGATAAATTAAACAAACATTTTGTGTCTAAATTGAGAGATGATAAAGACAACATTCTAGAAATAGTTGAAAATTATAGGTCTAAAGTGAATGGGAGATTCAAAGAAGATAGCATTAGTAAAAGTAATGTATTGGGGAGAAATCACTGCGACTAAAAGGTTGATGTGCATTCTGAATTGATTCTGCAGTGGAGATTTTCGATCATCAAAATTCCATAGTTTCTACATTAGTTCTTACGGACTGAAGGGAGGCAAATATATTCCTGACATTTAAGAACATGTGAAAGAGCAACGAGTAGGAAAGATGCCAGACTACATGATCAAAGGAAATGTTATCGAAGCATTTTGGAAATAATAATTGGATTCAGCTGAGTTAGTTTGGATTTGTGCAAGGGAATCATGTTTTACAAATCTGTTAAAAGTTTCTGAGATATTAATCCAGCAGAATAGATAAGTGAGATCGAGTCACTGTGGCATTCTTGCACTTTCAGAAGGCCTGTATCAAGTGCCACGCAGGAGATTGATAGACAAGATGAGAGCACATACCATTGGATGTGATATATCAGCATGGAATGAAGGTTGGTCAATGGGCAGGAACCAGAGACCAGGAATAAATTGGCATTTTCAGGTTGGAAGCCCGTGCCTACTGGAACCTCAGTTGTTCACAATATTGATACACTATATCAAAAATATTCACAAGGAGGTCTACTGCAGTATGTCTAGGATCGATAAAAAGCTGACCATCATATAAGCTGAGAGGAGAATGCAGAGCGACTTTGTGAAATATCGACAAGTTAAATGAATCAACAAGGACATGGCAGATGGGGCTTAAATGTTAATTATCCACTTTGGTAAAAATAAATAGAACAGAGGAGTACATTTAAATGGTAAGAAATTTAAAAAAGGTGTTGGTGTTCAGGGGTATCTGCGTATCCTTGCAGTTGAATCACTGAAAGTTAACATAATTACAATAAAGCAATTTGGAAGTCAGATGTTCTGTTGCACTTATTACAATATTTGTGCACAGGAGTGGAGATTACTTCCTCCAGTTACGTGCACCCCTGGTGTATCACACCATGAATATCGTGTCCAGGTCAGTTCTTCCTACCAAAGGATGGATATATGAAGGTGGTGGAGGTAATGAATGTTTATGGTGGCAGATGAGGTTGTCGATCAAGTGGACTGCTTTGTCAAAGCTCACGGTTCAAAGTAAAATTTATCAGACTACATACATGTCACCACATACAACCCTGAGATTCTTTTTCTTGCAGGCATACTCAGCAAATCTATAGAATGGTAACTGTAAACAGGATCAATGAAAGAGCAAGAGCCTGGAAGACCACAAACTGTGCAACCTCAAATATGAATAAATAGCAATAAATAATGAGAGCATTAAATAACAAGATAAGGAGTCCTTAAAGTAAGAATATTATTGTGGGAACATCTCAATAGATGAGTGTAGTTATCTATTTTTGATCAGGAGCCTGATGGCTGAGGGTGACTGTTCCTGAACTTGGTGGTGAAGTCCTGAGGCACTTGTACCTTCTGCCTGATGGCAGCAGTGAGAGAAAAGCGTGGCCTGGGTGGTGAGGATCTTTGATGATGGATGCTGCTTTTTGATGACAGCATTTCATGTAAATATGCTCAATGGTTGGGGGGGGGGCTTTACCATGATGTACTGGGTGAACCCATTACTTTTTGTAGGATTTTGCATTCAAAGGTATTGGTGCTCCCATACCAGGCTGTAATGCAGCCAGTCAACACACTTAGACACCACACATCTTTAGAAGTTTATGAAGGTTTTAGGTGACGTGCCAGATCTCCGCAGACTCCTAAGGAAGTAGAGGCACTGTCATACTTCCTTTGAAATTACATTTATATGATGGTGTTATAGTGAGTTTTGGGTAGATGATTCAGTTACCCTTAAATGGCTTGCCACCAGTCTTCTATCTGACAAAGTACTGTGGATTGAGTTCACAACAACGCATTTCCTAAAAGCCGTGAATACCAGATGCTGCTGACGCCGTAGTTTGACCAGATGCTGTAGTTTTGAAGACAGTATTATCTATACTTTATAAATATTAATTGTCCTCTATGTTAGCATGTAAAATACCAAATAGATGTGTTGTGCATTTAACTTGCATTCCTAAAGGCTGGGAGTGCCAACCCAGACATGTTGGCGTCAGGAGGAAAGGATGAAGTCAGAAGGTGCAATGTTTTGTATGTAGCTTCAAAAGGAAGCATTGTCCATGCATTGTCTATAACTTTGTAAGTAGCGATTGCCCTTTGTGTTTAACAAATAAATATCGAGCCCACATCAGGCTAGCAGACCTTTCCACTGCAAGCGTCTCTGTCCGTATGATGCCTGCTGTACCTTGTTGCGTCGAATAAAGAAGCTGCTTTGTATCTACGGGTAACTCTGTCTCTCCGGTGATTTCATCCACGCTACAATAACGGGTCCGGGACAGGTCCTCAGAGATCATGACACCCAGAAGTTTAAAGTCACTGACCTCTCCACCTCTGATTCTCCCGTGAGGACTGGCTCATGGACCCGTGGTTTCCCTCTCCTGAAGCCTACAATCAGTTCCTTTGTCTTGCTGACATTGAGTGAGAGAACGTTGCTATGACATTACTCAGCCAAATTTTCAGTCTCTCTCCTGTATGCTGATTCATCACCCCCTTTGATACAGCCCACAACAGTGGTGTCATCAGCAAACTTGAATATGGTGTTGGAGCTGTACTTAGCCACACGGTCATAGTTCCTGGATAGTGTTGAACTTCCTGACGGCTACAGGCAGCGGAGAGCATTCCATCATGACGTGAAAGTGCATGACATTATGACATCTCCAGCTGTAAGGCGAGGGTTCAGTTCCCACTGCTGCCTGTAAGGTGGTTGTACGTTCTCCCTGTGACCGTGAGGTTTCCTCCGGCAGTTCTGGTTTCCTCCCACATTCCAAGGATGTAAAGTTAGTGTTAGTGAGTTGTGGGCATGCTATTTTGGTGCCCTCTGTGGGCTGCCCAGCACAATTGTTGCTGATTTGATTAGATGTAAACAACATCAATGTTACTGCATGTCTTGATATACATACACGTGACAAATAAAGTTAATCTTTGATCTTTAATCACACTTCTAACTTGTGCCTTGTGGAAAGACTTTAAGGTCTCAGGAGATGAGTCGCTCAGCAGTGGATATGCAGCTGTTAACTGGCTCTTGTACTTGTGTGCCTGGTGCAGCTGATCTTCTCTCAGTGGTGACTGGGGGAGTTGGTAATGGCTATGCCATTGAACTTTAAGGGTAGGTGGGTAGCCTTTCTCTTGCCAGAGCTGAACACCATTTGCCATTTACTAACCTCTGCCTGAATGTTCTTCATGCCTTTTTGTCCAAGGAGTTGCTGGTGGGATCAAACATTGGTTACTCACCAGGAAACATTCCCACTTCAACCTTACAGTGGAAGGAAGGTCACTGGTGAAATAGCTGAAGATGGATTGGCCTAGAACTCTGCCCCAAGGAACTCCTGCATTGATGTGACCACCAACAGTTTTAGAACATAGAATATAGAACAGTATAGCACTGTACAGACCCTTCAGCACATAATGTCATGCTGACCTTTTAACCCACTCCAAGATCAATCTAACCCCTCCCTCACACATAGCCCTTCATTTTTCTTTCATCCATGTGTCTAAGAGTTTCTTAAATGTCCCTAACGTATTTGCCTCTGACATTACCATTAGCAATGCATTTTATTCACTTACCACTCCCTGTGTAAGTGTCGTCCCCCTCGTACTTGCTGCTATTTGCTTTCAAATTACACCCTCTCGAATTAGCCATTTCTGTCTCTCACTCTCCACTCTATCTATGCCTCTCATCATCTCACCTCTCATCCTCCTTGACTCCAAAGAGAAAAGCCCTTGCTCACTGAATCTTTCCTGATAAGACATACTCCCTGATTCAGACAGCAACCTGACAACTCTCCTCTGCACTGTCTCCAAGTATTCCTTTCTTCCTTGTGTGAGGTATGACCCTAGCTATTGGAAAGTTCTCCCTTCGATGTACATTGACTTCGATTTTACCAAGGTATCCAAATGTTTCACGCTGCTTTCAAATCGATGTCAGTCACTCACACCTCATTTTACCTGTAGAGTTCAGTTCTTCAGACTGGAACCACGGCCCTGGTGAATCCCTAACTGAAAATGGAAAGTTAGTGCCACTTAACCCCACTGTTGACCACAGCTCCAATCACTTTGGTGATGATTGGGAGTGGACTGATTTGTGGTAACCAGACTGGATTTGCCCAGCTTTTTGTGGTCTTCTGCTGCTGTGGCCCATCCACTTCAAGGTTCGAAGTGTTGTGAGTTCAGAGATGCTCTCCGTACACCACTGTTGTAATGTGTGGAGTTACTATCACCTTCCTGTCAGCTTGCACCAGTGTGGCCATTCCCCTTTGACCTCCCTCACTGACAAGGTACCTTTACCCACAGAACTGCTACTCGCTGGATGTTTTTGTTTTTTTTTTGCACCACTCTCTAAACTCTAGAGACTGTTCTGCTTGAAAATCCCAGGAGATCAGCAGTTTATGAAATACTCAAGTCACTTCTTCAGGAACCAACCACTATTTCAAAGTCACTTGGGTCACATTTCTTCCTCATTCTGAGGTTTGGTCTGAACTGCAGCTGAACCTCTTGACCATGTCAGCATGCCTTTATGCACTGAGTTGCTGCCACATGATTGACTGATTAGATACTTGCATTAATGAGCAGGTGTACAGCTGTACTTAATAAAGTGGCCACTGAGAGTACATGGGGAATTTTCCACTTTGTTAGGTAGATGGCAGTGTTGCAACTGTACTGGAATGAGGTAGCTCGTTCAGAAGTGCAGCTCCTCAGCTCTCAGCTGTGATGTTGCTTGGTCTCATATCCTTTGCTGTATCCACTGCTCTTGGCCTCTCCCTGATGTTAAGCAAAGTGAATTGAATTGACTGGTAGGGACCTTAGGAGGAGGTCGAGATGGATTGCCCGGTCACCAATGATAGCTCAACTTGTTTGCAGGTGTTTCAGAGACACCAGAAACTGCAAGTGCTGGAGTCTGGAGCAAAGCACAAAGCTCCGGAGGACTCTCAGCCTCTGTGGAGGGGAATGGGTAGCTGATGTTTCAGGTGGAGGGGAAATCAATCTGTCTAGTTGAAGGGTCTGAGCCGATACATCAGCTGCCCATTTCCCTTGTTGATCTTGCTAAGCTGCTGAGTTCCTCCAGCGCTTTGTGAGTTGTAAATCTTTCATCCTTGTTTCTGGCATGCATGTGCTGAACCCAGCCATCACTGAAGATGGGGAGATTCTTGGGATCTCTCTTCCTGTTAGCTGTTTAATTATCCACCACTAGTCAAGACATGGTTGTACTGTCGAGCTTCGATCTGATCCACTAGCTGTGAGAGTGTTCATCTCTGTCTGTTACATGGCATTTTTACTCTTTAGTACACTGGTGCCCTGTACGGCTGTTTTGTCAAGTTGCACCTCATTATTTCTTACTTTGTTTGGTGCTACTCCCCACACCAGGTGTGATCCACTGGCTTGATAGTGGAGCGAGGGGTATGTTAGGCCATGAGGTGACAGATTGGGGTGGTGGTGGTTTCACAGATGGTCCTTTCTCTCTCATGGATGCCCAGCAAATCTGATCAGAGTCAATCCCATTTAGCCTGCTTGACGGGACGCACAACATGGTGGAGGGTGTCCTCGGTGTGAATATGAGAATTTAGCTTTAGAAGGACTGAGCAGTGGTCACTTCTACCAATACTGTTACAAACAGAACACATGGAGGGGGGTACGGCAGCATAGCAGTTAGATAGATGCTATTTAGCACCAGTGATCCAGATTCAATTCCCGCCTCTGCCTGTAAGGAATCCATACGTTCTTCCCGTGACTGTGTGAGTTCCCCCCAGGTTCTCTGTTTTCCTCCCATATTCCAAAGACATCTGGGATAGTATGTTTCTTGGTAACATGGCTGTAAATGGGCAGCTTGGGCTCGCTGGCCCGTAAGCTTGTTGTAAATGTGCTTTATCTCTTTTAAAAAAAGGCAGATGCAACACACACACAAAATGCTGGAGGAACTCAGCAAGTCAGGTAGCTTATATGGAGGGGAATAAACAGTCGATGCCTTGGGCAGAGATCCCACATTTGAGTCGCCATAGAAGCTGCTTGACCTGCTGAATTCCTCTAGCATTTTGTGTGCGTTGCTGAAGATTTCCGGAGGAACACAAAATGCTGGAGGAACTCAGCAGGTCAGGCAGCATCTGTGGAGAGGAATTACCAGATGACATCTCGAGCCAAGACCCTTCATCAAGACTGGAAAGGAAGGGGGAAGAAGCCAGAATGAAAAGGTGGGGGAGATGAAGGAGTACAAATTGGCAAGTGAATCCAGATGAAGGGGAAGGTGGGTGGGTTGGAGAGGGAGGAATGAACGGAGAAGCTGGGAGATGATTGGAGAGGAGAGTGGACAATGGGAGAAAGGGAAGGTGGAGGGGCACCAGTGGGAGCTGATGGGCAAGTGAAGAGAAGAGAAGGGGTAAGAGGGGAGCCAGAATGTGAAATGGCAAAAGAGGGTGGGGGGAGGTTAAATCACTGGAAGTTTGAGAAATCAATGTTCATGTCGTCAAGGTGGAGGCTACCCAGATGGAATATGAGATGTTGCTTCTCATCTGCAGAATCTGTTGTGTTTATGACAGACAGATGTACCTGCCACATTGCTGAGGACAAGACTTACCCCAGATGTCAATTCCCTTATTGCCTGCTACAGACCTAGTCTGGCTGCTTTGTCTTTCAGGACTCATAGGCCCCTATCAGAGTTGGTGTTATCAAGTTTGCTTATGGACATGGAAGCTCTCTGCCTCTGTACCCTTGCCAATTTCCATGCACCTTCCTGCATTACTCCTTGGAGAGCTGGAGCTGGGTGTGCTCCTGCCTGTAATACCTCTGAGGGACATGTTCTGTAGACGTGAGCTCTTGTTACGCTCCTCCTACAGGGATGCTTTGGGATGTGTGTTGCTTGTGACACTGTTAAAGTTATTTGCAGATGAGTGAGTGAGGAGGTAGAGGTTTTAGAATCATTCTAACTATAAATAGCAGGTATTAATGATCTTATTCTATGATATTGTGCCTGTGGGGAGTTTGCATACTCTTCTCATGACTGCATGGATTTCCTCTGGGTGCTTCATTTGTATTACACATCCCAGAAAAAGCACGGGTTTATAGGTTAACTGCCCTCTCTAAATTGCTCCTAGTGTCTAAATGAGTGGTTGGATTCTCGAGGTGTTTGATGGGAATGTGGGAGAATACAAAGTGTTAGGGCAGGATCAGTGTAAAAATGGGTGCTTGATGGATTTAGTGGGCTGAAGGTCTTACTTCTGTGCTGGATCTCTCCCCGATTCAAGATATTCCATGTCTGTTCAGTGCATCAACTGAATAGGAATCCTAACTATTCTCTCCTCTCCCTTTTCCCCTAGCCACTTTTAATTTCTGCCCAACCCTTCCTTTTCCACTACGTGCTAACTTCAGCACATTAAGGAAGGAGTACTGAAAATCAGTGGAAGAAGCGAGGGACTTGTATGTACAAGGGTGAATATTACAAGTTTGTGGTATTTAATTTGAAAAGATCCCCTGCTGTTCTAACCTTTGGTTTAGCAATACCTCATCATTTCCCCTGGAGCTTATGTTAAAGAAAATTACATGGAAATCTGCCATGTTCCAGTTTGTTCCATTTAAAATGAAAATCTGTCTCTTGCACTTAGTGTTTCAGGCTGTTTCCACTCCAGGGCACGGACTGCCATTCAGCTCTGTTGTGAATACCAAATTCATTTAGTTACACGGATCAAAGTCCAGTTTTTCGGAAGGTTCATCTAAGCCACTGCAGGAACTCAGCTTGAGTTGTTTACCTCTCACAACGACACCGTATTAATACATCTTAAAGAGACAGGGTCGCCCGATTGTAGATTGGTTGAGGGCAGATCTTATTTAGAGATACAGTATGGTTTACAGGCCCTTCCAGCCCAATGAGCCCACTCCACCAAATTACACCTATGTGACCAATTAACCTACTACCCTGTATGTCTTTGAAATGTGGGAAGAAGCTGGTGTACCCAATGGAAACCCACTCAGTCATGGGGAGAATGTACAAACTCCTTACATACAGCAGCGGGAGCAAAAGTTTGCATGAGGAGACAACAAGAAGTATCTGGGATATCACTCCTGGTACTTGGAACAACAAACTCCCTCCTTCTTTAACAGTTTTTCCTTTTCTCTCTCTCTACATCATCCCCCTTCCTCATCCCTATTGCCTTTCCCATTCGCCAGCTCCTTGATTTTCTCTTCTATTTCCTCTCCTCTCACCCCCTCTTACCTGCTCCCACTTGCTCTTCCCTTCCATTGCTCCTTTCCAATTCCCCCATCCCCCCTCACTCCTTCCTACCCTCTTTATCCGGCATTCCATCTTAATTCCTCTTCCCCTTTTCCCTCCCTTCCCCTCCTGCCTTCTCCTTATCCTCTTTACCTACTCATCCTCCTTCCTCCCTCTGCTTCCTCACCTCTTCCCCTGTCCATTCACCCACTATGCATCCTCCTCCTCCTCCTCCTGTCTCCTGCCCTTCACTTCACCCTCCTCCTTTGCCTTCGCCTCTTACCCACATTGCCTTCCCCTCTTCCACCCTCCCACTCCCGTCACCCTTTTGTTCCCAATTCTTCGCCCCCCCCTTCCCCAGTCTTCCATCCCAGCAAGATCCCAATCCATTCAAGCTGAACTCAAATCAGAACCCTGACTTCAAGTGAAAATCCGTAAATATTAGTATTGACATTTTGATCAGGTTTTAAACTTCTACCATTCATAATTACTTAAATTGGTCTGGTCTTTGCTGCTGATGATTAGATTAGTTACAGATTCAACTTAAACTGTTTTAATTTTGAACGTTATGGAGATTCGACAGGGGAGCTGTGATATGCATTCCTGTTATTGGTTGACCTATGTTCGAAGTGTTGGATTTATTTGATACACTACAGAGGTTAAAATTTGAGTGATTTTGTTCAACCAACATACATTCAGTACCCACTTTATCAGGCACACCTACTCATTAATGCAATTATCTAATCAGCCAATCATGTAGCAGCAAGCCAGTGCATAAAAGCATGCAGGCATGGTCAAGAGGTTCAGTTGTTGCTCAGACCAAATATCAGAATGGGGAAGAAATGTGATCCAAGTGACTTTGACCGTGGAATGGTTGTTGGTGCCAGATGGGGTGGTTTGAATATCACAGAAACTTTTGATCTCCTGGGATTTCGCACAGAAGGCTCTAGTTTGCAGAGAATGTTGCAAACAAAAAAAAACAAAAAAAATCCGGCGAGCAGCTGTTCACTCGATGTGAGAGGAGAATGGCCAGACTGGTTAAAGCTGACAGGAAAGTGATAGTAACGCAAATGACTATATGTACAACGCATTGAACCTTGAAGTGGATGGGCTACAGCAGCAGAAGACAACAAATGTACACTCAGTGGCCACTTTATTAGGCACCCCCTGTACCTAATATGTGATATGATCTTATTGAAAGGTGAAGCAGGCGTACCTGATAGAGTGGCCACTGAGTTTAAGTTGGTATAATAAAATCACTCAAATTTTAACCTCTATAATGTATCAAATAAATCCAACACTTCAAACATTGGTCAACCAATAACAGGAAGGCATAGAAACATAGAAAATAGGTGCAGGAGTAGGCCATTCGGCCCTTCGAGCCTGCACTGCCATTCAGTGTGATCATGGCTGATCATCCAACTCAGAACCCTGTACCAGCCTTCTCTCCATACCCCCTGATCCTTTTAGCCACAAGGGCCATGTCTAACTCCCTCTTAAATATAGCCAATGAACTGGCCT
The DNA here is from genome assembly GCF_030028105.1 of Mobula birostris. Classification (NCBI taxonomy): domain Eukaryota; kingdom Metazoa; phylum Chordata; class Chondrichthyes; order Myliobatiformes; family Myliobatidae; genus Mobula; species Mobula birostris. Next base: position 50,960,907 of record NC_092378.1, on the reverse strand, counting down.
CAACTGTTTCCTGTGACAGAGAATTCTACAGATACACCACTCTCTGTGTGAAGAAGTTTTTCCTAATCTCGGTCCTAAAAGGCTTCCCCTTTATCCTCAAACTGTGACCCCTCATTCTGGACTTCCCCAACATCGGGAACAATCTTCCTGCATCTAGCCTGTCCAATCCCTTTAGGATTTTATACGTTTCAATAAGATCCCCCCTCAATCTTCTAAATTCCAATGAGTATAAGCCTAGTCGATCCAGTCTTTCATCATATGAAAGTCCTGCCATCCCAGGAATCAATCTGGTGAACCTTCTTTGTACTCCCTCTATAACAAGAATGTCTTTCCTCAGATTAGGGGACAAAAACTGCACACAATACTCCAGGTATGGTCTCACCAAGGCCTTGTACAACTGCAGTAGTACCTCCCTGCTCCTGTTCTCGAATCCTCTTGCTATGAATGCCAGCATACAATTTGCTTTTTTCACCGCCTGCTGTACCTGCATGTCCACTTTCAATGACTGGTGTATAATGACACACAGGTCTCGTTGCACCTCCCCTTTTCCTAATTGGCCACCATTCAGATAATAATCTGTTTTCCTGTTTTTGCCACCAAAGTGGATAACGTCACATTTATCCACATTAAATTGCATCTACCATGAATTTGCCCACTCATCTAACCTATCCACGTCACCCTGCAACCTCTTAGCATCCTCCTCACGGCTAACAGTGCCGCCCAGCTTCGTGTCATCCGCAAACTTGGAGATGCTGCATTTAATTCCCTCATCTAAGTCACTAATATATATTGTAAACAACTGGGGTCCCAGCACTGAGCCTTGCGGTACCCCACTAGTCACTGCCTGCCATTCTGAAAAGGTCCCATTTATTCCCACTCTCTGCTTCCTGTCTGCCAACCAATTCTCTATCCACATCAATACCATATCCCCAATACCGTGTGCTTTAAGTTTGCACACTAATCTCCTGTGTGGGACCTTGTCAAAAGCCTTTTGAAAATCCAAATACACCACATCCACTGGTTATCCCCTATCCACTCTACTAATTACATCCTCAAGAAATTCTATGAGATTCGTCAGACATGATTTTCCTTTCACAAATCCATGTTGACTTTGTCCGATGATTTCACCGTTTTCCAAATGTGCTGCTTTCACATCTTTGATAACTGACTCTAGCATTTTCCCCACCACCGATGTAAGGCTAACCCCAGTTTCTCTCTGGGTTACATTAGCCACCCTCCAATCCTCAGGAACTAGTCCAGAATCTAAAGAGTTTTGAAAAATTATCACTAATGCATCCGTTATTTCTTGGGCTACTTCCTTAAGCACTCTGGGATGCAGACCATCTGGCCCTGGGGATTTATCTGCCTTTAATCCCTTCAATTTACCTAACACCACTTCCCTACTAACATGTATTTCCCTCAGTTCCTCCATCTCACTGGACCCTCTGTCCCCTACTATTTCCAGAAGATTATTTATTTATGTCACATTATTATCACCTATACCTGATAAAGTAGCCACTGGGTGTATGTTATGAGATTTGTTATTTTGCAGCAGCAGTACAGTGTAATACACAAAATATACTATAAGTTACAATAAGAAATATATGATTTCAGACCCATAGCAATGTGACTATTAACTGTGGCATTGATCAAAAGATCACTAGGTTACCAAGGGCACCATAACCTTCTCTAGGCCATTTGGAAATGGGTGAATCTGCTGGGTTTGTTGATTTGGTCTCCTCTACACTGGTGAGACCCGTTGTAAATTGGGGGACCTTTTCTTTGAGCACCTCTGCTCCATTAACCGGAAGTGGAACATCCAGATGGCCAAACATTTTATTCTAGTTCCCATTTCCGTTCTGACATGTTGGTTTATGGCTTCCACTTGGACCAAGATGAGGCCACCCTCAGGGTGGATCAGCAACAGCTTATATTCCGTCTGGGGAGCCTCCAGCTGATAGCATGAATATCGGTTTCTCCTTCTTGTAAAAAAAATCCTTCTCTCTTCCTTCTTCTTCTATTCCCCGCTCTGATGATTTCCCTCTTCTCACCTGCTTATCACTCCCTCCGGATCCCCTCCTTCTTCCCTTTTCCTATGGTCCACACTCCTCTCCAACCAGATTCCCTCTTCTCCAGTCCTTTACCTTTCCCACCCACTTGGCTTCACCTATCACCCTCTAGCTAGCCGCCTTCCCCTCCCCCCACCTTTTTAGTCTGACATCTTCCCCTCTCCTTTTCAGTCCTAAAGTCGAGCTTTGGCCTGAATTGTTAACTGTTTATTCATTTCCATAGGTGCTGCCTGACCTGCTGAGTTCCTCCAGTATTTTATGTGTGTTGCTTTGGATTTCCAGCGTCTGCAGACTTCCTTGTCTTTGTGGGTGTTAAATTCCAGCTTTTAAAAGTGGGTTGATAGAGATGTCAGAACAGCAGAGTTTCAGCATTGTCTCAGCCTGGCACTGTGGTGTGTCCTCCATTCTTCAAAGTAAGTTTTGGACTCACCACGAAGCTGATATAAGAAGATAAGGAACAGGAGCAGGAGAAGGCCATCTGGCCTGTTGAGCCTGTTCCACCATTCAATAAGATCATGGATGTTCTGTCCATGGACTCAGCTCCTTCTACCTGTCTTTTACCCATAATCCTTAATGCCCCTGCTATACAAAAATCTATCTAACCGTGTCTAAAATATCATATATTTAATGAGGAAGCCTCTACTACTTCCCTGGGCAGAGAATTGCACAGATTCACCACTCTCTGAGAAAAGCACTTTCTCCTCATCTCCATCCTAAGTCCACTCCCCTGAATCTCGAGGCTCTGACTTGCATTTCATTGCAGAATGAGAACAGAGCTTGGAACTGATTTCTTTGTGCAGATTGGGAAACCTCTAACCAAACTTGAGCAGGAAAGTCTGACGATTTGTGAACAAGAAGGCAGCAGAAAGTGCTTTGGGAATCATGCATTGAGATCCTCTCCAGTGCAGTGTGCAGCCAGGGCAGCCATAAGCTCATTCGGTGGACATTGGGGCTCCCTGGTCCTGTAACATGTCTGGTTTCACTTGGATTCCCATTCAATCACCAGTGAATGGACTGTAACTTCGGTGCTGAACCTGTCCCCACCTCCATTTGCATTTGTAGGAGGTGTCATTCTCTCCCATCTGAGGATGACCATCCCACGTCAAATCCTGCCTACATTCGCCGATTTCCTCAGAATGGCATTACCTCACAGTTCACTCTGTGCTGAGTAGCTGGAGATACTCCAGCATCCCCTGAGGTTGGAGAAGCTTCCTGGTAAATCTGTGCTAAATCCATGGGCACTCAACTCTTAATACGCCAGCCTCTCTTCCCATGCCCAGATGAGCTGTGGGAAGCAAGCGAGGCACAGAAGTGGAGAAAACAAGTGGTAAAGAATTCAAGCAATACATTATTGTGGCCACACTGCCCCTGGAGCGAAGGAAATCCATATATTACTCTTTCTATACATGGTAGTAACTCTGTGTGATTTATTATCGGTATGAAGTATGAAGGAGACTAATGTACGTCTCATCTTTTTATAAAAGATGAGTAATGCTTAATAAGGGGACAATGGACTTGAAATAAACACCTAGTTGTTATCAATTGCTGTTCCCACACCCCCCCCCCACCCCCCGAGTTCACGGATAGTGGATAGACTTCAGTGATCATTGTTAATCCTCTTGTATTAGCTGATTTATTCCCTCCTTTCTTAGATCGTATTCAAAGACACATCCACTTTCCTCACCCGACCCTGCTGACAGTGACGGTGCAGGTGCTGACTGAAAGGTCTGTGGGGAGCGATGGCATGTGATTCAGCCTAAGTGAACAATGATGCTTCTCGAGAATGTGTCCTACTCGGGAGCATTCACATTTCCAGGATGGAAGTTATTCCATTGGAATGTTGTCAGTTCTTCTTTCAGCACTGTTATCTTTAATTTTGGCTGAGTTGCTTAGCTGCCTTTCAGATGCGGATAAGAGTATTATTATACAAAGAAAAGATTAAAGATTGGTTTTACTTGACATGTGCGCATCAAAGCATCAAACCATACAGTGAAATGTGTTGTGTAATGAAGAACTTAGGCACGAAATAATAGAAGACTCGAGTAAAGACACTGTCGGGAGGCGTCATCAAATGTACTCTGATCACTCAAAATGAACATTACAATGGAAAGGCTAGCTCAAGACTGAGTGACAGGTGCTCAGCATGCCTAACTTAAGTAGTACAAGGTCCCACGAGAAACCCGCAGATACCAATAAACAACACCGGGGAAAAAACTTAATGGAGCAGTTAACACATAAAACAAACCACGATTAGGTAAATTAACGATATTCAGGTGACGTAGAACCCCAAGGTCTGGGTCCCTCCCTGCTGATCCAAAGAGTTCACGACAGAGTTGTGTTTGTCAACAACCAACACCCTCCAGTGAAATGCAAACATGAGGAAATCTGCAGATGCTGGAATTTCAAGCAACACACATAAAAGTTGCTGGTGAACGCAGCAGGCCAGGCAGCATCTCTAGGAAGAGGTACAGTCGACGTTTCAGGCCGAGGTTTGAGATCTCTGCCCAAAATGTCGACTGTACCTCTTCCTAGAGATGCTGCCTGGCCTGCTGCGTTCACCAGCAACTTTGATGTGTGTCACCGTCCAGTGAAGTGTTTGGGGCAAGCCAGCAAATGTTGCCACACTCCCGGCGCTAAAACAATATGCCCACAATTTACTAACCCTAATCCGGCCATCTTTGGAATATGGGAGAGAACGGAAGCACTCATGTTGGAGGAGCAACTCCTTGTGTTCAGTTTGGGTAGTCTCCAATCTGGTAGCACCAACATCAATTTCTCAAATATCCGGTAATTGCCCCCCACCTTCATCATTCCCCATTCCTTTCTTGCTGTTTTTCTTACCTGCCCATTCTGTCCCTTGTGCTCCTCCCTCTTCCCTTTCTTCCATGGTCTTCTATGGGAGACCAAGAGCAAGAAGGGGGCACGAGAAGGCCTTGGCAAGTAGGGTAAAGGAAAACCCCAAGGCATTCTTCAATTATGTGAAGAAAAAAAGGATGACAGGAGTGAAGGTAGGACCGATTAGAGATAAAGATGGGAAGATGTGCCTGGAGGCTGTGGAAGTGAGCAAGGTCCTCAATGAATACTTCTCTTCGGTATTCACCAATGAGAGGGAACTTGATGATGGTGAGGACAATATGAGTGAGGTTGATGTTCTGGAGCATGTTGATATTAAGGGTGAGGAGGTGTTGGAGTTGTTAAAATACATTAGGACGGATAAGTCCCTGGGGCCTGATAAAATATTCCCCAGGCTGCTCCACGAGGCGAGGGAAAAGATTGCTGAGCCTCTGGCTAGGATCTTTATGTTCGCGTTGTCCACGGGAATGGTACCAGAGGATTGGAGGGCGGCGAATGTTGTCCCCTTGTTCAAAAAAGGTAGTAGGGATAGTCCGGGTAATTATAGACCAGTGAGCCTTACGTCTGTGGTGGGAAAGCTGTTGGAAAAGATTCTTAGAGATAGGATCTCTGGGCATTTAGAGAATCATGGTCTGATCAGGGACAGTCAGCATGGCTTTGTGAAGGGCAGATCGTGTCTAACAAGACTGATAGAGTTCTTTGAGGACGTGACCAGGCATATAGATGAGGGTAGTGCAGTGGATGTGATCTATATGGATTTTAGTGAGGCATTTGACAAGGTTCCACATGGTAGGCTTATTCAGAAAGTCAGAAGGCATGGGATCCAGGGAGGTTTGGCCAGGTGGATTCAGAATTGTCTTGCCTACAGAAGGCAGAGGGTCGTGGTGGAGGGAGTACATTCAGATTGGAGGATTGTGACTAGTGGTGTCCCACAAGGATCTGTTCTGGGACCTCTACTTTTCGTGATTTTTATTAACGACCTGGATGTGGGGGTAGAACGGTGGGTTGGCAAGTTTGCAGGCGACACAAAGGTTGGTGGTGTTGTAGATAGTGTAGAGGATTGTCAAAGATTGCAGAGAGACGTTGATAGGATGCAGAAGTGGGCTGAGAAGTGGCAGATGGAGTTCAACCCAGAGAAGTGTGAGGTGGTACACTTTGGAAGGACAAATTCCAAGGCAGAGTACAAAGTAAATGGCAGGATACTTGGTAGTGTGGAGGAGCAGAGGGATCTGGGGGTACATATCCACAGATCCCTGAAAGATGCCTCACAGGTGGATAGGGTAGTTAAGAAAGCTTATGGGGTGTTAGCTTTCATAAGTCGAGGGATAGAGTTTAAGAGTTGCGATGTAATGATGCAGCTCTATAAAACTCTGGTTAGGCCACACTTGGAGTACTGTGTCCAGTTCTGGTCACCTCACTATAGGAAGGATGTGGAAGCATTGGAAAGGGTACAGAGGAGACTTACCAGGATGCTGCCTGGTTTAGAGAGTATGGATTATGATCAGAGATTAAGGGAGCTAGGGCTTTACTCTCAGGAGAGAAGGAGGATGAGAGGAGACATGATAGAGGTGTACAAGATAATAAGAGGAATAGATAGAGTGGATAGCCAGTGCCTCTTCCCCAGGGCACCACTGCTCGATACAAGAGGACATGGCTTTAAGGTAAGGGGTGGGAAGCTCAAGGGGGATATTAGAGGAAAGTTTTTTTACTCAGAGAGTGGTTGGTGCGTGGAATGCACTGCCTGAGTCAGTGGTGGAGGCAGATACACTAGTGAAGTTTAAGAGACTACTAGACAGGTATATGGAGGAATTTAAAGTGGGGGGTTATATTGTGAGGCAGGGTTTGAGGGTCGGCACAACATTGTGGGCCGAAGAGCTTGTACTGTGCTGTACTTTTCTATGTTCACTGTTCTCTGTTCTACCCTCTCCTATCAGATCTCCCCTTCTCCAGCCCTGTATCTCTTTCACCAGCCAACTTCCCAGCTCTTTACTTCACTTCCTGTCCCTGTCCTGGTTTCACCTACCACCTTGTACTTCTTCCTCCCTCTCCCAGCCCCCCAATCTTTTTCCGTCCTGATGAAGAGTCTCTGCCTGAAACGTCGACAGTCTATTCCTTTCCATTGATGCTGCCTGGCCTTCTGAGTTGCTCCAGCATTTTGTGTATGAAACCCTCGTGGGCACAGGGACAATGCACAAACCCCTTACAGACAGTGGCAGGAATTGAACTCTGATCGGTGATCACCGTCACCGTGAAATGTTGTGCTAACCATTACAAAGGGCGCAATGAAATTCCTTGCTCGTGTAAAGTTCATGGAGTAAGTGGTTTATATGGCAATAGTAAATACAATACATTGTAATGAGTGCAAAACAGTGTGGCTGGTTAGTGTAGTCTGCTACATTATGTGTAATAATGTAATGGCCTCTCCAGTTTCAAGCTGTATTTAATGACAATGCTATAGACTTGCAGTGTGGACTCAATTTGGTTAATTGCTCTGAGTTTATGTGCTTAAGAAATGCGTACAGGTGTTAGTGCTCTTCTTGAACTGGACCAGTACTAAATTATCTGCTCTCCCCCAGGCAATAAGTGGTGTGGAAAAGAAGAAAAAATGTGTAGGTGCTAAATCTGAAATGAAAAATCAAGAAGTGCTAGAAATATTTGACAGGTAAGATAGCATCTGTGGAGAGAGAAGCAGAGCTGTGGGTTCTGCCTGAAACATTGACTGTTGCTGCCTGGCCTGCTGAGTTCCTCCAGTATTTTGTGTGCGTTGATTGGGTTTCTAGTATCTGCAGACTTTCTCTTGTTAGCTCATATTTCAGGTCCAGAACAGAATTGACAAGGGGGTCTCAGACTAGAAATGCTATCTCTCTTTCTCTTTACAAAGTGATCTGTTTTGGGCTGTGTTTACAGTCTAGTGTCTCACAGCTTATGAAAGAGGCAACAGCCAAATTCACACTGGGGATCCAATAATCTTTACTGGCAATTTCCATGCCTTGGTGTTGAGTGAGGAGAGGGGCTGGCTAGTTTGCAGCACCCTACCGCTCCATCTAGGATAAAGCACAAGGATGCCGGCGAGTGGCAGCACTGCATTTATGGAATAATGATGGTGAATAGAATCTGGTTCTGTATGGTGTGAAACTGGTTTTTTTAATATATCGAAATAAACTATTCTCATAATATTTACAAGAATAAACTGTGCATTCTCTTTCATTCTTCTTCTGACTTTTAATGGTGCTTGGCCGTCCAAATTAAAAGTATATTTCTGCCACCGACTGGACTGGAGCGTGGTGTAGAGAGTTGGGAAATAAAACTCCTATGAATTCTTTATCAAATGAAAGCTAAATTGCCCCAAGACCATCTTTAGATTGTAAATAATGAAAGACAATATTGTGAATAAAATTAGAATCACTTCCATAATTTAGTAAAGTTTTTAAATGAAAACTGTTAACCCCCAAAGCTAGTAATACAGCCTACAATTTCTTCCTTTCAACCTTATAGGCTTCACATTGTAAAAAGTGTTCAACTGTTCAATAATGATGAAAAAATCTACACACCCCAGAGTGATGTTTTCCAACAGAACATAAGGAATAATTAAGCATAGAGTGTCTAATTCTAGGTTGAATCAACATAATTCCTTCCGTTCTTATCTTACCCCCTTCTCCCATCGATCCAACAGTTTTATGCATTCTCTTTCATTCTTGCATTACACAGTCAATGCTTTCAGTACTGTTCTGTTACATTTCTTAAAACCCTTAGGACTACTGCTACTCACAAGGCTACCTTGGGTGGTATACTACTACGATACTTGAGGGGCCTCCTCACTCAACCTGGTCTCTCCTTATCCAGGAGTAGAAGACCTCTATACTGTTATTCTTCCCACCACCCGAGCCCTTGCAGTGGCTACACCAAACTTCTGTGCGCCCCTCAGCGGGTACGCCTGCAGACTGGAATGTGCCAGGCCAGCAGCGTTCCTCCAAGGATCTCTTGATGTGCCAGCAGACCAAAGTGCGTCTTCCATCGAGTTACTGATCTGCCAGCAGCACTTGATGACTATCCCTGTGTGCGTCCCTGGGAACAGCTCATAGATCAAGGAATCCTCTGTCACGCTGCTGTTTCGATGAACCATGACATGGACCCTTGCACCTTTCTCAAATTCCTTAGAAAAGTTACATTTTTTGGCAATACTACATTGACCATTGTTTTACAGGGATAGTGCGGTGTACACTGAGTGGCCACTTTATTAGATACCTCCTGTACCTGATAAGATGGCCACTGAGTGTGTGTTCCTGGTCCATCCACTGTAGCCCATCCTCTTCAAGGTTTGATGTATTGTGCACTCAGAGAAGCTCTGTTGTAAGGTATGGTTATTTGAATTGCTTTTTTTCATCCTGTCAGCTTGAACCAGTCTCACCATTCTCCTCTGACCTCTTTCATTAACAAGGTGTTTTCTCCCACAGAAGTGCTACAGTTTTTTTTTGCAACATGGTCTGTAAGCTCAAGAGACTGTCGTGCATGGAAATCTCAGATCAACAATTTATGAAATACTCAAACCAGCCTGTCTGGCACTAAACAATCATTCCACTGTCAAAGTCACTAAGATGACATTTTTCCCCCATTCTGATGTTTATTTGGAACAACAACTGAACCTTTTCACCATGTCTGCATGCTTTTATGCTTTGAGTTGCTAAGACATGATTGGCTGATTAGATATTTGCATTAAGAAGGCAATAGGACATAATAGCAGAATTAGGCCATCTGGCCCATCGAGTCTACTCCACCATTTAATCATGGCTGATCCTTCTATCTCCTCTTCAACCCCAGTTCCTGGCCTTCTCCCCGTGACCCTTAATGCCATGTCCAATCAAGAACCTGCCAATCTGCCTTAAATACAACCAACGACCTGGCCTCCACAGCTGCACGTGGCAACAAATTCCACAAATTCACCACCCTTTGGCTAAAGAAATTTCTCCACATCTGTTTTGAATAGACGCCCCTCTATCCTGAGGCTGTGCACTCTTGTCCTAGACTCTCCCACCATGGGGAAACATCCTTACCACATCTACTCTGTCTAGGCCTTTCAACAGTCGAAAGGTTTCAATGAGATCCCCCCTCCCCCTGCTGAATTCCAGTGAGTACAGACCCAGAGCCATCAAACGTTCCTCATATGATAACCCTTTCATTCCTGGAATCATCCTTGTGAACTTCCCCTTTCTAAGATGGGGGGTCCAAAACTGTTCACAATACTCAAGGTAAGGCCTCACCAGTGCCTTATAAAACCTCAGCATCACATCCTTGCTCTTGTATTCCAGACCTCTTGTAATAAATACTAACATTGCATTTGCCTTCCTCACCACCAACTCGACCTCCAAGTTAACCTTAAGGGTGTTCTGCACAAGGACTCCCAAGTCCCTCTGCATTTCAGATTCCTGGATTTTCTCCCCGTTTAGAAAATAGTCTGCATGTTTATTGCTACTATCAAAGTACATGATCATGCATTTTCCAACATTGTATTTCATTTGCCACTTCCTTGCCCATTCCCCTAGTCTAAGTCCTTCTGCATCTTACCTGTTTCCTCAACACTACTTGCCCCTCTACCAATCTTTGTATCATCTGCAAACTTGGAAACAAAGCCATCTATTCCATCATTTATATACAGCATACAAAGAGATGATGCCCACACCGACTCCTGCGAAACACCACAAGTCACTGGCAGCCAACCAGAAAAGGATCTTTTTATTCCCACTCACTGCCTCCTACCAATCAGCCAATGCTCTAACCATGTTAGTAACTTTCCTGTAATACCATGGGCTCTTAACTTGGTAAGCAGCCTCATGTGTGGCACCTTGTCAAAGGCCTTCTGAAAGTCCAAATATACAACATCCGCTGCATCCCCTTTATCTATCCTACTTGTAATCACCTCAAAGAATTCCCACAGGTTCGTCAGGTGTAATAAGCAGGTGTACCTAATATAGTGGCCACTGAGTGTATATTCAGAACAAACTCACTGCACAACAAATAAATCGAATTTACTTGGAAATTAGTTTCTCCTTAAAACCAGAGGAAACAAATACTGTAGAAAGTTCCCCCAATAAAAGCAGGATAATTACTCCAAGATTCTGTTCTGTGTGGAGAATCATTCCACATTATTTATGTGCATGTTATCAGTGTTAATGCCAAGCCTGATTGACATGGCATTTGTCCAATCTTCATTCTGGCTGCACCCTTGTCACTGTCTGTGAATCTGGTGAATCTGTGGAATTAATTGCCATAGCTCCTTGTGGAAGCCAAGTCACTGGGGAGGTTGATAGGTTCTTGATTAGTAAGGGCGTCAAGGTTACGGGGAGAAGGCTGAAGAATGGCTTAAGAGGGTTTAATAAATAAGTCATGATGGAATGGTGAAGCAGATGCAATGGAACGAATGGCCTAATTCCACTACTTTGACTTATTACAGCCTTAAAAGAAACAAAAGCAATTGAACCCCTGTGATTTTTTTTTCACTGACAGTTAAAAACCGTCTGATCCAGCCCACTAATGTGCCTTAACCCCTTCTCAGGCCCCCAAAGAGCCTTAATTCCAATCTCTGAAAAACACAATATGATAATTCGCTTTTCTCACACATGCATCTCTTACAGATGTTCCAGCTAATTTAATTAGTGGAGATTCTGGATAGTGCTGTCATGTGGAACAGTGCCTGCTAAAACTGGCCCAAAGATACTAGAGTCCTGACGCCACATTTGGTTTGTCTCGTCGGTGCTCAAATACAGCTGAATCACGACTTCATCGTGTGGCTGGGAGAGCTGGGTTGAGTATTTCTTTGGGATTCCTGAAGGAATATTTATACCCATCCCGCTTATCGTCTTGAACTGTGAGCAGCAGTGTTCTGAATGAGAAAGCAGATTTAAGGTCAGACAACAGTTGGCAAATGGTCTTTAAAGGGAATACAGGGGATTTTTTTTTAAATTTAGAGACACAGCATGGTAACAGGCCCTTCTGGTTCAAAAAATTTGCCCTGCTCGGTTACACTCATGTGACCAATTAATGTGCAAACCTGCACTTCTTTCGAAGGTGGGAGAAAACCAGAGCACTGAAAGGAAGCCCATATGGTCATGGGTAGAACATAAAATTCCTTACAAACCGCGGCAGAAATTGAACTCTGGTCACTGGTGTTATAGAACGTTAATCGCTGTTGTACCATCATCAAACAAAATGCTGGAGCAACCCACCAGGTCCGGCAGCACCTGTGGAGGAAAATAGACAGTCACTATTTTGGGTCAAGTCCCTTCCTATGGACTGGAAATTAGATTCTCCTTAAACTAGAGGAAAGGAATGCTGTAGCAAGTTCTCCCAATAAAAGCAGGGTCATCACACAAAAATTTGTAATGAGTGGAGATTCATCAGTGTAAATGCCAATACTGATTGACACTACTGTCAAAGGTTCTTGACTTGAAATGACAGTCAATTTCCCTCTACAGATACTGCCTGACCCACTGAGCTTCTTCAGCAATTTGTTTGTAGATCCAGATTTCAGCAGTTGTCATCTCTTCTGTCTCCATTAATGGCAAAGTATGTTTTATGATTAATGCAATGCCATAAAGCAAGAAAATAGGCACAGGAGTAGGCCACCCATCTCAAGCCTGCCCTGCCATTCAATATAATCACGTTTGATCTGCCCCATGTGAGCACGTGGCCAAGTGGTTAGGGCATTGGACTAGAGACCTGAAGGTTGTGAGTTCGAGCCCTGGCCGAGGCAACGTGTTGTGTCCTTGAGCAAGGCACTTAATCACACATTGCTCTGCAACGACACTGGTGCCAAGCTGTATGGGTCCTAGTGCCCTTCCCTTGGACAACATTGGTGTCGTGGAGAGGGGAGACTTGCAGCATGGGCAACTGCTGGTCTTCCATAGAACCTTGCGCAGGCCTGCACCCTGGAGAGTGAAGACTTTCCAGGCACAGATCCATGGTCTCGCAAGACTAACAGATGCCTTTAATTAATTTAATTGATCTGCCCCAGACCTCAATTCCTCCTTTGTACCAAATCCTCTTAGCTCTAAATTTGCGCATCGTTTGAAAATGTCATCAAGGACCCCACCATCCAGGCCATGAACTCAATCATCAGGTAGGAAGTACAGAGGCCTTACATCCAACACCACCCTGAAACCCTCAGGCTCCTGAACCAGGATGGAGAATTTCATTCACCTCAATGCTGAACTGATTCCACAACCTACAGACACATTTTCAAGGAGTCTACTACTCATTTTCTCAGTATCTATTTTCTATCTTTCTTTCTATCTATCTAACTATCTATCTATCTATCTATCTATTATTTGTCGTCTTTTGCACATTGTTTTTGCCAGTCTTTAATTATGTATAGTTTTTATTAATTCTATCGTATGTCTTTATTTTCTGTAAGGTCCTGCAAGAAAATGAATCTCAGGGTAGTATATGATGACTTTGATAATAAACTTACTTTGACTTTGACTTAAATAACTCTGATGACTTAGCCTGGAAGTGAGACAGAAACCAAGTAATGAAGTGAGGCCCCTTTCTCCCCCCACACATCTTCACCCCCTTCCTTTCCTCCATCAACCCACACCTTTCTCGCTCTTGCTGTTCCCTCATACGTGGCAGGAACCCTGGCCGCTTCTCCCCTTGAACAGGTGCATTACGTGTCCCGCATAGACAGGAAGCTTGAATTAACAGCTCAGTTGGAACTGCGCCATATAGGACTCAGTGGAGGGAGTTTTACACTGTATCCTTGCAATGGAAATTCTAATGTTGGTGTTAAAACATTCGCCACTGCCAATATCCTTCACTCTAAGCAGCACAAAATTAACAGAAGGAAAAATTGCTTTGACATTACAAGCATCTCATAGAAATACTCATTTTGTGATTGAGAGAATTTTGAATAAATTTGTGTGAACAATTTCAGTGCAGCATTTATTCAAAGGACCTGCTGTGTCTTGACACTGAAGGAGCTGTATTAGTATTCATGGCTGAAATATAGAACTGTAAGGTTAACAGCTGCATACCTGCTGATATATTAATTTAGTTCTTGTCACTTTGTGTGACTGTATCTCCAGCAAGGTGGTACATTCTCTCCCTCCACTGTTGAATGTTTCAAACCACAGGAATCACCTACAAGAAACATCCAAAGAAAGATGTTGCAAATGGGCTTCTCTGTAGGCGGTTATTTTAACCTATTGACTATAACGCACTGACTCCTTTTATGAACTGCAGCACTGGATCAGGAGAGATATAGAAATCATGTTCTAGATTTAACACTTTGCATTCTTTTTTAAAATTATGAGGCAGTAGCAGAAAGTATCTCCTTAGCTATTACCAACATTAACCACCTCCACCAGCCCAGAAAACCCATAGCTAGTTACCAACCATAGCCTCAGCCCAGATCACCAGAAGGCAACAGCGTCTGACCTTGCAAGTAATTAAAGATCCCTGACTTCATCACATCATCGTCACTGTGGCCTGACATGCTCATTCTCTCAGAAACCTCAAAGTAGGTGATCATAATAGCACTGACAGTTCCTTATGAAGATCAGGTTGAGGAGGCGTTCGAGCGTAAGAAATGCAAATATCAGGAGCTGGTAGAGCAGTTCCAGAGGCAGGGTTGGAGAGCACAATGCTAGCCTGTAGAGGTGGGTTTTACGGGTTTTGCTGGCTGCTTGGTCTGCAGAACCTACTCTCTCCTTGGCCTTATTGTGGCTGCAAAGAAAAGAGCCATCAGGACCAGATGACTATGGATCAAGAGGTGTGACCCATGGACCAGTGCTGCTGGGACACAAGCTGGGGATTGATCAAACCTGGCTGGGTCACCTGGGCGAGGGTGTCTGATGTTGAAAGACCTGAAACACCCGAAGATCCCAGATTACATCACTGATGATGTGTCCCAGTGCATCCTAGGATGTATTTCAGCACCAGTAAGGAGACATTGTGCTAAGTGGCAGAGGTGGTAGAGCTGCTATCTCACAGCTCCAGCAGCTCCAGTTCAATCCCAGCCTTGGGATGATGGAACCATGAAGTTGCTGTTGCTGGTAGTAGGGCTGGTGGTGCTGTGGATAGTGTAGAAGGTTGGTGTAGGGTACAACAGGACATTGACAGGATGCAAAGCAGGGCTGAGAAGAAGCAGATAGCATTCTATTAGGAAAATTGTGAAGTTATACACTTTGGAAAGTTAGACTTGAAGGCAAAGAACAAAGTTGATGGCAGCATTCTTAACAGTGTGCAGGAACAGAGGTGTCCTGGGGTCCACGTGCATAGAATCATCAAAGTTGCCATGCAAGCTGATAGTGCGGTTAAGAAGGCCTATGGTGTGTTGGTCTGCAATAGTTGGAGTTCAAAAGCCATGAGGTAATTAATGTTGTAGCTCTATAAAATGCTGGTTAGACTACTATTTGGAATATTGTGTTCAGTTCTGGTTGCCTCATTGTAGGGAGGATATGGAAGCTTTTGAGAGGGTGCAGAAGAGATTTACCAGAATGCTGCCAGGATTAGAGAGCATGTCTTATGAGGAATGGTTGAACAAGCATGGTCTTTTCTCTTTTGGAGCGAAGGAGGATGAGAGGTCACTTGACAAAGTTGTATATGATGATACGAGGCATAGGTAGAGTGGACATCAGCACCTGTTTCCCAGGGTAGCAATGGCTAATTTGAGAGAGGATAATTTTAAGGTGATTGGAGAAAAATCTAGAGGAGGCGGGGAGGATGTCAGAGGCAGGTTTTTTTTTATACAGAGTCGTATGTGTGTGGAACACCCTGTCAGAATGGTAGAGGCAGAAATCTTAAGAGACTTTTAAGAGAATCTTAGATAACCCTTAGATAGGCGCACGGATGAAAGAAATATGGAGGGCTATGTGGGAGAAAAGGATTAGACTGCTCTTGGAATAGGTTATAAGACATCACAATATTGTGGGCAGAAGGGCCTGGACTGTGCTTTACAGTTCCATGTCCTGTATTCAGATACTGTCTGAGTGGAGTTTGCATGCTCGCCCTTGTTGGGTTTCCCTGCAGGTGCTCGTTTCCTCCCTCATCATCAAAACTTGCAGGTCAATGTGGGGGGGGGGGGTCGCTGAGAATGTGGGAAGATTAAAATTTTGATCTGCTAGGTTTTGTGTACAGTCAAAATTGACCTCACTGATTTTTGCACATGAAATATATGTACAGATGTAATGAAAACTTATGCAGCAGCATCACAGGCAAATAGCATTAGGGACACAACATTCTCAGGGAAACATAAACGAAACACTATTTTTACAAACAAATAGGTGCTTGATGGTTAGCTCAGACATGATCAGTCAGAGGGCCTGTATGTGCTGCCTCACTCTATTACTGCGATCATAACCTTCGCACATCATCTGTAGGCTTACTTAGGTTCTATTAGCCTTACCAAAAATTGACTTCCAAAAAAAATAGAAGAAATTTCAAAATGGGCAGATGTGTTTGAAGAAATAGGTCAAAACAATTTGTACCTAACCAGGTCTATTTGGAGCAGGCTGAATAGCCCAAGCATGGGAGGATGAAGAGATAAGTTGACCAAAGCAAATTGGAAGGAGATACTGGCAGGGAAGACAGCAGAGAAGCCGTGGCATGAGTTTCTGGGGAAAATGAGGAAGGTGCAGGATAGATGTATTCCAAAAACAAAGAAATACTCAATTGGCAAAACAGTACAAGCATAGCTGACAAGGGAAGTCAAAGCCAATGTAAAAGCAAAAGACAGCAAAGCAAAAATTAGTGGGAAGATAGAGGATTGGGAACTTTTTAAAAACCTGCAGAAAGCAACTATAAAAATTGTTAGGAGAGAAAAGATGAAATATGAACCCTGGGCTCCCTCCCAAGACTATGGTCAACATGCTCCTAGAAGACAGCGGCGTGGCTAATATAGATGAACTGAACACACTGATGAGGGAGAAGTGGAGAGTCTGTCATCGTGCCCGACGCCCGCCCCCTAGGCCTGAGTCGACGTAGTAGTAGTGCTGAATCCTGTGGAACTGTATCCTTGCTCACTGAGCTCCCAGCAACCAACATGGCCCATTGTAAAGGGGGGTTGTTGTTGTTTTTCTCTGTGCCTTGTGGCTCATTGGGCAGCGACCTTGGTGCTTCCTTTGGCATTTGCCTGTTTTTTTACGAGGCTGAGTCACTAGTTCAGCACTCAGTCCAGCATGAATGGAAAGCTGCGAAGGGGATGGACTGGTACAAGTGAAGGATGGCAAAGAAGGCATATTTGTCTTCATCATCCAGGCAAATTGAGTATGTTGCAGCTCACTAAAAGTTTTCTCAGGCCAGACTTGGAGTATTGCGTGCAACTGAGGTCCACTACAACAGAAAGAATGTCGAGGCTTTGGAGAGGGTGCAGAGAAAGTTTGCCAGAATGCTGTCTGGATTAGAGAGTATTAGCTACAAGGAGAGGTTGGAGGAACTTGGATTGTTTTCTCTGGAACATAGAGGGGAAACCTGACAGAATTGTATTATTAAATTAGGATTGGGGGTGGCATGGTAGTGTAAAGGCTAGAGCAATCACTTTACAGAGTTTGTAATGGCTGATTGGGTTTGATTCCCACCACCATCTGTAAAGAATTTGTATACTCTCCCTGTGACCGCATGGGTTTCTCCCAGGTGATCCATCTTCCTTCACAGTCCAAAGATGCATGACTAGGGTTAGTGAGCTATGGGCAAGCTGTGTTGGCACCGGAGGATTTGCTGCATTTGCAGGCTGCCTCCAGCACAATCCTCGGGCTGTGTTGGCCGTTGACACAAAGCACCACACTTCACTGTATATTTTGATGCATATGTGGCAAATAAAGCGAATCTTTCTCTTTCAATATATACAGGCCTCCAAGCAGCAGCTGGGATGTGGACTACAGATTACAATAGGAAATAGAAAGGCATGTCAGAAGGTCAATGTTTGATAGTAATGGGAGATTTTAACATGCAGGTAGATTGGGAAAATCACGTTGGTAATGGATACCTAGGGAGTGAATTTGTTGAATGCCAATAAGATGTCTGTTTCATAGAGCAATTTGTCATTGAGCCTACTAGGGGATCAGCTATACTGATTTGGGTGTTATATAATGAACCGGAGACAATGAGGGAGCGTAGGGTAAAGGAACCTTTAGGTGTCAGTGCTCACAATATGATTGAGTTCAACTTGAAATTTGATAGGGACAAAGTAAAGTTTGTCATAGCAGTA
This sequence comes from Mobula birostris, assembly GCF_030028105.1. Lineage (NCBI taxonomy): Eukaryota > Metazoa > Chordata > Chondrichthyes > Myliobatiformes > Myliobatidae > Mobula > Mobula birostris. The sequence goes on along the minus strand of NC_092378.1, from coordinate 50,942,787 downwards.
TTTTAGTGGAGAAAAAGGAAACTACAGTGGTATGAGAGATAAGTTGACCAAAGCAAATTGGAAAGAGATACTGGCAGGGAAGACAGCAGAGCAGCAATGGCATGAGTTTCTGGGGAAAATGAGGAAGGTGCAGGATAGATGTATTCCAAAAACAAAGAAATACTCAATTGGCAAAACAGTACAAGCATAGCTGACAAGGGAAGTCAAAGCAAAAGAGAGGGCGTACAGCAAAGCAAAAATTAGCGGGAAGATAAAGGATTGAGAACCTTTTAAAAACCTGCAGAAAGCAACTATAAGAATTGTTAGGAGAGAAAAGATGAAATAAGAAAGCAAACAACATGAAGGTAGATAGAAAAAGCTTTTTCAAGTATATAAAAAACAAAAAAAGTGAGAGTGGATATAGGACTGCTGGAAAATGAGGCTGGAGAAATAATAATGGGGACAAGGAAACGGCAGATGAACTAAATGAGTATTTTGCATCAGTCCTCTCTGTGGAAAACATTAGCAGTGCGCCAGATATTGAAGGGTGTGAGGGAAGAGAAGTGAGTGCTGTTACTATTACAAGGAAGAAAGTGCTCAAAAAGCTGAAAGACCTAAAGGTACATAAGTCACCCGGACCAGATGAGCTGCACCCTAGAGTTCTGAAAGAGGTTAGTGATAGAGATTGTGAAGGCATTAGTAATGATTTTTTAAGCATCATTGGAATCTGGTGTGGTTCTGGAGAACTGAAAAATTGCAAATGTCACTACATTCTTTAAGAAAGGAGGGAAGCCGCAGAAAGGAAATTATAGACCAGTTAGCCTGACTGCAGTGGTTGGAAAGATATTAGAGACAATTGTTAGGATGAAGTTATGGAATACTTGGTGACACAGGACAAGATAGGACAAAGTCAGCATGATTTTCTTAAGGGAAGATCTCGCCTGATGAAACTGTCGGAATTCTTTGTGGAGATTACAAGTAGGATAGATAAAGGGGATGCAGTAGATATTGTATATTTGGATTTTCAGAAGGCCTTTGACAAAGTGCCATGCATGAAGCTGCTTACCAGGTTAAGAGCCCATAGTTTTATAGGAAAGTTACTGGCATGGTTAGAGCACTAGCTGATAGGTAGGAGGCAATGAGTGTGAATAAAAGGATCCTTGTCTGGTTGGCTGCCAGTGACTAGTGGTGTTCTTCAGGGGTTGGTGTTGGGACCACTTCTTTTTATGCTGTATATCAATGATTTAGATGTTGGAGTAGATGGATTCGTTGCCAAGTTTGCAGGTGATATGAAAATTGGTGGTGGGGTAGGTAGTGTTGAGGAAACAGGAAGGCTGCAGAAGGACATAAACAGATTAGGAGAATGGGCAACAGAGTGACAAATGAAATATAATGATGGAAAATGCACGGTCATGCACTTTGGTAGATGAAATAAATGTGCAGACTATATTCTAAATGGAGAGAAAATCCAAAAATCTGAGATGAGTCCTTATGCAGAACACCTTAAAGGTTAACTTGCAGGTTGAGTCAGTGATGAGTAAATCAAATGCAATGTTAGCAATCATTTCAAGAGGTCTAGAGTATAGGAGTAGGGGGGTGATGCAAAGGCTTTATAAGGTACTGGTGAGTATTGTGAAGAGTTTTGGGTCCTAATCTAAGAAAAGATGTGCTGGCATTGGAGATGGTTCAGAGGAGGTTCACAAGGATTATTCTGGGAATGAAAAGGCTAACATATGAGGAACATTTGATCTGGGCCTGCAATTGCTGGAATTTAGGATGGGGGGGTATCTCATTGACACATTTTGAATGTTAAAAGGTCTTGACAGAGTAGATATAGAAAGAATGTTTCACATGGTGGGTGAGCCTAGGTCAAGAGGGCACAGCCTCAGTATAGAGGAGCATCCATTTAAAACAGATGTGGAAAAATTTCTTTAACCAGAGTGTGGTAAATCTGTGGAATTTGTTACCACAGGCAACTGTGGAGGCCAGGTCGGTGTACTTACGGCGGAGATTGATAGGTTCTCGATTAGCCATGGTATCAAAGGTTAGGGGAAGAAGGCCAGGGAGTGGGGCTGAGGAGGGTAAAAAGAAAAGGGATCGGCCATGATTGAATGGCAGAGCAGACTCAAGTGGCAGAATGGCCTAATTCTTTTCCTATGTCTTTATGGTCTTATGGCTTTATGTACTTGTTGTATTTGGCATCATGGTTGGCACATATGTTGTGGGCTGAGGAGACTGTTCTATGTGCCATATTTCTACAGAAGTGGTTTGGCATTGCCTTCTTCTGGGCAGTGTCTTTAAAACATGAATGACCCCAGCCATTATCAGTACTTTTCAGAGATTGTCTGCCTGGCAGGACTTGTGATACGCACCAGCTGCTGATGTGACCAGCCACCACCACCTCCCGTGGCTTAATGTGACCCTGATAGGTGGGGCTAAGCAGATACTGCACTATGCCCAAAGGTGACCTGCAGACTAACAGAGGGAAGGAGTGTTTTGTGCCTCCTTTGGTAGAGACATATCTTCACACCACCACTCAAACAACTGCAATATTTTCTCTTAGAAGTTAGCTCAGCAAAATGTGCAGCTTACAAACCAAATTATTGTTAATTCTGTCACCACAGGATATGGTTGAGTGAACTGATAGATTGGACATCGTGCAGGGAGCTTTTCATTCCTCACCTTGAGTAAGTAAGGTTTAACTTACTTACCCAATGCTTGTAAAGAACGATCTGACACTTCATTCACCATTGGCTTTACAAAAATGGTTATTCACAATTTTCAAAGCATTGATTGTGAAAACCTTTATGAGAACTCTGCTTGTAACACCCCAGCGTCTGCAACCATGCTTCAATAGAAACATGTTGCAGGTAAATACAGCAGAGAATTATACATTTAGTTGGTGAAATACACTCAGAGTATTTCCTCCTGTATGAATAAAGTGACCACTGAGTATATGTTCATGGTCTTGTGCAGCTGTAGTCCATCCACTTTGTTTCAAAATGCTACGCATTCGACAATACTCTTCTGCACACCACTGTTGTAATGTGTGGCTATTTGAGTTACTGTCACCTTCCTGACATCTTGAACTGGTCTGGCCATTCTCCTCTGACCTCTTTCACTAACAAAGCAATTTTGCCCACAGAATCGATACTTTTAGATTTTTTTTTTGTTTTTTTTCACACCATTCTCTGTAAACTCAAACCACTTGTTTGGCACCAACTATCATTCCACAGTCAAAGTAACTTAGGTCACATTTCTTCTCTGTTCTGATGTTTGGCCTGAACAACAACTGACTATCTTGACCATGTCTCCATGCTTTTATGCATTGAGTTGCTGTCACATGATTGGCTGATTAGATATTTGCCTTTATGAGCTGGTGTTGGAGAATCTCAGAGACTGCAGATCTCCTGGGATTTTCACGCACAACGGTCTCTAGAGTTTACAGAGAATGGTATGAAAAACAAAGAAAAAACATGCAGTGTGTTCCATAGGCAAAAATGCACAGGTGTACACTTTCAAAGATAATTGAATTTAAGTCCTTGACCTGAGTACATCAGCGAATGATATATTTAGGAGGGAAAATATTTTGAGTAATTTATTTCTTTATGGGTAAATCTGGAAACCTTACATAAATTATGATATTCAAGCTTCAATGTGTATTTCTTACAGAATTTTGGAAAAAATCCATGATCATTCTGGTTTCAAACTAATTCCACACAAGTAGGAATGTAAAACCTCTAAGAGCACCATAACCTTGTCATAGGATTTGGAGGCATGCGTGCCTTAATGACTGGGAGAGCTATGCTAAACTGGAGTTACGGCTTTATGCTTTGGGCCTTGCTAGGGTCACCCACACCAAACAGGTCAAAGGGTAGAGGCCGGACTAAGAGCAGTTCACCAGTCCTCCAGGTTCAGGGCTCAGCTAAGGACTAACAACCCTGGCTGTTCAAACAAAACTGTTACAGAAACATCAATGACGAATCCTTTGACACCTGTGTGGACAGACAGAGATGTAGGATCTTTACTGCTGCCCTAAATTGCCCTAAGGAATGTTAATAGGTAGCCATTTCTGAATTGTGACTTTCTAAATATTTTCAAAGGTAACTGAATATAAGTCCCTGACCTGATTTCAGCTGCATTTCCATTTGCCTTCTCCTGTGTGAAAACAACACAATCCCTGTTAAGTTATAATTATAACCCTGATCCAACTATTGCTACAGGTTCTTAATGAACAAGTAGTGGTTTGACTTAATTGAATTCTTCGTGAAACCAAACAGAATTATACCTCCTGTGTTTGGAAATTCAAAGGAATGTGTGCATAAATGGAAGGAGTGCAGATTTTTTGCGCAGACTTGGTGCAGATGTCATGTCTAAACCTGCCTTTAGTTTTAGTGCTCTTGGTGAGTAAGGAATGAAAAATCTTTCAGTTGTGGCTGTGTATTAACACCTGATGCTCCACTTCAGCACAGCTAGATGCAAGGTAAAGACTGTAACATTTTACATAATGACCTAGTGCTCTTCACAGGGGAGTGACCTGATAAAGCCAGGGCGGATTAGGGTAGGTGACCCAGAACTGGTCAAACGTATGAGGCTCGAAGTTAAGTGCAAAAGACTGTTTTAATTCAATTTTGGGGATCTGTGGGACACACTTGTATGAAGCAAGTAGGCCACTCAGCTACTCAAACAGCAAGGCAGCATAGCAGTTAGTGTGACGCTATCACAGTGACAGTGACACGGGTATAATTCCCGCCACTCTCTGTAAGGGGTTTGTACATTCTCCCTGTGATCACATGGATTTACTCCAGGTGCTCTGGTTTCCTTCCATATTTCAAAGATGTACGGGTTAGTAGGTTAATTGGTCACATGGGCACCACCGGCTCATTGGGTTGTATTTCAATCTGCCTTCTAGTAAGATGGGGGCATGCTCAGACACAGTGGCCTCTCTGGGTCAAACCAAAGGTATAATTGTTTGTCCTTTATGTCTTTTTTATGATTGCAAGATGCTACTGGATATTAAGAACATTAAAGTACTGCAGGACTATTCCATCAGGGAGTTGCTTGTTAGTGATGGAGCTGGACTTATTGCATACTGCTGTTGTGTTGTCGCCTGGGCTTGTTGTGTGGCATTGTTGTGCCAAGGCAGTGCACGATGTTTGTCCTGGATGTTTTTCTTGTAGTCGAAAGACCCTGTTTGGCATTGGTCTGATTCATTGGTTCATTGGCTAGACCAACAGCGGGGGAGCTGTACTGCCTCGACTGTAGTATGGACTCGGCCCCCATGCCGCGGGGTCGCCTGTTGCAGCCGCCAAGGGGAGGAAGCGCTGAAGGTGGTGTGGGAGAGAGTAGAAGCTTCTGTGGGCATGCTGGAGTTGGGTTGGGTTGGGGGCTGCCCCCTCTCATCAGTGCTGCCCTCCAGTGATCGTTTGGTGGAAGAGCAAGCTGGAGTAGGATAATATCAAATGTAACATCAATCTACAGTCATGCCACTCAAGTACTTGGGCTGCATTAATTTTTGTGAGTGTATGACTATGTTTTCCTGCTATTGTAACCATAAGTGCTATGTGTTGTGTGCTGTATGCTGTTGACACTGGTGATGCCAAGAGGGGGATCTTGACAACTGGATCTCCACAGCTTCTGCCCATGCTTGTGATGATCATCATCACCAATTGCCCTTCGAGACAGACAGATGCCAACCACTAACTACGTATTTATATTCATTGTGTTTTTTTAATTGTGCTCTTTATGCTTATTGTGTTTGTTATGCTGCATCAATCATTTCGTTCTCCCTTACACTTGCATACCGATGAATGACAATAATCAATAGTGAATCTTGAATCTTAAGCCAGACAAACAAGATAGCATGCTTTAATGATTAGCACCCAGTGCCTCTAAGATCCACCATCCTGAAGGGCTTTGAGACGCCGCTTGTGGCATGAATCTTCTCCAGCTTTCCAGACAACCTTGACCCACTGCAGCTTGCCCACCTTCGAAACAGATCTACAGCAATGCCATGCTCTGGCACTATAATCATCTCAAGAGCATCTGAACTGAAAAGACACCAATGCTAGACCTTTGTTTAATGACTACAGTTCTGCCTTCAATACTGTTCCATACAAATTCATCACCAAACTCTGGACTATAGGAGTTAATGCTTCCCTTTGTAAATGCCCCTTTGACTTTCTGACAGATTAGTCAGTAACAATAGACAGAAACACATCTGTCACAATCATTTTAAACACAAGGTTTTGCCCTCAGCCCCTGACTCTACTCCCTGTGCAGTCATGACTGTGTGGCCAGATCCTGCTCTGACTGGTAGGCAAAATGATGTGTCAGCGTATAGGAAGGACATGGTGGGCTTAGTGACAAGATGACATGACAGCAACCTTTCCCTCAATGTCAACAGAAGGGCTGGCCATTGACTTCAGAAAGGGAAAAGGGTGGTGCACACTCCCCCACCTACATCAACACTGTTGAGGTTGAGAGATTTGAGAGCTTTTAAGTTTATAGACGTGAGCATCACTGGTAACTTGCCACAGCCAAGAAAACTCCCAAGCACCTCTAATTCCTCAGAAGGCTAAAGAGATTCGGTATGTCCTGGTTGACTCTTTCAGATACTTATTGCACCATAGAAAGGATTCTGTCTGGATGCTCCATGTCATCATTTCTGAGCTTTACACTTCAGGAAGGGTCTGTGAATGCATTGGAGAAACCCACTGGTACACCATCAGGAATAAGGGATAGGACAGGACTTCAGGGAAGTGTGGCTGCCACAGATGTTGGGGCCGTTCTCCTAACAGCAATGAAGGATAGGAAAGTATGCTTTGAAATTAGAAATTGTTTCAATAAAATAAATAAAGATTCATTGTTTTCAATACACAAGAGATTCTGCATATGTTGGAAATTTAGAGAAACACACTCAAAATGCTGGAGGAACTCAGCAATCATGGAGAAGAATAAATGCCAAAACCTCAACCCTTTATTCCTTGCCATAGATGCTGCCTGACGTGCTGAGTTCCTCCAATATTTTCTGTGTGTTCTACTGCTTGTATTCGGAAGGATCATAATCACTGCACTCAGATTCAAAGTGATGAGAATTAGAAGTAATTTGGGATGTTTTTTAAGCATTGAGTTTTGTAAGCAGCAATGTACCGCCTGACTTTTCAATGGATGTTCAAAGGGGCTTTTCCTAAAGGACAAATTGACAATAAAATGTCAAGTGGGGATGTTGGATAGCTCTTTTAAGAAGCGCATTTGCAGATTAGCATCTTGTGTGTTGCATCATTTTGCCTCAGTGATTATCATATCATTATGACAAACCTCGTCCGTATATTAATACACACAAAACTTTCTACTTTATTGTTAAAACCTGCTCATTTTAGCAAATGCTGCTCAATCTGTGGTTATTGAAACTTCATTGTGAATTACAGAGCACTCACCTTGATAACAGTATTGTGTAATTGCATTCTAAGCCTTTTTGTGATGCAGTCTTCCCCCTTTCAATTTCATTTTTATATAATTATGTGGCAAATTATCCTCATGTGGAGTTGCTATATAGTCTGCTGTGGTTATCTTTACAGACCATGAGCTGTTTTCTACAGCACTGCTGAGAAGAACCTGTTCTTATCTTATAGCAAATGTACGGCTGCTTGAAAGATTAGATTTCATAATCCAAGATGAGAATGTAATGATGACAAAAGCTGTAAAATCACATCTGTCAACAAATGTAGAGGAGGCATGGCCCAAAAGCAGAGCAGCAGAGTTGATTCAGTGGAGAATGATAACTTTAATAATAGACTACAAAATAACAAGCCACAAGGGGCCACAAACAAAAGAGAACAGAAGCTAAACACGACAAGCAGCAAGGTAAACTTTAGGCAGGCAGTGCGAGGGTTCGGAGCGACTGGGTGAAGCTGGATGGTTCAATGAGTGAACAAGGACTGTGGATGAGAATGGGGTTAAATAGGCTGCAGGTGATGTGCCTGGAACGAGCGCCAGGTAAATCCTTTTACCTGGTGGAGACTGGGAGGTGTCTGCCTGTGCAGGCTGGGAGGTGTCAGTGGGAGAAGAGCTGATAATGTCACCATTAGTGCAAATACAGTACTGTGCAAAAGTCTTAGGCGCATGTATATAGCTAGGGTGCCTAAGACATTAGTGGAGTATTATATTTGTCAAAGTGGTGCGGAGAGTGTCTTGTAAATTTGGAAGGAGCAAAGGATTTTGGGAACGGTGTGGATGTAGCGCTGCGGGAGGGATGTGGGACAGGTGGCAGAGGAGTGCCATGTGTGGGTGTGGGATGGCACGGCTGCAGACACACCCAGCCCTGAGGTACCAGGCAGGGTCATTGGTTTCCAACCAATTGGTTTATTGATCATTGCAGAATGTCTCCCTCTCCTCTCCCTTCCGCGTCGGGTCTCGCCAATATATGGAAGGCCACATCGGGAGCACCGGATGCAGTATATTGGCCTTCTATATATTGGCTCCCGATGTGGCCTTCTATATACTGGCGACGCAGACTGGGAGACCGCTTTGCTGAACACCTACGCTCTGTCCGCCAGAGAAAGCAGGATCTCCCAATGGCCACACATTTTAATTCCACATCCCATTCCCATTCTGACATGGCTATCCACGGGCTCCTCTACTGTCAAGATGAAGCCACACTCAGGTTGGAGGAACAACACCTTATATTCCGTCTAGGTAGCCTCCAACCTGATGGCATGAACATTGACTTCTCTAACTTCCGCTAATGCCCCACCTCCCCCTCATACTCCATCCGTTATTTATTTTTATACACACATTCTTTCTCTCACTCTCCTTCTTCTCCCTCTGTCCCTCTGACTATACTCCTTGCTCATCCTCTGGGTTCCCCCCCCTTGTCTTTCTCCCCGGACCTCCTGTCCCATGATCCTCTCATATCCCCTTTGCCAATCACCTGTCCAGCTCTTGGCTCCATCCCTCCCCCTCCTGTCTTCTATCATTTTGGATCTCCCCCTCCCCCTCCAACTTTCAAATCTCTTACTATTCCTTCAATTAGTCCTGACGAAGGGTTTCGGCCTGAAACGTCAACTGTACCTCTTCCTAGAGATGCTGCCTGGCCTGCTGCGTTCACCAGCAACTTTGATGTGTGTTGCTTGAAGTTCCAGCATCTGCAGAATTCCTGTTGATTGTATTTGAAGTTTTTATTTGAAGTGTTAGCAAATAATGCCTTAGACAAACTGAATAATTTTTGCAAGCAGGCAGATTTGAATTAGAAGGTACGAAGTTGAGAGCAGCATCACACCGTGAGAAAGAGGGCTCCTGGAATGGCTTCTACTTTTGGAGGCACATTGTTAGGAATTATAACTCCACATCTATGACAGCTGGAAGGACAAGGACAGGAGAAGCAAGGGGAAAACCAACCCCTGGAAGTTGCCCTCAAAGTACATACCACCCTGACTTGGAAATCCATACTGTTCCTTCACGGTTGCTGGGTCAAAACCCTGGAACACCCTTCCTAACACCTCCCTACACCTCAAGGACTGCAGTTGCTCTGGAAAGCAGCTCACCACCACCTCCTCATGGGGAATGAAATGCTGACTCAGCCTGCAAAGCCCACATCCTTTGAATTAGTTATTTTTTTAAAATCCTGGCTTCTTCCTGCTTCCTTACCAGTCCTGATGAAAGGTCTTGGCTCGAACTGTTGACTGGAAATGGAAATGCTGCCTGACCTGCCGAGTTCCTCCAGCATTTTGTGTGGTTACTCTGGATTTTCAGCCCCTGTAGAATCTCTTGTTTTTTTTAAAAAATCCTTTCTGCATTTAGGTTTGCACAGAGTCAGTTAATTCAATTAGATACTTCCTGGAACACAGTCTCTGCAGTTATTTCCATGATGCACACCGTACAACTAATGTTTGCACAGCTGAGCCTAGTAAACAGTAGTTTGGCAATGCCCAGGGTGTGTTTTGGAAATGATGTTGGTCAGGATATGAGAGGATTCACTAGCTCTCTTTTCAATATGGAACGCTTTGAGTGAGGGTTGGTGGGGCGGAGGGTGATGTCTGATAGAATGCATTGCTGTAAAATTAGCCCCTTTATTAGACCTGATTCAAAGCCATTCATAAAAATCTTGCATGCTTTCTGTCCAACCATTAGGAATGGTAACCTGATGAAATTCCCCTGCATCTCAGTCTTTGGACTGACTATAACAAAATTCTTTTGGCTCACTGAAGTCTGTTGATACTGTACCTGAGCTGTTTTTAATTCCAGAATTGCATAAGGAGATTAAAAATATAGAGAGAAATTGGAGTAAAGACAAGAGATTCTGCAGAGTAACACTGGTGTTACTGTGGACTTCCAGCATCTGCAGAATCTCTTGTGTGTATGATTTCCTGCTCCATTGTGAAGTTCCTTCGAGATGTATCTACCCTGAAGAAGGTTAAATTTCTTATCAACAGAAGTTCAGTGAGACCTTCTCTGTGGCCGCTGCTGCTTACCTTGTTTGTATTCCTTACCCATTCTCCCCCCGCCCCACCTGCTTATTCTGGCTTCCTCTCCCTTCCTTTCCAATCCTGACGACGGGCCTCGGCCTGAAATGTTGACTCTTTATTTCTCTCCATAGATGCTACTTGACCTGCTGAGTTCCTCCAGCATGTTGTGTGCGTTAGAAAATGAGCAGAGTATTTGCAACCTCATGCCAGATCTACCACTCAATGTGTCTAATAGTTTGCCACTGGGATGGTATTTAAAAGAGAAGGAGTGCCAGGTTCAATGGTGGGGGGGTGGCAGTTGGCACGGATGCCCAGCTCTGTTGAGACATTAGGCAAGGTCATTTGATTCCAAGCAGTTAGTTTATTGATCAATGCTGAATGTCTCTCTGGTGCTTCCTGCTCCCCCCCCTTCCCCTTTCCCAAACCATGATTCCCCTCTTTGCCCCCTTCCCACTCACAGTCCATAATAGAGACCCACATCAGAACCAGGTGTATCATCACTCACATATCTCCTGACATTTGTGTTTTTTTGTGGCAGCAGTACTGGGAAATACATAAAAATCATACAGTACTGTACAAAATTCTTAGGCATCCTTGCAATATATATGTGCCTAAGCCTTTTGCACATCACAGTAACTATTGCATCAAGTTTGATCTTCCAAAGTTCCTTGGATTGTACGTATGATTTCCTTGAAAATCAGGAAATATAACCTTTGCTGTTTCAGTGAAGAAGTAAAAAGGAAAATGGGTACTAGAGAGCAATTTATCTGCAGCCAAAGGGAAGATACTAGAGTATGTTCTCAAGAATATGGTTTTCAGATAGTAGGTGCTACTTCTGTTGAAGACATATTCTTTATAGGGAATGTTTCCAATAGTGGGGGAACCTAGACCAGAGTGCACAACATTAGAAGAACACCTCTCTAGAACAGAGGTGAGGAGGAATTTCTTTACCAGAAGGTGATGAATCTGTGGAATTAGATCATAAAACTATGAGAAGAAGAAAAACCATTTAGGAGCAGAATTAGTCTATTGTGTTTGCTTCACCATTCCTTCAAGAATGATCTTTATGTCCTTCTCAGCCTCATTCTCCAGTTCTCTGCCATATATGGCTGTTGAGGCCAAGTCATTGGGTATATTTAAAGTGGAGGTTGATTAGATTAGATTATGAGAACACACAGTCCTCGTTTATTGTCATTTAGAAATGCATGCATGCATTATGAAATGATATAATGTTCCTCCAGAGTGATATCACAGGAAAAAAAGGACAAACCAAAGACTAACACTGACAGAACCACATAATTATAACATATAGTTACAGCCGTGCAAAGTAATACCATATTTTGATAAAGAACAGACCATGGGCATGGTAAAAAAAAAGTCTCAAAATCTCGAGTTGATCGACTCCTGAGTCCCCGATAGCAGGTGGCAAAGGGAGAAACTCCCTGCCATAAACCTCCAGGCACTGACAACTGCCGATACATTGGAAGCACCCGACCACAGCCGACACTGAGTCTGTCCGTCCGAAAACTTCGAGCCTCCGACCAGCTCCTCCAATACAGCCTCCCGAACGCCATCCTCTGCCGAGCGCCTTCGACCTCATCCCGGCCACCGAAACAAGCAAAGCCGAGGACTCGGAGGCCTCCTCTGGAGATTTTGGACCACACAGAAACAGCAGCAGATGTTCCTCCGTACTCTCATGTCTGTCTCCATCAAATCAGAATTGTGCACAGTCCCCTACTTGACAAATAACAGATATGCATTCCGGAGTGGCCGCGCGCACTGCATCGCACCGCCATCTTCTCCTCCTCTATAGTTTCTTGATTAGTAATGGAGTCAGGGAGAAGGCAGAAGAATGGAGTTCAAAGGGAAAATATACCAGCCATGATCAAATTGGAGCAGGCTGAATGGGCCGAGTGGTCCTATGTCTAATAGTCTTATGGTACTGGGGAACATGTCATGCCTTGATAATTATTTAGTGAAAGCCAATACAGATCAGTTAAAATTGCATGCTCTTAACTTAATAGAATATTTTGATACAGTGGCAGTGAGAGTCAATGAAGACAATAAGACTGATGTGGTATGTATGGACTAACAAAAGATGTACGATAAGATGCTACATAATAGATGTGTCATTGAGATTGAAGCCTGAAGAATAAAAGGCATTGTAGCAGCAGCATGGGTGAAGAATTGGCTAACAGAAAATAAAAAGGAAAGAAAGGCTGGTTCTCAACATGGAGGTTAGTATGCAACAGGATTTGGACTAGAGCCACTGCTTTGCTTTCCTTAATATACATGAAAGATTTGTGAAGTAGTGTTTATCCAGGAAGAAGGAAAATGTATGCTAGACAGTACAGTTCTAAATGAGATACAAGAACTGATTTGGGGGTACAAATGCATTGTTGAATATGGCAGAGTAGACTGAGAAAGTGGTTAACAATGCATACTGACATGGGCTTTATAAAAGCATGGCAGGGAAATTATGATGAAACTTTATAAAACACTGGCTTGGCCACAAATAGAATTTGGGCAGTCATTCTTCAAGGTGTAGAAAAGCTTGTATGGCGAATAGCTCCAGGGTTGTGCTCCCAATGGTTTTTTTTGGTTAGTAGGGTTTTTTTTTTGTTTTAGTTAGTAGGGGTTCTTTTTTCCTTCTTTCTTTTTTCAAAAAATAATAGTTTTAACATATTGTTTTTTTCTTATTATTGGTATACTGTTTAGCTTGGTTAATCAGTTATTTGATAGTTTGACTCTTTATTGTATATATTGATATGTTGATTTAATTACTTCAATATTTTTTGTTGATTTTCAATAATAATTAATAAAAAGATTTAAAAATGGAAATTGAAGGTGTAGAAGAAATTTACTAATAATAATTCCAGTTAAGTGGATAAGCTGTCCAGTTAAGTGGAGAGGTGGTCTTTATTTTCCATGGGACAGAGGAGGTTGTGAGGGGCTCTGATAGTGGTATTCAAAATCATTGTAGATAGAGTAGATAGAATGAAACTGTTCCATCCGGTCTAATAGACAGTCTGTAAGGACATTTTATGTTTTCTGCATAATTGCATGGATTTACTCTGGGCGTTCTGGTTTCCTCCCACATTTCAAAGATATACAGTGAGGCTTAGTAAGCTGCGGGCAAGCTGAGTTGGCACCAGAAGCATGGTGGTACTTACAAGCCGCCCAGCACAATCCTCGCTGATGAGATTTGTTGCAAATTAAGCATTTCACTGTATCTTTTGATGTACATGTGACAAATAAACATAATCTTAATCTTATTTTATTCTTAATTTAAACAGAAAACTGCAGGACCGGAAGAAGGTGACTGGCAAAAGTAATGTGAGGAATTTTTTTACCTCAGCAATGGGTTAGGATCTGAAATACCCTGCTACGGGGGACAAAGGAGGAAGATGCATTTATATCATGAAAACAGAGGCAGGGTAAATTTAAATATCTAAAAGAAAACAAGACGTTTTTTACTCATTTAGAGAATAAGCATGGTAACAGGCTCTCCTGGCCCATTGAGGTTGCACCACCCAATTAAACCCATGTGACCAATTAACCTATTAACCCATATATCTTTGGAATGTGGGAGGAAACAGGGGCACCCGGAGGAAGCCCACACGGTAATGGGAAGAATGTACAAACTCCCTGTAGACAGTGTTGAGAACTGAAACTGGGTCTCTGGCACTGTACTAGCCAAAGCTACCATGCACCCCCACCACACATGCAAGTGGCAGATGGACCAGCTAGATAGATCTTAAGCATTGGCTTACTGGGATGAACAATTCAGTGTAGTAACACTGCTGAGATTCTATTTATAATTTAAACTGATTTCTTAGTTGAAGGAACTAAGTTATCCAAGTTTTCTGAATCAAAGCAAAGCAGGAATCAAGCTGTGTGGAGCAATTGAAGATGATGCAGTTAACGTAGTTTGTGTAAGAAGGCAGTAGATGGAATAATATGAAGAGAAATGTGGGGTTATGTACTATGGTATGAAGGATGGTAAAACAGAACACGTTCTATAGAAAAATGAGATGGTACTTCAAAGTATTTGTGCGTTCTTTCACATGAAGTAAGAAACTGTGAAGGTATGTTCATTTAATGTCCACTTATAGTTAAGTAATGAATGTAAAACCTTGTGACCTTTGACACTTCTGTCCATCACAATATGGGCTTTCGCAGATGGACTCCGAAGCAGAAACAATGGGCCAAATCTAATTCTGCTCCTATGCTTTATGGTCTTATTGCAAGGACTTCACTCGACTTGATGCAGTTATACAGTTTCTATGCAGCGCACGCTTTTGGCCTTGCTCTAAGCATCTCAAAAGGCTTGTCAGGAAGGATGCTGGGTGGTGTGAAGAAACCAGGTGGTGAAGATTCGGTATGCCATCTAGGACTCTGATGACCTTCTATCGATGTGCAGGGAGAGTATCTCGAATGGTTGCATTATGACTTGGTACGGAACACCAATGCCCAGGAACCGAAAAGCCTACAGAAAGTGATGGATACAGCCCAGTCCATCACAGGAAAAGTCCTCCAAATCATTGAGCACATCTACAAGGAGTGCTGCCACAAGAAAGCAACATCCATCATCAAGTACCCCCACATCCATATCATGTTCTCTTCTTGCTGCTTTCATTGGGAAGGAGGTGCAGGAGGCTTAGGTCCCACACCGCAAGGTTCAGGAACAATTACCCTACGACCATCAGTGTGGATAACTTCACTGATCTCAACTCTGAACTGATTCCACTTTCAAGGTCTCTACTGCTCACGTTCTCAGTTTTAATTATTTATTTATCTGTCTAGCTACCAATTTATTTGTTTACTTATTACAAATTTGAATTTGCATAGTTTGTCTTTTGCATATTGATTGCTTGTCATTCTTCGTTTTTGTGGAATTTTTAATTGATTCTATTGTATTTCTTTGTTCTACCGTGAACGTCTGAAAGAAATAAATCTCAGGATAGTGTATGGTGACACGTACATGATAGGCATCCATTAGTCTCGTGAGGTCATGGATTTGTGCTTTGGAAGGTTTCCAGGATGCAGGCCTGGTCAAGGTTGTATGGAAGACCGGCAGTTGCCCATGCAGCAAGTCTCCCCTCTCCATGCCACCGATGTTGTCCAAGGGAAGGACATTAGGACACATACAGCTTGGCACCGGTGTCGTCGCAGAGCAATGTGTGGTTGAGTGCCATGCTTAACTAGCTTGAACTAGCAACCTTCAGATCACTAGACGAACGCCTTAACCACTTGGCCACACACCAACACAACACGTACATACTTCTATAATAACTTGACTTTGAACATTGAACTTCTGAACCAGTGGTAAGGGTTTCAGCATGAGGGATCAGCCAATTGGAACCAAGGTAATAATGATAAAATGAGTTTGTTGCAACCAATTGTCTACACCAAGACATGGGACAAGAGACATTGATGAAACTGAGCTCCATGAAAGCCTTTACACCTTTAGCAGAGGAAAGGAGCAGCAAAAGCAGAATAGAAACGGACCACGGACATCAAAAAGTCTTGTGGGGTTCAGAAATGTAACAAGTCACCCTGCAAGCATGAACATTATCGCGATTTAAATGTTACCTTGGCCACTTCTGTTGAATTTACATGATTGAATGAACATGATTAAATGCCTTCTTTTCTGCTTCAGTTCAGGTTAAGAACAACATTCCATCATTAAAATAAATAGTTTGCTTCTTAAGGAAAGGGAAGCTGGAAGCTTTGGTTTGCACTGTAAATCACTGGATAACTTTATCTACACACATCTTAAATCTCCATACTTTTACTAAAAAGTAGCAGCCTAATATCATACAGTACTGCGCCATGCCTTTGATCAGTCAGCCTTCAAAGCCAGTGAGAGCATGAGCTAGAACAAACTGTCGGTTGGTTGGAACACCTAATCTAATACGACACTCTCAATAGAATACAGAAATGGACTACACTAAGATTGCCCTCTTTCAGATGATTTTTTCAACCCATTTGTATCCTTGGATGAATAATGAAGATTCTGTGACATTATCAAGAAGGTCAGGATTGTGATGCAGTATTCCTCAACTACGTATATCTCAGCCAACAGTGTTAAAACAGGATCCCTGTTTACCAACATACACAAAATGCTGGAGGAGTATTTCTTTATTTTGTTGCTGTCTGTGAAAACTTACCTTGCACAAAGCATTTTTTTTCTGTTTCGAACATTTACCCTTGGTAATTATACTTCAAAGGTACTTGGTGATCATTCGGAGACATCTTAAGATATTACATGTTCTTTCTCTAGTGACAGACAAGGTGCAGGAGGAACTCAACAGTCGGGTGACATCTGTGGAGTGAAATAAGCAGACAACGTTTCAGGTCAATTAAAGGTCTTTACCCAAATGTGGTCTGGTCATTTCCCTTCACAGATGCTGCCTGATCTGCTGAATTCTTCCAGAAATTTGTCTGTTGCTCCAGATCCAGCTTCCTCTGTCTCCATTTTCATTGGTTCCTTTCTCAGAGTTCCTGATTTTCTTGGGGAAGAAGTCTGCTAGCCATATTTGGCTCCATTGTGTCAAGCAGCTGCATAGATACCCAATGGTCAGTTTATTAGGTGTGTACCCATATAGCTGCTCATTAGTGCAAATACCTAAACATCCAATCATGTGGCAGCACCTCAAAGCATAAAAGTACGCCAGCAAGGCATGGTCAAGAGCTTCAGTTCTTGTTCAGACCAAACATCAGAATGGAGGAGAAATGTGATCTAAGTGACTTTGTCCGTGGAATGATTGTCAGTGCCATATGGGGTGGTTTGAGTATCTCAAAAACTGCTGATCTCCTGGGATTTTTATGCACAACAGTCCCTGAAGTTTACAGAGAAGAGTGTGAAAAACAAAGAAAATCATCCAGGGAGCGGCAGTTTTTGTGGGCAAAAATGCCTTGTTAATGAAAGAGGTCAGAGGAGAATGGCCGGACTGGTTTAGACTGACAGAAAGGTGACAGTAACTTGTTACAACAGTGGCGTGCAGAACAGCATCTCTGAATGCATGATATGTCGAACATTGAAGTGGATGTTCTACAGCAGTAGAAGACCACGGACGTATACTCAGTGGCTACTTTATTAGATACAGGAGCTACCTAATAAAGTGGCCACTGAGTGTATCAGTTAGCTTGCATACTTAGACGTAGGCAGAGAATAGAATGTTCACAGGATAGTTGAAGGGACCTTTCAAACTTAGACCACTGTTGACTTTCATGGTGGCTTTCTGAGGGCTCTAATGTAATTAATGATCTGTCTCAGTGCCCAGGTGATATGTAGATACCTGTTGTGCAAAGTTCCAGCATTTACAAACGTACAATTCATTGCGTGTGTACATCTGTTGTGGTAAATTTTATTGGGTCCTTGAATTTTCCTTTGTTCTGCTGTGGCTTCTGTCTCCTTCGTGCTGTGCAAAAGCTTAGTACAGCTGTGTAAAAGCAGACACTACTGAAGCTGAGATAAGCCTTTCAACCCAGTTCAATTCATGCACAGAGATGCTGATCCTGGCTATCTTCCTAAAACACTACTCCGTCGTCTTTTAAATCAACTGAGTATTTTGGACTCAGTCAGTCTTTCTGTCTGTTTGATCATCTTCATCTGCTCAATCTGAACCAGTTTGCCTCACTTGCTCATTATTAAAGCAAAAGTGAAATCAAAGCAGTGTGAGTGTTTGAAGTGCAACCAGATATCACATTGCCCCTGCTCTCAAGATCAGAATAAAAATCATGTTTATTATCACTGACTTATGTTGTGAAATTTATAAACACCAGAGATTCTGTAGATGCTGGAAATCCAGAGCAACACACACACAAAATGCTGGAGGAACTCAGTGGGCCTGGCAGCATCTATGGAGAAGAATAGACAGTCGATGCTTCGATGAAGTCCTGATGAAAGGTCTCGGCCAGAAATGTCTAACCCACAGATGCTGCTTGACCTGCTGAATTCCTCCAGAATTTTATGTTTGTTGTCATGAAATCAATTGTTTTGCAGCACCACTACAGTGCAACACATAAAATCTACTATAAATTGCAATAAGAAATATATAATTAAAAAAAAATTGAATAACTACTGAAAAAAGAAAGCAAAAACAATGAAGTAGTTTTTATGGGTTCATTTCCTGTTCAGAAATCTGACGGCTGAGGGGAAGAAGCAGCCCTAAAAGCATTGATTGTGGATCTTCAGGCTCCTGTACCTCTTCTCTGATGGTAGAAATAAGAAGAGAGCATGTCTTGGGTGATAGGAGTCCTTAATGATAGGTACCGCCATTTTGAAGCATTAGCTTTTGAAGTTGTACTCGATACTGGGGAGGCGAATGCTACGATGAAGCTGGCTGAGTTTACAACCCTCTGCTGCTTTTCTCAATCTTGTGCAGTGACCCTCCATACCACACAATGCTGCAACCAGTAGGAATGCTCTCCATGGTCCATCTATAGAAATTTGCTAGTCTTTGTTGACGTAGCAAAGCTCTTAAAAATCCTAATGAAATATAGTTTCTGGCATGCCCTCTTTGTTTTGTAGGGCATTCAGAGAGATCACTTTGTCACATTCGTACATCGAGGTAGTACAAGGGACAAGCGACAACAGAAGGTACAATAAAGGGTTTCAGGTACAGAGAAAGTGCAGTGCAGGCAGACAATGAAATACTTGGCGATGATGAGGCAGATTGTAGGGTTACGAGTCTATCTTCTTGCACAAGGGGACCAGTCAATAGTTCCATAACAGCGGGCTGGAACCTGTCCTTGACCCTGGTAGTACTTGCCTTCAGGATTTTATATATTTTGCTGAATGGGAAAGGATTGTGGGGTTTGGAGAAGGAAGAGTGTCTGGCCAGTGGGCCTTTGATTACACTCAGTGCCTCTTTGATCAGCAGTTTCTGAGATACTCAAACCACCCCGACAAACCACACCGACAATCATTCGATGGTCGAAGTCACTTAGATCACACTTCTCTCCCATTCTGATATATGGTCTGAGCAACCACTGAGCCTCTTGACCATGGCTGCGTGCTTTTATGCATTGTGTTACTGCCACATGATTGGCCCATTAGATATTTGCATTAACGAGCAGGTGTACAGGTGCCTCTGAGTGTATGTTGGCCATTCCACTGAGACAGTGAAAAGTGAGATGGAATCAAAAGAGGGGTCCTGCTGAAGGGTCTCGGTGAAACGTCAACTGTAATCTTTTCAATAGATGCTGCCTGGCCTGCTGATTTCCTCCAGCATTTTGTGTGTGTATTGCTTGGATTTCCAGCATCCGCAGATTTTCTCTCGTCTATAGAGGGGAGGCTGATTTCAATGGTGTGCTGATCTGCATCCACGACTCTCTAAATTGAAAGAGTGCAGAGAAGGTTTACAAGGATGTTGCCGGGACTTGAGAAACTGAGATACAGAGAAAGGTTGAATAGGTTAGGACTTTATTCCCTGGAGTGTAGAAGAATGAGGGGAGATTTGACAGAGGTATATAAAATTATGATGGGTATAGATAGAGTGAATGCAAGCGGGCTTTTCCCACTGAGGCTAGGGGAGAAAAAAACCAAAGGACATGGGTTAAGGGTGAAGGGGGAAAACCTTAAAGGGAACATTGGGGGGGAGGGGGCGCTTCTTCACACAGAGAGTGTCGAATGAGCTGCCAGATGAACTGATAAATGCGGGCTCACTTTTAACATTTAAGAAAAACTTGGACAGGTGCATGGACGAGAGGTGTATGGAGGGATATGGTCCAGGTGCAGGTCAGTAGGATTAGGCAGAAAAATGGTTTGGCACAGCTAAGAACGGCCAAAAGGCCTGTTTCTGTGCTGTAATGTTCTATGGTTCTATAGTTCTAAGTTTCTTGTGGTCAGGGGCAGAGTAATTTCCATACTAATCCATTATGCACCTGAATAGGATGTTTTTAATGGTACTTCTCCCCTGGCACCGTCGATCATTTGCTTCCATGACTCTCTGGGAGCTGAATGAACATGGTCTCAGCATGCAGCAGAGCTAACAGCAGCAAAAAAGTATTTGTGCAGCAAAAAACAAGCTCAGGTTTCACATCCTATATTTGAGCTCATCCTGCCACTTAGTAAGAAAATGCTTTTTCAAAGTCTTGTATAAAATTGTGTCTTAGGCTATATTTTATTCATATTGCTTTGGCTTATGGCTTTTAGTAACTTTACTATTCAACATTGTCAATAGATTTTCATGTTGTAAATAACAGTAATTAAAATCAACTTACAACCTTTATTTAAATTAAATCTACCGCGCCCACCTTTAGAAAAATTAAATCCCATTTTGGCTTAAGTCAGTTATTTGACATAAATTTATTATGTTTGCCTTATGAGTTTTTAAAATTTATGAAAGGCAAAGAAAGAGATTAATTTCAAGAAAGGTAAGCTAAGCTTAACTACATTTTTTTTCAAGAAAGGTTGGCTAAAAGTTCATTCTCTACTCAAAAGAGTATTGATAATTATTCTTGTATAATTCTATCTGCAAAGTTAAAAAAAAAACGATGTTTGTATTTTTTTACTCATAATCTGTCGCAGAACCCCGGCTGGGAAACTGCCATAGACACTCAGTGGCCACTTCATTACGAACCTCCTGCACCTAATAAAATGGCCACTGGGTGTATGTTTGTGGTCATCTGCTGCTGGAGCCCATCCACTTCAATGCTGAAGTATGGGATACAGAGAGAGATGATGAGAAATAAATTAAGGGAGTTGGGGATGCAGGAATTCACATTAAAAGGGTTGCTGGGCATGGGTGAGAGAGCACAAGTCCGGGTATTTTTAGCGTTTTTAAGGGGTACAGGGGTTTTTTATAGAATATGACGAATAAACAGGAATAGGATACTAGGATGGTCAAAGATGGGAGGGTGAAGTGTAGGTTTGTATGTGTGTGTGTGATAGGGTGAAGGGATTTAGAATGTATGTCTAGTGCACATTCTGGAGTAGAGGGTGGCGGTAATGCACCATTAAGCTGGATGCCAACCGCTGTAAAACAAGATACAGACAGACAGACAGACACTTCAATGCTTCACCTGTTGTGTATTCAGAGATGCTCTTCTGCACATCACTGTTGTAATGCATGGTTATTTGAGTTACTGTTGCCTTCAGTGTGGCCATTCTTCTCTGACCTCTTTCATAAACAAGGTGTTTTTGCCCAAAGAGCTGCTGCTCACTGGATGTTTTTATTTGTTTATTTGCACCATGATCCATAAATCTAGAGACTGTTGTACATGAAAATCCCAGGAGATCAGCAGTTTCTGAGATACTCAAACCGCTCTGTCTGGCACCAACAGTCACGGACAAAGTCACCTTGATCACATTTCTTCCCCGTTCTGATATTCGATCTGAAAATGAACCTCTTGGCCATGTCCTCATGCATTGAGTTACTGCCACGTGATTGGTTGACTAGATATTTGGATTAACAAGCAGGTGGACAGGGGTACCTAATAAAGTGGCCAATAAGTGCATGCTGTTAAGTCTGTGAATGTCACCTGAGAAAGCCATTTCATTGCACCATGGCTGTATGATAATAAACTAATCGGAATCAGAACTGGCCTCAGTTTCAGCACCCTGAATGACAGGGATCTGAAATTACTGGAGTCTATGAACTATTATTCATCCTGTCCCCTAGCTGCCTTATGACATTGGACATGCTTTTTGAGTTGATCTGTTAATGGGTCTGATTTAGTTGAGGTTACATTTGCGCAAGAGGTTTAAAATGTGATTTGAAACCTTCAGGTATACTGAGACAAAATAATATAACTTGTATATTGGTTCAACATGAAGAATGTTTCATGAAACCACTCAGCAAAAAGGAAAGCCCTTTCTTTAAGTGTTGACTGACAGAGTCCATGGAATCTTTCACTGATAAATGGCTTAATAAATTCCTTCATGTCAAAAAGGAAATAGAGCTAATTAGTTTAAATTAAAGTCAAACGATCCATTATCTCTGCTAAAATTAGACTATATTCCTACTCTCCTGTGCAGTGTGGTCAGAAGGTGACCTAAGGTGCTTTTAAAGCCTCTTCCACAACTAATACATTAGAAGTTCTGGTTGTTGTTATTCTACTTGAACATTCAGTTGTTTAACTGGTTACAGCACTGAACAGCTCAGGCACAGAGCTGGCATACTGGCACAGTTAGTAGAGGGACTGCCTTACAACTTCAGTGACTTGGGCTCAGCATGGACCTCCATTACTGTCTGTCTGTTCTTCCCGTGCACGTGAGTGTTTATGATGGTTTCTTACATCATGCCAAAGAATTGGTTTATTGATAGGGTAATTGTCTACTATATATTGACCCTTGAGACATGTGAGCAGTAGAATTAATGGGAATCAGAGAGGAATAGTTTTTAGGAAAAAATTAGTAAGGACTGTGCCAGCAGAGACTCAATGGAGTGAATGGCTTCCTTCTGTGCCTTGAGGAAATGTGGGAAAGAGTAGAAATAAAAACTAAAGGATGTATTATCTTTCCTCAGTCACCATGAGTCTTGACTTAGACAGAATTTCCATTGCAACTAGAGTATTACAGTGTGACAAGGTTCTCTGCGCATTGTGAGCATCCACATCTCACGCTGGTGGATGCTGATCTTCATACAGCATTGATTTAAGGCCTGCCCTGGTTTAAACTCTTGTGCCTGTGGCACTGAAGGTCACGGAGGCACCAGGCATTTTGGTTTCTGTGTCAGTTCAGGTGCTGATGACTGACAAGTGCAGAGATGTGTGTAGCCCAACACTGCATTGACAGAGGCTCCCTATCCAAGCAGGGGAGAAGTTATGGCACCCTTCTAGGGTGTGGGACTGCAGTAAATGCTGGTATGTGGATTTTCACGGGAAACAATGTTCCCGACATTTCAGAAAGTGGTACATGGAGCCAAGGTCACATTACAAGCCTAGGACCAGAGCCCCAACTGGCCCACAAGCAGAAATGCTTGCCACTTGTGTTTGACCACCACGTTGGTCATTAGTTTGTTCTCAGGAAACTGTTATGTTGTTTCATGCAAAGCCTATCACCCCAAACTTGACCAACAGCTGGCTCTTGGTTGACAAGGGTTCTCCCTGGACCCATGGCTCCACATGTCAGGATGTCGGTCACGGCCGAATACAGATGCGAGGTTTTTCTAGTGACATAGAGGGGACACTGAGAAAGATTTTAAGTGTACATTGTTGGGTTACTATCCAATGCAACCCAGAGGATGTCTTCTGTTTTGCTCCTGCCTGCAGCATCCTTCGTAATGTGGGTGATTATAAGGGCAGAGCCCCAGTCGAGAGATGGATAGGGTTGGAATTCTTGAATCACAACAGCTGTAGCACATTTTGTCAGAAGATAAGGTGCCATTCCTCCGGCTTGATAGAACAGCACAGCATAAGAGGGGGCCCTTTGGCCTGAGATGTTCTGCAGAACTAATTAATCCAGTTATTAAATGTGTAACCCCTTCAGACTACACAATGTCTATATTTCTCCATTCTCTGCATATTCATGTACCTTTCTAAGAGATTCTTTATCACCTCCATCATATTTTCCCTCACTATCAACCCCCAGCAATGCATTCCAGGCACCCACCACACTCTGTGTCGAAGAATACCTGCTCCACACAACTCCTTTGAACTTGCTCCCTCTCACCTGAAATGCATGTCCCCGAATATCGTAAACACAGCTGATTCTTCAGATGTGGGAAATCCAGAGCAACACACACAAAACACTGGAAGAACCCAGCAGGTTAGGCAGCAACCACAGAGGGGAAAATGTAGTCAACGTTTTGGGTGGAGACCCTTCAACAAGACTGGGAAGGAGGAAGAAGTCTGAATGAGGAAGGAGCACAAGATGGAAAGTGATAGGTGAAATCAGGTGAGGGGTTTGCTGGCTGGGTGGGGGAAATAAAGATGGGAGGTGATAAGTGGAAGGAGTAAAGGAGGAGCACCAGAGGGAGGTGACGGGATGTGAAGAGAAGAGAAGGGGAAAGACTGGTACTAGAATGGGGAATGGAAAAACAGAGAAAAGAGACATCTTAATCAGCACCAAATGCACATGTTAGGTCAGAACATCAAGTTCCTGATTTGGATGCACTAAAGGTTGAGAATTTCTTCAACTAGGCAGTTAACCTGATCAATCATTCTCTTTAGCCTCCCACCCCTCTCTATCTATTACCTCGGTCACTGTAAACAATAAAAAAAAGTTGAAATAAAAGAGAAGATATTTCATCTCCTTTGGTTACATGGGAAGCTGCCATGACAAGAGGGGTAAGTGAATTAGAGATGGAAGGGTGTGGGAAGCTGCCATGACAAGAGCGGTGAGTGAAGTTAGAGATGGAAAGATGGTGCAGGGAGTCGCAGAGGGAACATTCCCTTCGGAATGCCAAAAGGGGAGAGGAAGATGTGTCTGATGTGGTACAGTATTATATTGAAGGCAGTTGTGATCCAATGAATGCAGAGGTTGGTGGGGTGGTGGGTGATGACAAGGAGAACCCTCATTTACATCTTCCACCTACCCCCTCCTAGCTTCTTACTGTATCCCCCTCCCCTATTCATCCACCTATCCCCTCACCTGGTCTTACCCCTTGCCAACCAGCTTGTACTCCTTCCCCTACACCTACCTTCTTATTCTGGCTTCTTCCCTCTTCCTATCCATCCTGATGAAGGATTTCTGCCTGAAATATCAAAAGCTTATTCCTCTCCAAAGATGCTCCCTGACTTGTTGAGTTCATCCAGCATTTTGTGTGTGTTTCTCAAAATTTCAAGCATCTGTAGAATCTCTTTGAGATTAAGAGGAATCCTACCCTCGTTCTTGTTCAGAGGAGAGTGAGTAAGTGCACAAAGGCAGGGAATTGAATAAGCGGAGATGGGAACATAGTGGAGAAATGGCATGAGTATGGAACATGGAAGACATTTCAGAACCAGAATTAGATATATTATCACTGATATATGTTGTGAAATTTGTTGTTTTGTGGCAGAAGCACAGTGCAAGACATAAAATACTCTAAATTACAATAAGAAATAAAATGAATAGTTTGAAAAAGGAATAACATGGTACTGTTCATAGATTCATGGGCAGTTAAGGAATCTGATATATTGGAGAAGAAGCTGTTCCTAAGATGTTGAGTGTGGGTCCTCAGGTTCCTGTATCTCCTCCCTGATGATAGTAATAAGAAGTGAGAGTAATGAGAACTATTGGTTACTACATTTTTGGGGTATGGTAGGTTGCTGTAGGTTTCCTGGTGCAATACAATGTATTGGGAGATAATTGTCATGGAATCATAGAGGGATAGAAGATGGAAACAGGCTCATTGGCCCACTGTGTTCATACTAACCATTAAGCATATTTATCTGACCCTATCTCATTCTATTCTCCCCACATTGTCATCGCCCGCCCCTCAGTTCTTACTACTCATCCACATACTAAGAGCTGTCTACAGGAGTCAATTAGCCCTCCAAACTATCAATTGTGTCGCACTCCCTTTTGCTCAATTGTAGGTTCATGCAGAGATGGTCAGTTTCAGAAATCTGGGACCAGTCCTGATTCTGGGTTTGGAACAGAAACGTCATCAATTCCTTTCCTTCCACCAACATTGCTTGACTCTTTGAGTTCCTCCAGCAGGCTGTTTGTTGAACACTGGAAAAAATCATCCTAAAACAGTCAGCAAGTGTTACTGAGTTCCTTATACATTCTTCGTGAGGTGCTATTAGAAGGTGAAAGCTTTAGAAGGCCGATCCAGTTAGACATTCCTGTCAACTGGCCTTAATGTTTTGTCCTTCCATTTATCTGTGATCTTTCATTCCCAGTCATGGTTGGCCGCTTCACAAGATCAGAGAAAAGGTGCAATGTATTAGAAAGGGTTTGAAAATGGCAGTGATGAATTGGACCAAGCTAATTCAACTTTGATTATTTTTCAAATTGTGACATTGTTATATTATAACATGTAGTTATAAAAGAATTGAAAAACTGTACCAATAAGTTGCATATTTTGGATTAATCACTATCACATTCTCACTTTTTAATTGCCCCCCTTTCAATTAATTAATTTCGAATTAATTTCTGAGTCAATTTGTATTATCTGTGTTTCCTTCCCTGCAAACATTTCATTCCTTTGTTTAAGAATATTAAACCACAAATCCCTTTTTCTTAATTTTCAGCAATTCTTCAACCAATAGACACAAGAGATTCTGCAGATGCGGTAAGTCTTGAGCAACGCCCACAAAATGCCGGAGGAGCTCAGAAGGTCAGGCAGCATCAATGGAGAGGAATAAACAGTTGACGTTTTGTGCCCAGACCCTTCATCAGGACTGGAAAGATAGGGGTCAGAAATCTGAATAAGAAGATGTGGGGAGGGGGAGGAGTACGAGCTGGCAGGTGATAGGTGAGACCAGGGGAGTGGAAGATGAATTGAAAAGCTGGAAGGTTATAGGTGGAAAAGATAAAGGTCTGAAGAAGCGTGTCTCAGCAGCAGCTACTCAGTGATCAGAAGCGTGAGAAGGTATAACTCATTCAGGTTTGCCGACTGAGTTCCAAAGGCATTGATCTGCAGCAGATTAACGTTTGAGCAGTGGCTAATCAGTGAACGGGGTTGATTGCCAGGAACAAATAAAAGTAAGGCAGGGGCAGTTGGAGCGACCATTGTTGGAGTGGAAAATGTTAGAGCGGTTATTTCAGGCTTTAGCTTTCAAAGCTTCAGCACAGAGGGGCTTGAGTGAAATAAGTTAAAAAAACTGAAGGTAGATTTTTCCCCCAGTTTATTTATTATTTCCTCCTTTAAATTTTCTGTTAGAACAGTAGGTTAGTTGAATGCACCTCTTGTGGGATATGGGAAGGCAGGGAGACCTCCAACGTCTCTAATGACTTCAGCTGCAAGAAGTGCATCTAACTGCAGCTTCTATCACTCTGTGTTAAGGAGCTGGAGCTGGAACTGGATGAACTCTGGATCATTCAGGAGGCTGAGGGAGTGATAGATAGGATATATAGAGAGGTAGTTGCATACAAGGTGCAGGACACTGGAAACTAGGGCAAAGTTTGGGCAAAGGGGTTAAAGAACCAGTGCAGAGTACCCCTGTGGCCATCCTAACTTGGGTAGCCCCGACAGCAACAGGTATACCACTTTGGATACTGTTGGGGAGGGATGACTATGTAGAAGCAAGTCACAGCAGTCAGGTCTCTGGCTCTGTGACTCAGGCGGGAGCAGAGGTGAGCTGCGATGATAGGGCATTCGTTTGTTTGGGGAACAGAGAGGAGGTTCTGTGGACAAGAACGAGATTCCCGGATGGTATGTTGTCTCCCGGGTGCCAAAGTCTGGGACATTATGGATTGAGTCCTCAGCATTTTTAGGTGGGAAGGTGAACAGCCAGAGATTGTAGTCCATGTAGGTACCAAAGACATGGGTAGGGAGAGTGACGAGGTTCTGCATAGTGAGTTCAGGGAGTTAGGTGCCAGGTTAAAGGACATAACCTCCAGGGTTGTGACCTCAGGATTGCTACCCGTGCCATATGCTAGTGAGGCCAGAAACTAAGGAGTTGGTGTAAGAGAGAAGGCTTTAGATTTCTGGATCATTGGGCTCTTCTAGGGAAGGTGAGACCTGTACAGAACAGATGGTTTGCACCTGAACTGGAGCGGGACTAATATCCTAGCGAGAAGATTTGCTATTGTTTAAACTAGAGTTGTGGGGGGTGGGGGAACAAGAGAGCAGGGGCAAGTCATGAGAAGTTGTGGAGACATGTTGTTAGGACCTCATACCAAGTCAGGAATCAAAAGGTTGAGCATGGTGTGACTAATATCCTGAGCTGCATATATTTCAACACAAGAAGTATTGTAAGAAGGGCAGATGAGCTCAGGGCGTGGATCAAAACCTGGAATTATGATATTGCAGCCATTAATGAGACTTGGCTGCAGGAGGACCAGGACAGGCAGCTCAATATTCCCTGGTTCCATTGTTTTAGATGAGATAGAGTGGGAGGGATTGAAGGAGGAGGGGTGATATTACTAGTCAGGAAAAATGACAAGGCAGTGCTCAGTCAGGACAGACTGGAGAGCTCATCTAGTGAAGCTTTATGGGTGGAACTGAGGTATAACAAAGGGATGACCATATTAGTGGGGCTTTAATATAGACCACCCAACAGTGTGAGTGATTTAGAGGAACAAATCTGTCGAGAAATCACAGACTGTTGCAAGAAACATAGGTTGTTATGGTAGGTGATTACAACTTTTCACATTTTGACTGTGACTGGCATACTGTAAAAGGACTAGATGGGATCGAGTTTGTCATTTGTGTTCAGAGAAGTTTCCTTCATCAGTACATAGAAGTCCCAATGAGAAAGTGTGCGATACTTGATCTGCTATTAGGGACTGAGACAGGGCAGGTGGCAGAAGTTTGTGTAGGGGAATACTTTACATCTGGTGATCATAATGCCATAGGTTTCAAAGTAAAAATAGAAAGGAATAGGTCTGGTCTGTGGGTTGAGATTCTAAATTGGAAGAAGGCCAATTTGGATGGTATCAGAAAGGATCAAGTGAATGTGGATTGGGCTAGGCTGTTTACTGGCAAAGGTATACTTGGTAAGTGGGAGGCCTTCAAAAGTGAAATTTTCAGAGTACAAAGCTTGTACATTCCTGTCAGAATAAAAGGTAAAGGTAACTAGTTTAGGGAACCTTGGTTTGCAAGAAATATTGAAGGGCTCTGATCAAGAAAAAAAGGATGGGCATAGCAGGTGTAGGCAGGTAGGAACAAATCAGGTACTTACAAATGATAAGAAATGCAAGAAGCACTTAAGAAAGAAATCAGGAGGGCTAAAAGAAGGAATGAAATTGATCTAGCAGACAAGGAGAAAAAGAATCCTAAGGGATTCTACAGATATATTGAGAAGAAAAGGATTGCAAGGAACAAAACTTGTCCTCTGGAAGATCAGAATGGTAATCTATATGTGGAGCTGAAAGAGATGGGATAGATCTTAAATACGTTTTTCTGCATCTGTATTTACTTGGGGGATGGACACAGAGTCTATAGAAGTGAGACACAACAGCAGCGACGTCATGAACTCTATACAGATGACAGAGGATGATGTGTTTGTTGTCTTGAAGTATATTAAGGTGGATAAATCCCCAGGGCTTGACAAGATGTCCTCTTGGACCCTGTCGGAGGCAAGTGTAGAAATTGCAGGGGCCCTAACGGAGATATTTAAATTATCCTTAGCTACAGATGAGATACCAGAGGATTGGAGGATAGATAATGTTGTTCTGCTGTTTAAGAAAGGCTTTAAAAATAAACCAGTGCTAAACATCATTATAATGCTGGAGCTGTCAACTTTGAAGGGAAAATATTATGGCTCTCTACAATGTGAACAATCACATTCCAGTATGGATAGAATTAAAAATCACCTATTGTGAATTCTTATTTATTACTGTTTTGAATGCATCGGTGAAAAATTCCAGAGCTCCCTCCTGTACCATAAGCTATAGCATGGTGTCGTGTTTCATGCTGAGCAATCGTAAGTCCAATTTTATGCATGTTGCCTGCGTAGTCACTGGAAGTTCGTCTCAATGTTATTCTTGTGTTACTTTATAGAAAAGCTGCCCTTTGAAAATAAATAAATACATTTCACAAGTGATTTGCAATCATTACTGGATAATTAATTCATGCCTCCATGGTCCAGAAGCAAAGAAAAGCAGTTATTTGAATCAGTTTTAAATCTGAATTTGGTGAACATTTGTCCATGATCAGTATAACATTGAATTCAAATGGTTACGTTTGGTTTACAATCATCTCAGTGATTAACCTCTGTGCCTATATGGAGATGTGCTCAGTTTTTAATCTACCTGGATCTGTCCCAGGAGCATGGGGAATGTTTGTATATAGCAAACTGATGAAGGAACTGGGTGGGTCAGGCAGCATCCGTGGAGTGAAATGGACAGTTGATATTTTTAGTTGAGACCCATCGTCTGGACTAAATGTTGCATATTGATCTGAGTGCTTGTATCATCCAGAGATACTAAGTATCCCAGACAAAAAAAAATGTTAAGAGATAGAAGCAACACACACAAACTGTGAGAAGAACTCAGCAGGCCAGGCAACATCTAGGTACTGCCTGGCCTGCTGAGTTCCTCGAGCAGTTTGTGTGTGTGTTGCTTGGATTTCCAGCATCTGCAGATTTGTGTTAAGAGATAGAAGCGGGGTAGGCCACTCAACCCCTCATACCTGCTGTGCCATTCAAAATCAGAATCAGGTTGATTGTCACTGGCATACACTCAGTGGCTACTTTACTAGTACCTCCTGTACTTAATAAAGTGGCCACTGAGTATATGTTCAAAGTTCATATATGCCACCAGATACAACCCTGAGATTCATTTTCTCGTGGGCATCATCAACAAATCTATAGAATAGTAACTATAACAGAATCAATGAACGATTGCCATACTAGGGCATTCAACCAGAGTGCTGAAGACAACAACCTGTTTTTTCTTGTTTTGTGGCTGCTCGGGGTTTGATATTTGCAGTTTGTTATTAGTAAAGTTATCACTCATCACAAATCATCTCCATTGCTCTGCGTTTGAGTCAATCCTTCAATCCTCCTCTGTCCTCTCTCATTAACGAGGCATATTTCCCACAAAACTGAAGCTCACTTGAGTTTTCTTCTGTTTCTTGCACCATCCTCTATAAGCTCTAGTGACCATTGTGCATGAATAAAACAGCAGATCAGCAGTTTCTGAGATACTCAAACCACCCCATGTGGCACCATCAATCACTCCACAGTCAAAGTCATTTAGATAGTATTTCTTCCTTGTTCTGATCTGAACAACAACTGAACCTCTTAACCATGTCTGCATGCTTTTATGCATTGAGCTTCTGACACATGATTGCCTGATTAGAAACTCGCCTTAACGAGCAGACATATTATTAACAATCTAATAAAGTGGCCACTGAGTGTATACCTCCTCAGCAATGCCCTCTGAGATTGGAACTGGATCTCTGGGTAACTTGGATCACTTCGGCTAACACAGATTAGCTCGTATCAGTTCATTTTAAATGAGGTTGTTAAGACTTACCAGGATGCTGCCTGGTTTGGAGAGAATGCCTTATGAGGATAGGTTGAGCAAGCTAGGGCTTTTCTCTTTGGAGCAAAGCAGGATGAAAGGTGAATTGATTGAGGTCTACAAGATCATAAGAGGCACGTTGAGAGTGGACAACCAGAGACCATTCCTCAGGGTGGAAATGTCTAATATGAGGGGGCATAATTTTAAGGTGATTGGAGGAAAGTATAGGGGGAGATCAGATGTAGTTTTGTTAAGGAGGGTTGAAAGTGAATCGAACATGCTTCCAGGTGTGATGATTGAGGCAAATACATTACAGACATTTAAGAGACCCTAAGATGGGTGTATGGATGAAAGGAACATGGTGAGCTCTGGGTTGGGATGGGTGAGGTTGATTTCACAGTAGGTCAAATGGCTGGCATGATACCATAGGCTGAAGGGCCTGTGTTGTGCTGCATCGTTCTATGTTCTATGTCATGAAATTTGTTGCTTTATGGCAACAAGACAATGCAAAACATTAAAAATTACTCTAATTTACAATAAATAAATAGTGCGAGAGAGGAATAGTGAGGCAGTGTACATAAATCTATTGGTAGAGGGGAAGAAGCCTTTCCTACAACATTGAGTGTGTGTCTTCAGGCTCCTCTCCCTCCTCCCCAATGGTAGTAATGAGAAGTGGGCAAGTTCTGGGCGATGATGGCCTTTAATGGTGGATGCCGCCTTTGATAATGTCCTCGATGGTGGGGAGGTTTGTGCCTGTGATGGAGCTGGCTGAATCTACAATCCTCTGCAGCCTCTTACAATGCTGTGAATTGGAGCCTCCATACCAGGTAGTGATGCAACCCGTCAGACTGCTCTCCATGGTACCTCTGTAGAAATTTGCTGAAGTCTTTGGTGACATAGCAAACCTCCTCAAACTCCTCAAACTTCTAAGGAAGTGGAGCTGCTGGCGTATCTTTTTTGTGATGGCATCAATGTGTTGGGCCCAGGATAGATCATCTGAGATATCATGGCTAACTTTGTTTTACCTCCAACATTATTTTCCCTCATTAAAACTTCATCCATAGATTGCATTCATACAACATATCTGTTGGATTATGGTAGAGATGCCACAATAACATAGTGGTTAGCGTAATTGCTTTACAGCACCAGCGATCACCGATCAGGTTTGATTCAAGGAGTTTGTACATTCTCTCTGCGAACGCATGGGCTTTGTCCAGGTTCTCCACTTTCCTCCCACATTCCAAGGACATACTGTTAGGATTAGGGTTAGTAAGTTGTGGGCACACTATGTTGGTATCAGAAACACAGCGACACTTGTGGCTGTGCCCATCACAATCCTTGGGACAAATGACCCATTTCACTGTATGTTTCCATGTATGTGAGACAAATAAAGCTAATTTATTCTACTGATTACTGTTTGGAATATCCAGGGTAACTTGAGCTTCCACATCTCTCCAGGTTAAGGAATTTTGAAGAATCACTACCCTGGAATCACAAGACTTTCTCTGTCCTGATTGACTGACCCCTTATTTTAAGATGGTGACCCCTATGTTTGGATACCCAGCCAGGGGAAATTGTCATCCTGTGTCAAGCCCGTGAAATATTCAGCATCTTCCAAAGAGGTCACATCTCATTTTCCTAAACTTTGGAATGTATAGGCAAGAGAGGATTAATCTCTCCTCACAGGACAATATTCCTATCACAGGAATTAATATAGTGAATTTTGCTGCGCTGTTTCTACCTTAAGCATGGGCACTCCCAGGGTGACCAAGCTTGGGCACAAAATTCCAGGCATGGTCTCACCAGTGATTTGTGTTGTTTCACTGAACAGTCTTAAACTCATATCCTCCTCCATCATTAATACAACCTTCTTGTTAACTTTCTGTGACTTGTTCACAAAATAACGCATCTCCTCGTAACAACAACCTCTCATCGTTTAATATCAAAATATCCTGCTTTCTTCAAGAAGATCTAGCAAAGCACAAAGTTTTATGTACTAAGTGGCCACTTTATTAGGTGCCCCTTTTCGCTAAGAAAGTGACCACTGAACGTATGTTCACGGTCTTCCGCTACTGTAGCCCATCCACTTCGAGGTTCGACATGTTGTGCATTCAGAGATGCTCTTCTGCACACCACTGTTGTAATGCATGGTGGTTTGAGTTCCTGTCAGCTTGTCAGGTTTGTAGGCGAGGTGGAGTTGCGATGGCACTTAATAGTGACTCCTTTGAGCTTATCTACGAGAACAGCTTGATTTCTAGTTTTGATATCTTTCTTTTTCCTTTTCAGGGTGGATGGGTTTCTGTTGAAGACCCTGACCTGGAGTTACACTCAGACTTTGGTTCTTTGCAGTGGTGGGACCCGCTCCCAGGGGCTCACGACCGGCCGCTTTTCGAAATCCCAAGGACACGGCCTAGAAGATGAGTGTGCTTTCAGGGTTCCAAGGTTTCATGGCCCTGTGGATAGGCTGTTTCTGAGCCAGTGTCACTGACTGAAGCATCATGGGAGAGAATGAAACATCAGAAACAGCGGTTCGGCTGTCGGAGGCTCTGTACTTGGTGAATCGCGCTCTCTCTCTCTCTCTCTCTCCCCTCTCTCTCTCTCTCTCTCTCTCTCTCTCTCTCTCTCTCTCTCTCTCTCTCTCTCTCTCTCTCTCTCGTTGGTACGAGTCTGTTGCCGATTCTTGGGTCAGAGAACTTTGGGGAGAAAAAGCGGTGTGACAGTCTTCTAACATTGTAAATCAGTGAGTTGTTTTGTTATGTCTCCCCTCTTGCTGTGAAAGGTTACACCTCTTTTTCCCTTTATTAGGGAGAGGGAGCCTGTGGCATGTTGAATTGTCGGGTGAACGATCAGTTTTTGTTGTACTGCAGATCACGGTCTTTACTGGGGTCTTTGCTATTTCTTGCTTGGTGAGCGGTGGATGCTGATGCATTTTTGCTGAAGTAAGTGGGGGAGGGGTTTGTTGCTCTGCTGCTGCTTGTGCATGGGAGGGGGAGTAGGGGGGTTTTGGGGTTCTAACTTTTTAACTGTCACTCATTCTTTGCGGCACTCTTCTGTTTTTGTGGATGTCTGTGTAGAACAAGGATTTCATGTTGTATGTTGTATACATTCTCTGATATTAAATGGAACTATTGAACCAGTCTGCTCTTTCTCCTTTGACCTTTCTCATTAACAAGGCATGTTTGCCCACAGAACTGCCACTCACTGGATTTGTTTCTGACCATTTTCTGTAAACTCTAGAGACCGCTGTGCATGAAAACCCCAGGCGATCAGCAGTTTCTCAGTTACTCAAACCACCCCATCTGGCATCAACAGTCCTTCCATAGTCAAAGTCAGATCACATTTCTTCCCCATTCTGATGTTTGATCTGAACAACAACTGAACCTGTAACCATGTCTGCATGCTTTTATGCATTGAGTTGCTGCCACACGATTGGCTGATTAGATATTTGCATTAACAAACAGGTGTAAGGATGTCCCTAAAAAAAGTGGCCAGCAAGTGTACTCTCTTGCATGATACTCCATCTGTCATGTCCTTGCCTATTTATTTAGCCTGTCTGATGAGATCTCCGTTGGTCAGTATCTGACCATGGATGTTGTGTCCTAGCTGTCTAGAAACGCAAGCCTGGGCAGTAGAATACAGAGAGCAAGCTGTTGCCCATGTAGCAAGCTCCCCCTCTCCACACATCTGATGAACCCAGAGGAACGGCAGAGACCAGCAGCATCGCCGGAGTTGCCAGTCAGCATTGAACTCAATGTAGGACAGCCTTAAGGACCCCAGCCCTGGATTTTTCCCTCAGGATTTACTCCCAAAGCCTTCCCCATGAGTGAGTATAGCCGCAAAGCAGCGTAAATTTGAGATTAGAAAGTTCCTTCTTCTAGAGGAGATGCCAACCACGGCTGACGAGTCCCATCTGCCCAAGGCGAGTGGTTTTAAGTCACATGAGCCCGCCTTTGCTCCTTCTTCTGTCAGTAGAAATGGTTCCTCCGGGCTAAGTAGCTAAGCCACACATGAAGGCCAGGAGCTGGACTTGGTTGTCAGAGGCTATTTGAGTTGCACACCATTGGAAGCATTTAATAGGTAGTGGGAGCTTGTCCCCACTACCACCCCGACTATAACAATCTTAAGGAACCTTCTCTACTTCTTGCCTAGACTGTCTACTTCCCCTAAAGCCCCACCCTCCTAATACCGCCATCTAGATTTACACTATCAGCAGACTTGGCTATGTTACACTTGATCCCATCATTGACATAGGTTGCAAAACATCACCAATCCCTCTAGAACTTCAATAGGCGCAGCCTCCCATTCCAAAAAAACTATCCTTTATTTTTATTCTGTTTTCTACTCGTTAATCAGTTCTCACTCGGTGCCAGATTATAATTCCATCTCTGTGTAATATTGTTTGGTAATCCCCTGTGTGACTCTTTATGAATAACCTCCTGACTTGAGTGTACTCTGTATTACACTGACTGTTCTATTTATTATGAATTACTATGATTGCACATTTAGATGGAGATGTAACGTAAAGATTCTTACTCCTCATGTATGTGAAGGATGTAAGAAATAAAGTCAATTCAATTCAACTCAATTCCTGGAAGTCCCCAAAATAGATGAGGGGGAATTGCTTGTTATGACCCCAAAAAATGCTTCTCAGTACACACCCACTAGTTCTGTCTTGCCTCTTCTGCAATTATAACCTCAACGTCTCTAACAGATTTATAGAATGTGATTTCCATTTTATAATCTACATGCACAAGCCATTTTATAATGTTCTGTTCAATTTGCCCAGTCCTATTATTATTTTCCAAGTGCCCAGTTACTGCTTGCTCAAAAATAGATTCTAGCATTTGATTTACTACAATCTATGATTCTGCTGGGACCTGATCAACCTTGGCTGGGTCGCATGGGTGAGGGTGTCTGATGTTGAAAGAGCTGAAACACCCGATGACCCCAGGTTACATCGCTGATGATCTGTCCCAGCACATCTTAGGGACATTCTCAGCATCACTGCAGGTAAAAAAGTAGCAGTTGGAAATCACGAGTATTTTAATTAAACAATACAGTGGGCAATTAAAAATTAGAATTTGCAATGGGTGCGTTGCCAAGGAAATAGACTGAAAATTTCTATACATTAATTTTGAATGGATAAATAGGAATTAGGGTGAATGATTTAACATGCTAATCTTTGGGGATACTGAGCTAATTTATAATTAAAAAATGAATGATGTTTGGGTTTGTTTTAGCAATATTTAATTTTGCTAAAAGTATAGAACATAGAACATTACAGCAAGTACAGGTCCTTCGGCCCATGATGTTGTGCTGACCTTTTAATCTACTCCAACATCAATCTAACACTCTTCCCTAGGGAGTCTAATTTAGATTGTATTGGAAAATACATGCAATTGACCCTCACGTGTTTGACGTGCATTAGAGAGGCAGAGTGCAGAGACATCTCTATCAAAGGAGGTGTAAGGTGCTCCTTCCCACTGCCAGCCTGAAGGTCACCCTTCGGCAAGGTGCAGCACATAATCAGGGTCACGTGAAGCCTTGGAAGTGGGTGGTGGACAGTTGTACGAGCAGCCGATGCATTTCGCAAGTACTGCTTATACAACCACTGACGCCAGGCAGGCAGTCTCTGAGGAGTATTAATAATGGTTGTGGTCACTCAGAAGAAGGCAATGGCAAACCACTTCTGTAGAAAAATTTGCCAAGAACAATCTTGGTTATGGGACCATGATCTCCCATGTCATGCAACACGGCACATAATGATAATGATGCTGACATGTTTGACTACCTGCAGGATGCACACAAAATCCATTCCCTCACATCATTGCTATTAACAACAATTGTAAACTGAGTTGGTATTCTTGGCCTTTAATATCTGCTGATTTGTTACACATGTGACCTGCCATTGGGCTCAAGGATACTATATCAATGTTTTCTTTATCAAATACATGAAGCAACCAGTCACTGTCTGAATAAATACTGTAATCATTTTCCATACTACTTGTGTCAAGTGACTGTCCATTTTACACGTTTGAATAGATCTTTATTTACACAGCTGCACCTTGTGATTTCAAAACTGATCATGACTGGTTATAGTTTTAGAATCAGAATCAGATTCAGGTTTTATATCACTGGCAGATGCTGTGTAATTTGTTGTTATGCAGCAGCAGTACATTGCAATATACAATAATAAAAACTGTGAATTAAGTGTATATATAAAAGCATCACCCATCATCAAAGACCCCAACCACCCAGGTTATGCTCTCTTCTTGCTGCTGCCGTCAGGAAGAAGTTTCAGAAGCCTCAGGACTCACCCAGCCAAGTTCAGGAGCAGTTATTAGCCCTCAACCATCAGTGTCTTGAACCAGAGGGGATAATTCACTCAATTTCACTTGGCCCCTCACTAGACTGTTACCACAACCTATGGACTCACTCTCAATCTCATGTCACCTCATGTTCTCAATACTTATTGCTTATTTATTAATTATTATTATTATTCTCTTTATTTCCACAGTTTGTTGTCTTCAATATTGATTGTCTTTCCTTTTGGGTGCTGTCTTTCATTGATTCTATTGTGTTTCTTGAATTTATTGAGTATGACTGCAAGTAAATGAATCTCAGAGTTGTATATTGTGACATATGTGTACTTCGAGAATAAATTTACTTTGAAGATTAAACTTTGAATCAGAATATGAATCTAAAGGGAAGGTTTTAGTAGTATTGCTTTCTTTGTTATCTGCAGGAAGTCAACTTTACCTCTTGCTGACAACAAGAACTTGCTGTGTTGTATCTTAATGCATTTCACAACAGCATAATCAAACACAATGAGTGCTTGGCTAGATAAC
This sequence comes from Mobula birostris, assembly GCF_030028105.1. Taxonomy (NCBI): domain Eukaryota; kingdom Metazoa; phylum Chordata; class Chondrichthyes; order Myliobatiformes; family Myliobatidae; genus Mobula; species Mobula birostris. The sequence continues at coordinate 50,904,481 of NC_092378.1, read as the reverse complement.
AGGGCAGATTCTAAAACGTGATCAAGGAAGTAAGTTTTAAAGAAGAGCTTGAAAGGAGGTGAGAAACTAGGAAAATATAAAAAAAGATATTCCAAAGCTTAGGTCCCTACCAATAATAGTAATTAAATTTTGTGATGATAGATATTCTAGGACTAGAAGAACATAGATATTTGGTAGAATTATTGAACTGTCAGAAATTACAGTGATGAGTCTATGGAGGGATTTGAAAATAGGACTTTAATTTTAAAATCAAATTATTGCTTAACTGAATCAGGAACTAACCTTAGTCATTGGACATAGGAGTCTTAGATGAGCAAGTGGGGCACAAATTTTTTTGAGATTATGAAGGCACGCAGTCCTCTTTTATTGTCATTTAGTAATGTATGCATTAAGAAATGATACAATATTTCCTCCGGTGTGATATCACAAAACACAGGACAGACCAAGACTGAAAAAACTAACAAAACCACATAATTATAACATATAGTTACAACAGTGCAACTATACCATAACTTGATGAAGAAGTCCATGAGCACAGTAAAAGTTCAAAGTCTCTCAAATGTCCCACATCTCACGCAGACAGGAGAAGGAAGAAAAACTCTCCCTGCCATGCCCGACCCCAGTCTGACTCTGAGTCATCTGAAAACTTCGAGCTTCCGATCAGCTCTCCGACACCGAGTACTGAGCGCCATCTCTGTCTGAACGATTTGACCTCAATCTCGGTCGCCAACAGCAGGCAAAGCCGGGGATTTTGAGGCCTTCCCTCCGGAAGATTCCCGACCACACAGTAACAACAGCAGCGAACTGGCGTTTCAGAAATTTCTCCAGATGTTCCTCTGTGCTTTCACGTCCATCTCCATCAAATCAGAATTGTCCACGGCCCCTATTTAACGGATACAATATCATTTTTCACCAGAGGGCTGTGCATGCACGGCGCGCTGCTCTTTCTCCTCCTGCTGATTTAGGATGGTCTCAAGTTCAAAGGCAGAGTAAGAAAGGTGAGGTATCATCTGTATGGAACTGTGGCACCATGATCAACTCAGCCAACATGACAACTGAGGAAGGGTGTTGAGGAATAAGGGCAATAGTTATGTTGCTGGCAGTTGTGTCCCCAGTCTGTCTAAAGTCCAGGCACCATTGTTCCATCTCTGCTACAAATAGATGGACACCATGAAGCAGTGAAATCTGTGGACACCATGAGGCACTTAGATGTGTGGCTGGACCATTTTCTCACATTTGTTGAAGACCAGGGCAAATATGAAGAAATTATTATCTCTTCTTGCAGGAACACAGAGTGCAGGAAGCGAGGTCCTTTGAGCCACCATTTTGGTTTTGGTGTGCTCTGCTGTGCAGTGCTAGGCTCCCAAGTGGATAGACAGGATAATAATGGATGTATTGTATCACTAAGCACAGCCGAGTGTGTCATTCCCAAAAGCTAAACATAACAAGCTCCTGATGGTGGTGAGCATTCCTCGCTCAACATAACAAGAGAAACCTCCAGTGCCTGCTTCCCACTCACAAACCAATTCATTATAAAGTGGGAGACCCAACAATGGTTCAAGTCAAGGGTACTTCCATGGGAGGGACTCTAGTGAAAAAAATATTGAACAATTGATCTCTCAAACTATCTCATTGGTACCATTGCACCAGATAGTCTACCTACTCTGCACTCTCTCTGTAACAATATATTCTATATTCTGATATTGTCTTTCCTTTTGTACTACCTTGATATAATTAAGTATGGAATGATCTGTCTGGATGGCATGCAAACATTTCACTGTATCTCAGTATCTGTGACAATGATAAACCAATTACTAAATCTTGATAAGCCATGACTAAGAGTAATGAGGGTCTCAATGATTCAACAATCAACGTCCTCAACAAAAACCGTATTACTGGCTGAAGGAACTATACTTGTATTAGACTTTTCATGCAATAAAAATGGACAGGCTTAAATTGGAAATAAACTGAACAAGGACAGTCTGATCATCTTCTACACAGCTAGACACTCTACTCAATTCATACTTGAATTATGGCAATCGATGTTGTACCTAGAAATAGCAACTAAAAGGTAGGAGCAGGAGAAGACCAATCATCCCCTGCGGGCTGCTCTGCCATTCAGTGCAATCATGGATGTTCTCCACTCAATACCACGTAGCTCTTGTCCACCTCCTTCAGCGACTTGGCTTCCACGGCTTTCTGTGGTAGAGAATTCTACAAGTTAGTCACCCCAGGAGTGAAGCAACACACAAAGCTGGAGAAACTCAGTGGGTCAGCCCAGCATCTATGGAAGGGAATGGACCCAGCATCTGGGGTGATCCATTTCCCTCCATAGGTGCTGCCTGACCCATTGACTTCCTCCAGCACTTTCTATGTTGCTCCAGATTGAAACATCTCCTGTTCATTGTGCCTTGATACTTCTCCTTAACTTAGGCCTAAACATCCTACCCCTTATCCTGGGCTTGTGACTGCTAGTTGTAGACTCCGCCACCAGGAGAAACATCCACTTCACATCCAACCTCTCAAACCCTTTCAGAATTCAGATACGTTTATTTATTACATGTATATCGAAACATACAGTGAAATATACTATTTCTGTTAACAACCAGCACAACTGAGTGATGTTCTGGGTGCAAGTGTTACCACACATCCTGGTGCCAACATGGCATGCTGCAATGCTCAACATGACAACACAGAGCACAACAAAAAAACAAATAAACAACTGTAAGACAAGTCCCGTTCCTCCCTCCTCCCACCCACCCACACTCATACACAGTCATCTAACCCCAGGACGGGCCATTCCTCAGCCTCCAGCGGATTCGAACATTCACAGATATTGGACATTTCCACCTCCAGTAGACTTGCAGACCCAGGCTTCTGCAGGTTTCTCAACCTTTAGAGTTCAGTCTTCACTATTGCCCCCAGGACTCGCCAATGATGATTCAAAGAGATCTCCTCTTATTTTCTCCACCACTCACTTCCTGTCATGAATACAGACAAGGGGATTCACCACCGATGATCATCCCTAAACTTCTTAGGGAGGCCATACCAGCAGGTAAACCAGGCCACAGTACTTGGGATAGTTAGACACCGTCACCAGCAGACAATTAACATGTCAACTGAGGAAGAAAGGGAAATGATGACAAATTAAAAATTGAAAATTGTGTGAGTATTGCAAATGAGAAGATAGTGATCAATAGATAAAGCTTTATAGTGAGTTCTGCAGAAAGAAAGAATGATGCAAACCAATTAAGGTCCCAGAGGCGTTTTTAAAGTCATTAATGCAAGGATTTCTTTGAAATTATGTATGCAGGAGTTTATTCCTGTCAGCAGATGAAATAAATTACAAGCTTCTACCATAAGGGAAATTTATTACAAACTTGCTTCCCCAGTCTTCTCTAAAGACTGGGGAAGCAAGGAGGAAGGAAGGGGTGAATTCATTGTGTTCAGAGGGTGAATGGGTTAGAGGACAGACAGGACAGACTATGCTGAATTTAGCATGGGAGAGCTGCAGTGAAGATAAATAGCATGTCAAATGCTTTGCTTATTAACTGCTAAAGGGAGACAGTGGTGAGAGTTGAATGAAGCACTGCCCACTGTGATGTTGGTGAAACAGACATTGTGATCGGCGTGCATATACTAAATAACGAATGGGTTGTTAAAAATATTTTATATAATTACATTTTCTTGGACTTCTTCACTCTTCACCTTTATCTCTTTGCTATTTCCGTTTTCTCCCATTTGGAACATGCTCCTCATCTGCAATGTAAATTGTAATAAGATACAAAACATAGGAATATATAAATATCCTACTAGAGTGTTGCTGCCAGGGATGTTTAGTGATATATGAATCTAGTACATATTCAAAGGGTTGCCAACTCGCAGTGTGAGAAATCACAGCATATATAGTCTTTGCAAATACTTCTTCTCAGCCTGTATTGAGCTAGGTCATTGAGAATTGTGTTTAAAAATTGATCTATGTCCTGCAAAGTACAAACCCCAAAGAGTATGGTCAAAGTTTGTTAATTATTCCTGAAGATTTGCATTCCTGAAAGTTAACTGCCAACTATTGGTGACCTCAGGATAAAGCATGATAGTAAAATTAAATGGCTCAAAAATTATGGTCACGTTTTGCCAACATTTTTAAGCACAGTTTGCAAAATTATTTTGCCTGGGAGGTTAGGAAGCTATTCCACTGAACTGTGCAGATCATTTGGTAAACTAAGCCGTCGGCATCTGCGCTGGAAATCAATTACAGCTTATTATTTAAACAAGCTGAAAAGAATGTCGTCAGATCTCTTTAGCTAATTGTTGGCTATTATTGTGCTGACAGCATTCAGAAGAATTGCTGTTATCCCCAACACAATCCTGTTGTCAGACCATGCTAAAACCTCAATGTTATTGGCCCATCACCTGTTTCTAAATTCACTTAGGGCAAGAGATTGAGCCTCTTATGTTACTGCTCACTACCATCTGAAGTAAACTACCAAGGGAGGGTCTTACAAACACATCAAAAATCAGAGCCACTCAGCACCATTAAAAGTAATTGGCTGTGAACTTGGGAAACTATGAGCTGCAGGGCCACAGACTGAATGCTGGGAGGTGGGATTATCTGGGAAGATCTCCTGTATTGTAAATTTTCCACAGTTCACCGATAAGATCAGAACTGGGGATATTTGCCAAGGATAGCAGAACATTTAATTCTACTCTCAACTCTTCGGTGATCCAATTGCGGAACAATTGTTGTACCAAACCAGTTCCTGGCAAGACTTGGACAATATTCAGAAGTGGATTGATGAAAGGTAACTAGTACTCATGTCATCCGAAGACACCTGAAGGTCCAAAGTTCAAAGTTCAAAGTACATTTATTATCATATACTACCCTGGGTTTAATTTTCTTGTGCTATTCACAGTAGATACAAGGAAACACAATAGAATCAATGAAAAACTACACACAAACCAACAAAGAGGGACAACAAATGAATGTGCACAAGAAGAAAAACTGTGCAATTATACAAAAATCTAAATAAGTAATAAATAATATTGAGAACAGGTGTTGTAGAGTCCTTGAACATGAGTCCATAGGTTGTAGAATCACTTCAGTGTTGTGGTGAGTGAAGTTATCCACACTGGTTTAGGAGCCTGGTTGTTGAAGGGTAATGACTGTGTCTGATCCTGCAAATGTCACTCCATTCTTTAAGAAGGGAGGAAGGCAAAAGAAAGGAAATTATAGTCCAGTTAGCCTAACCTCAGTGGTTGGGAAAGTGTTGGAGTCTATTAATAAGGATGAGTTTTCGGGGTACTTAGAGACTAATGATAAAGTAAGTCAAAGTCAGCATGGTTGCTGTAAAGGGAAATCTTAACTGACAAATCTGTTAGAGTTCTTTGAGGAAGTAACAAGCAGGATAGACAAAGGAGAGGCTGTGGATGTCATTTATTTGGATTTTCAGAAGGCATTTGATAAGATGCCACACATGAGGCTGCTTAACAAGATGAAGTCCTAGAGTGTTACAGGAAAGATACTGGCATGGATAGTGGAATGGCTGACAGGCAAGAGTGGGAATAAAAGGGGCCTTTTCTGGTTGGCTGCCAGTGACTAGTGGTGTTCCTCAGCGGTCAGTGTTGGGATTACTGCTTTTCACATTGTTTATCAATGATCTGGATAATGGAATTGACGGCTTTGTGGCAAAGTTTGCAGATTATACAAAGATGGGTGGAGGGGTAGGTAGTGCTGGGGAAGCAATGTGATTGCAGCAGGACTTAGACAAATTGAAAGAATGGGCAAAAAAAGTGGCAGATGGAATGCAGTGTTGGGAAATGTATGATAACATATTTTGGTAAAAGGAACAATAGTGCAGACTATTATCTAAATGGGTAGAAGGTTCAAACATCAGAAGTACAGAGGGATTTAGGAGTCTTCGTGCAAGACTCCCAGAAGGTTAATTTACAGGTTGAGTTTGTGGTAAAGAAGTCAAATGCCATGTTGGCATTTATTTCAAGAGGAATAGAATATAAAAGCAAAGGGATAATGCTGAGTCTTAATACGGCACTAGCCAGTCTGCACTTAGAGTATTATCAAAAGTGTTGGGCCCCATATCTCAGAAAGGACGTGTTGTCATTGGAGAGATTCCAGAGGAGGTTCATGAGGATGATTCTGGGAATGAAGGGTTAACATATGAGGAGCATTTGGCAGCTTTGGGTCTGTATTCATTGAAATTTAGAAGAATGTTGGGGGGGGTGTGCGGGGTGGTTGGATCTCATTGAAACCTACTGAATGTTGAAAGGACTAGACTGGGTGGATGTGGAGAGGATGTTTCCAATGGTGGGGGTATCCAGAATTAAACGCTACTGCCTCAAAATTGAGGGGCAAACCTTTAGAATGGAGGTAAGGAGGAATTTTTTTAGCTGGAGAGTAGTAAATCTGTGGAATGATCTGCCACAGACTGTGGTGGAGGCTAAGCCCATGGGTATATTTAAGGTGGAAGTTGATTCTTTCCTGATTGGTCAGGGCATCAGAGGACATGGTGAGCAGGCAGGTGTATGGGGTTGAGTGGGATCCGGGCTCAGCCATGATGGAATGGCGGAGCAGACTCGATGGGCTGAATGGCCTAACTCTGCTCCTCTATTTTATGGTGGTGTGAGGTCTAAGGCTCCTGTAGTTCCTGCCCAATGGTAGCAGTGAGAAGAGAGCATAGCCTGGCGGTCCTTGTTGATGGATGCTGTTTACTTGTGGCAGTGCTCCTTGTAGAAGTCCACTCCTCCTTCCTTAGGACTTTTGGAATTCTAAGGGTATGGGTTAGTACAGGGAACGTGATGCTGAATTTATTGACTGATAGAGCAGGCATAATGGGCCATATGGCCAACTACTGCTTCTACGTCTTATGACATTATGTTTTGTTTTTTGATTTTGGTTTATTATTGTCACGTATAATAAGATACAGTGAAAAGCTTGTCTTGCTTACTGTTCATACTGATCAAATTATTAGACAGTGTATTGAGCTACAATGAGGTAGAACAATAACAATGCAGAATAAAGTGTAAAGGCCACCGAGAGAGTGAAGTGCAGGTAAACAATAAAGTACACGTTCGTAATGAGGTGGATTGTGAGGCCTGGAGTCCTCCTTATCACACAGGAGGTCTGTTCAAGAGTCTGATAACAGTGGGATAGAAACTTTGTCCTTGAGCCTGGTGTACGTGCTCTTAGAGTTTTATATCTTCTGCCCAATGGGAGAAGGGAGAAGAGAGAATGTGTGGGGTGGGTGGGGTTTTTGATTATGCTGGGTGCTTTACTGGGAAAATGAGCAGGACAGAAAGAGTCAATTGTTGGGAGACTGGTTCCTGTGATGTGCTGAGCTGTGACCACAACTCTCTGCAGTTTCTGAGAGGTGTGGTGGAAATGTCGCTGCCTATCCCTACAGATTGTGATCCGTTGGTCAGAAAGTCTAGCACCCACTTGCAGAGAGAGACATCAACTCCCAGGGTCAACAGTTTGATAATGGGATTTCTTGGAGTTAGGGTACTGAAGACAGAACTGTAGTGGAAAAGTGTGTATGGAACTGGAGGAGATAGCAGGGGTACTTAATAAGTACTTTGCTTCAGTATTCACCATGGAAAAGGATCTTGGAAATTGTAGGGATGACTTACACTGGACTGAAAAGCTTGAGCATGTAGATATTAAGCAAGAGGATGTGCTGGAGCATTTGGAAAGCATTAAGTTGGAAAAGTCACAGGGAACGGATGAGATGTATCCCAGGCTACTGTGGGAGGCAAGGAAGGAGATTGCTGAGCCTCTGGTGATAATCCTTGCATCATCATTGGGCACGGGAGAGGCTCCAGAGGATTGGAGGGTTGTGGATGTTGTTGCATTATTCAAGAAAGGGAGCAGAGATAGCCCAGGAAATTATAGACCAGTGAGTCTTACTTCAGTGGTTGGTAAGTCAATGGAAGAGATCCTGAGAGGCAGGATTTATGAACATTTGGAGAGGCATAATATGATTAGGAATAGTCAGCATGGCTTTGTGAAAGGCAGGTTGTGCCTTACGAGACTGATTGAGTTAAACAAAAAAAAAGTGGTTAAGAAAGCATATGGTGCATTGGCCTTCATCAATCGAGGGGTTGAGTTTAGGAGCCAAGAGGTAATGTTGAAGCTATATAGGATCCTGGTCAGCCCCACTTGGAGTACTATGCTCAGTTCTGGTTGCCTCACTATATGGATGTGGAAACCATAGAAAAGGAGCAGAAGAAATTTACAAGGATGTTGCCTGGATAGGGGAGCATGCCCTATGAGAGTAGGTTGAGTGAACTCGGCTTTTTTCCTTGGAACAACGGAGGGTGAAAGATGACCTGATAGAGGTATCATGAGATGATGAGGGACATTGATCGTATGAATAGTCAGAGATTTTTCCCATGGCTAAAATGGCTAGCACGAGAGGGCACAGTTTTAAGGTGCTTAGAAGTAGGTACAGAGGAGATGTCAGGGGTAAGTTTTTTTACACAGAGAGTGGGCAGTGCGTGCAATGGACTGCCGGCAACGGTGGTGGAGGCAGATACAATAGGGTCTTTTAAGAGACTCCTGCACAGGTACATGGAGCTCAGAAAAATAGAGGGCTATGGGTAACCCTAGGTAATTTCTAGGGTAAGGACATGTTCGGCACAGCTCTGTGGGCCAAAGGGCCTGTATTGTGCTGTAGGTTTTCTATGTTTCTATGTAGTCAATCAGCAATAGTCTGACGTGGGTGTCTTTAGTATCCAGATGCTGCAGAGATTAGGGTAGGTGGTGTCCACCATAGGCATGTTTTTGACAGTGGGTAAATTTCAGCAGTTTGAGATTGCCTGGAAAGCGGGAAGTGATGCATGCCACCACCAGCCTCTCAAAGCACTTTATACTGGTGGATGTTAACATCACTGGGCGGTAATCATTAAGGCACATTATTTTTCTTGGGTACCAGGATGATCAGAATAGGAGAACGTTCCTTTAGAACAGAGATGAGGAGAAATTTCTTTAGCCAGAGGGAGGTGAATGTGTGAGATTCATTGCCACAGACTGCTGTTGAGGGCAAGTTATTGGATGTATTTAAAGTGGAGATTGATACGTTCTTGGCAAGTGAGGAGCAGGCAGGAGAATGGGACTGAGAATGATAATAATCAGCATGTGGTCTTCCTAAAGCAGGAGGGAGGCAGAGCCTGAAGCTGGGAGATGTTAGAGATGCTCAGACCTCTCACTATCCCATTGCAGCAATATGTCATCTTTCATTGTGGTTGAGTCTAAATCGTGGAATTCCCATCCCAATGTTATGGAGAGACCCTCCGCAACAGAACTTGCAGCCAATCAAGAAGAAGGTTCATTATCTTCTCAAGGGCAATGAGGAATGGGAAATAAATGCTGATCTAGTCAACAATATCTTTGTCTTTTGTATGAATAAATATAAAGGTAAGACTTTCAGCTTTATAAATCAAATGGAACATAGTATTTGTGACAAAACTGCTGCTTTTTTAAAGAGCTAAGAATTTTGATACCAGTTACAGAGCAGCACAGCATGGAAATGGGCCTTTTCAACTGCAGAGTTCACACCAACAAACAAGGACCTGTTTATGCTAACCTTACATTAATTCCATTTTATGGTCCCCTTATTCCCATCAATTTGTTACAGACACCTCCACTCACCCACACACGAAGGCAATTTACAACGGCTAACTAACCGAGCACTCACTGAGTTGATCACACAAAGAATCCTGCTCCTTGGAAAAAATTAACATTCAAACAACTGTAACCATGCCAACCACCAAGTACCTGGTTATCTTCACCTTGTTCATTTCTGGTGCGGTGTCCTTGTAAAAGTCATTTTTAGGGTCTGAGTGGAGTGGGCAAAGCCAGCATATATCGTCTACCCTTAACTGCTCTGAGGGTGGTGAAGAAGGCCAACAGTGCACACTCCTTTACTGGATGGCTCATTGAGTACAAGAAGTGGGGATGCCATGTTACAGGTGTGCATGACCACACCCCAAATACTTAATGCAGATTGGCTCAGCAAGAATGATGTAATTCAGCTGGAGAAGGGGCAGAAAAGATGCACGAGGATGTTGCTGTGACTGGAGGGTTTGTGTTATAAAGAGAGAAGGAGGCTGAGGGGTGATATTATTAATGTATATAAAATCATGAGGGGTAAAGATAAGGTGGTTGGCCACAGTCATCTTCCAGGATAATGGAAACCTTCCCTCTGTCAACTGACTTCATCTGCCAGTCAGCCCCTTGTCAGCTGGATCCTGACACTTGCCACCTCTCTCCTCAGCAATTTATAATGGCTATCTCATGCCTACTCTTGCATCTTGACTGGAAACATTAACTATCCATTTTCCTCCACAGATGTTGTATGACCTATGTGGTTCCTTCGGCAGTTTGCTGTTCCTTTAAAATGAACACAAGTGAAGTTGATCGCTATTCTAACCTGGGGAGGAATCTAACTTACACTGGATGTCAGGTTAATCATGATCCCTTTTGAATTGTGCAACATTCTCAAAGGGCTGAATGGCCTTTTCTCCATTTCTACTTCTTCTGGTTCTTCCTGATGGGTAAACATATCCTTCCCTTAAGAAAATGCTCTAGACTTAAGTTAAATTATTTCGGTAGACTTGTTCTTGTTTCTATTGACAGTTAGCCCACAACCACAACCGTATGTTATTCATCAATAATGGGAAGTGCCTGGTCATTATTTGTGTGGAAGACCCCAAACCAAACAGATGCTTACACTTAGTGGCTACTTTATTAGGTGCATCCGTTCACCTACTCATTAATACAAATATCTAATTAGCCAATCATGTGGCAGCAGCTCAAAGCATAAAAGCTTGCAGATATAGTTAGAAGTCCAGTTGTTTTCAGACCAAACATCAGTATATGATCTAAGTGACTTGGACCGTGCAATGATTGTTGGTGACAGATGGGGTGGTTTGAGTATCTCAGAAACTGCTGATCTCCAGACATTTCCATACATAGCAGTCTCCAGCGTTTACAGAGAATGGCGTGAAAAACAAAAAATAAATCCAGTGAGCGACAGTCCTGTGGGTGAAAACATCTTGTTAATGAGAGAGGTCAGAGGAGAATGGCCAGACTGGTTCAAGCTGACAGGAAGGCGACAGTAATTCAAACAACAATATGTTACAACAGTGGTGTGTGCAGAAGAACATCTCTGAATACACAACATGTTGGACCTTGAAATGGATAGGCTACACCACCAGAATACCATGAACGTACACTCAGTGGCCACTTTATTAGGTACAGGAGGTATCTAATAAGGTGGTCATTGACTGTATATTCTTATCTTTTGAACTATGCGGTGTTCACATCTATCTTTGGAAATAAATCAGTCATGATCTATGCTTGATAAGCAAACTATAGAATGCATTCTAAGTTTTATATTTTAAAGATTTCACAGAACTTTTCCTTGAAGTTCCAGAGTCTTTAACATCTGAAGGTGACTGCATTCCTTGGAAGTGATGAGATAGTGTCCTTACTTTATCAGCAGGCAAATCAACAGAATTTTTTCACACTGCTGAAGCCTCCATTTTTCAGAAACACATCAGTTCTCCTGGCTGATGTCAGGTTGACAAGAATAGCACATTAAAATCAATCTTGCTACACAGCTGTTATCTCTCAGAGTGCTGCCCATTGTGACAAGGCAGATAATACCAATTCTAATGGATCAAGTAATATTCAAAACCTGGCTACACAGTCTGCCTGCTAAACATTCAGGAGTAGACTAACGTTGAATAGTTACAGAATTATTTTCTATCCTGTAGTCTTGCAGAGAGATTTTCTTTATCTTTTCCTCACTCATGCAGAAGCTGACCTACCAAACACATTGATGATCTTTGCGGTTATTTTCTGGTCCGTAGCATTACTGTTTGGAAGCTGGTAGAGAATATACTGCAAGTTTTCAGGAGGTGAATTAATCCATTCTGCAAAGCTGCATCTATTGCCATAATCCATTAATGTTCTGACTGGCATGTTCTCCAACAGTCAAATCAATGATTTCACATAACTGGTCATTTTGGCCATTTTTATCATATTATCCAGCATTCAGAATGCTTTCTCTCTTCTGATAATTTGAAATTTCACTTATTTTCTCCTAATTATACAAACCATGTTTATAATGGAGACATAAAAACCTCAGATGCTAGATTGTCCATTTCCCTGTCATAAAAGGTGTGAATATTACCAATAGTCTGACTTGGTCCAACCATGTTGATGTCATGGCCAAGAAAGCTCACAAATGCTTCCTCTACTTCCTTAGAATACTAGAGAAATTTGGCAGATGATACAAAACCCAGAATGCACATACCACAAGCCTCAAGGAGAGATTCTGTCTTACTCATATCAGATTGTTGAATGATAAGATGGACTCTTGGCCTCACAATCTACCTTGTTTTGATTTTATACTTTATTGTTTACCTGTACTACACTTTATTGGTGGCTTTTACACTTTACTCTGCATTGTTATTGTTTTACGTCGTTCTAGCTCAATGCACTGATTAAGGATTTGATCTGTATGAACAATATGCAAAGCAAACTTTTCACTGTATCTTGGTACATGTGACAATAATAAACCAATGCCAATACTGTGCTCCTCCTGTGTTTTGTATTGTTGTTCCTCTTCATTTACCCTTGTTATCTGCTAAGTTATCACCACATCTATCCCTTTGCTCCAGAATCCCACCCTATCACCCATCTTTTCTTTAGGTCTCCCTGACTCTTTCCCACATCTAACATTTCCTTGTTGTTGAAAGTTCATTGGTTTGAAATGTTGTATGTGCTTCTGTCCACAGATCTTGCCTGTCCTCCTGAGTGTTTCTTGCATTTCCTGACATTGCACATTTACAACTGAGCTGATGAGTGCAAAATTAATTCTGGAAGTCTTTAGCTGCTGCGTGTAGAGTATTAGTAGAAGATTATTAAGTGTTTAGACTGAACAGAAGATGGATAAATTACTTCATTAACCAAAATTACAGTATGCAGAATATGATAAAAAAAATCTGCACAGAATGCCAGCTTTAGGGACTGAATACATTACCAACAAAACTGGGACCGTGAGGACAGCATAGAGCAGACTGAAATGCTGGAACACATCGATGTTGAGAATCATTAGAAAAGGTAAGCCTGCAGGGTTAGATTGGGTATAACCCACGTTAGTACTGGAAGTGAGGGGGGAGTTGCTGCACTTCTGGCAATGATCTTTGTGTCCTCAATGGTCGCGGGTGAGGTACCAGAAGACCGAAGGATGGCAAATGTTTTTCTTTGTTGAAGAAAGGTAAAAGGGATAACATAATCCTATTCTGCCTAGTCCCATTGACTTGGCACTCAGACTATAGTCCTCTATACCCTCCTCTATCCATGTACTTAACCAAACAACAGGAATTCTGCAGATGCTGGAAATTCAAGCAACACACATAAAAATTGCTGGTGAACGCAGCAGGCCAGGCAGCATCTGTAGGAAGAGGTGCAGTCGATGTTTCAGGCCGAGACCCTTCGTCAGGACTAACTGAAGGAAGAATGAGTAAGGGATTTGAAAGTTGGAGGCGGAGGGAGAGATCCAAAATGATAGGAGAAGACAGGAGGGGGAGGGATAGAGCCAAGAGCTGGACAGGTGATAGGCAAAAGGGGATACGAGAGGATCATGGGACAGGAGGTCCGGGAAGAAAGACAAGGGGGGGGACCCAGAGGATGGGCAAGAGGTATATTCAGAGGGACAGAGGGAGAAAAAGGAGAGTGAGAGAAAGAATGTGTGCATAAAAATAAGTAACAGATGGGGTACGAGGGGGAGGTGGGGCCTAGCGGAACTTAGAGAAGTCAATAATTAGCCATCAGGTTGGAGGCTACCCAAACGGAATATAAGGTGTTGTTCCTCCAACCTGAGTGTGGCTTCATCTTTACAGTAGAGGAGGCCGTGGATAGACATGTCAGAATGGGAATGGGATGTGGAATTAAAATGTGTGGCCACTGGGAGATCCTGCTTTCTCTGGCGGACAGAGCGTAGATGTTCAGCAAAGCGGTCTCCCAGTCTGCGTCGGGTCTCGCCAATATATAAAAGGCCACATCGGGAGCACCGGACGCAGTATATCACCCCAGTCAACTCACAGGTGAAGTGTTGCCTCACCTGGAAGGACTGTTTGGGGCCCTGAATGGTGGTAAGGGAGGAAGTGTAAGGGCATGTGTAGCACTTGTTCCGCTTACACGGATAAGTGCCAGGAGGGAGATCAGTACGGAGGGATGGGGGGGGATGAATGGACGAGGGAGTTGTGTAGGGAGCGATCCCTGTGGAATGCAGAGGGGGGGGAGGGAAAGATGTGCTTAGTGGTGGGATCCCGTTGGAGGTGGCGGAAGTTACGGAGAATAATATGTTGGACCCGGAGGCTGGTAGGGTGGTAGGTGAGGACCAGGGGAACCCTATTCCTAGTGGGGTGGCGGGAGGATGGAGTGAGAGCAGATGTACGTGAAATGGGGGAGATGCGTTTAAGAACAGAGTTGATAGTGGAGGAAGGGAAGCCCCTTTCTTTAAAAAAGGAAGACATCTCCCTCGTCCTAGAATGAAAAGCCTCATCCTGAGAGCAGATGCGGCGGAGACGGAGGAATTGCGAGAAGGGGATGGCATTTTTGCAAGAGACAGGGTGAGAAGAGGAATAGTCCAGATAGCTGTGAGAGTCAGTAGGTTTATAGTAGACATCAGTGGATAAGCTGTCTCCAGAGACAGAGACAGAAAGATCTAGAAAGGGGAAGGAGGTGTCGGAAATGGACCAGGTAAACTTGAGAGCAGGGTGAAAGTTGGAGGCAAAGTTAATAAAGTCAACGAGTTCTGCATGCGTGCAGGAAGCAGCGCCAATGCAGTCGTCGATGTAGTGAAGGAAAAGTGGGGGACAGATACCAGAATAGGCACGGAACATAGATTGTTCCACAAACCCAACAAAAAGGCAGGCACAGCTAGGACCCATACGGGTGCCCATAGCTACACCTTTAGTTTGGAGGAAGTGGGAGGAGCCAAAGGAGAAATTATTAAGAGTAAGGACTAATTCTGCTAGACGGAGCAGAGTGGTGGTAGAGGGGAACTGATTAGGTCTGGAATCCAAAAAGGAGCGTAGAGCTTTGAGACCTTCCTGATGGGGGATGGAAGTATATAAGGACTGGACATCCATGGTGAAAATAAAGCGGTGGGGGCCAGGGAACTTAAAATCATCGAAAAGTTTAAGAGCGTGAGAAGTGTCACGAACATAGGTCGGAAGGGATTGAACAAGGGGTGATAAAACAGTGTCGAGGTATGCAGAAATGAGTTCGGTGGGGCAGGAGCAAGCTGAGACAATAGGTCGGCCAGGACAGGCAGGTTTGTGGATCTTGGGTAGGAGGTAGAAACAGGAAGTGCGGGGTGTGGAAACTATAAGGTTGGTAGCAGTGGATGGGAGATCCTCTGAGCGGATAAAGTTGGTGATGGTGTGGGAGACAATGGCCTGGTGCTCCTTAGTGGGGTCACGATCGAGGGGTAAATAAGAGGAGGTATCCGCGAGTTATCGCTGTGCCTCGGCAAGGTAGAGGTCAGTACACCAGACTACAACAGCACCCCTCTTATCGGCGGGTTTAATAATAACTTTGATGTGTTTTGCATGTACTTAACCAACCTTCTCTTAAATGGTAAAATTGAACCCGCATACATTGCTTACTTTAGCCACTCATACCACCCATTGAATGAAGAAGTTACCCAGTAAATATTTTACCTTTCATCCTTAATCCATGACTACTAATTCTAGTCTCACTCAACCTCAGTGTAAAAGGCCAGCTTGCATTTACTCTATCATAACTGAGTACACCTTTATCAAATCTCCCCCCATTACTCCAGGGACTAAATCCTAATCTTTTGACAGAAAACGATGCATAAGTCTATGGAGAAATGACCTCAGGGTGGACTGATCTACTGGTCTGGTAGAGAACTTGCATGGAGACAGTTGCCCAAATCGCTGTACTTCATCTACTCAATGATTCCACATAATAGGACACCTCATCTTTGAAACTGTTAATCCCTTCATTAAGTCTGATTTATTTTCTTGCTTTTGTTTCACTAAACTTGATGTGCTCATTTAAAACAAATTTATAGACCTCACACACAAACCATTTCAGAACACCCTTATACTTTTAGGATGCCAGAGTGGTGAAGCAGTACGTGCAGTCGTATCAGAATCATGTTCATTATCACTGACCTATGTCATGAAATTTGTTGTTCTGCGGCAGCAGTATTCTGCAGGATATAAAAAAACCTATAAATTACAATAAATAAACAAACAAATAAATTAATAAAAAGTGCAAAATAAAGGAGTGAATTATTGGACAATTCAGAAATCTGATGGCAGAGGGAAGGAAGCTATTCCTAAGATGTTGAGTGTGGGTCTTCAGGCTCCTGTACCAGCTTCCTGAGGGTAGAAATGAGAAGTGTGCCTGTCCTGGGTGGTGGAACTATCAGGCTGAAGGCTGAGGAAGGGACGCTGAAACGATGAGATATGTGGTGGTGCAGGACACTGTGACCTGATTGTCATTTTTGGGGTCATAGTCCAGGGGAGGTATCTGAAGGTTGGCTGTATGAAGGAAGTGACCAGAAATGTCAACTGTCCATTTCCCTCCACAGACACTGTTAAACCCACCATCTGTTACCCCACCATGTGTTCCAGATCCAGCATCTGAAGCATGTGCCATAAACAAATCAGTGTAAAGTGTGGGGGAACTGCTGCAGTGTGCATTGATTTCTGGGAATCAGGTTTATTATCACTGACCCATGCCATGAAATTTTATGCTTTGTGGCAGCAGTGCAGTGCAAGGCATAAAAAATTACTGTGAGTTCCAAAAATACAAATTAAATAATTAGTGCTAAAGAGGAGTAGTGAGGTAGTGTTCATGGATTCATGAACTATATGGAAATCTGATGGTGGAGAGAGAGAAGCTGTTCCTAAAATGCTGAGTGTGGGTCTTCAGGCTCCTGTACCATCTCCCTGAAACAGGCCTTTTGGTCCATCTAGTCCATTCCAATCTATTATTCTGCCAAGCAACATTGATCTGCACCTGGACCATAGTCCTCAATGCCCCTCCCACCCATGTCCTTATCCAAACATCTCTGAAATGTTGAAATTGAATCCACATTCTCCACTCCCACTGGCAGCTCATTCCACGCTCTCACCATCCTAAAGTGAAGAAGATCCCTCTCCCCTCATGTTGCCTTTGAAAATTCCACATTTCACCCTTAACCTATGATTTAACCATATAACCATATAACAATTACTGCATGGAAACAGGCCATCTCGGCCCTTGTAGTCTGTGCCGAACTTTTACTCTCACCTAGTCCCACCGACCTGCACTCAGCCCATAACTCACCATTCCTTTCCTGTCCATATAGCTGTCCAGTTTAACTTTAAACAACAACATTGAATCTGCCTCAACCACTTCTGCTGGAAGCTCGTTCCACACAGCTACCACTCTCTGAGAAAAGAAGTTCCCCCTCATGTTACCCCTAAACTTTTGCCCTTTAACTCTCAACTCATGTCCTCTTGTTTGAATCTCCCCCCCCCAATGGAAAAAGCCTATCCACGTCAACTCTATCTATCCCCCTCACAATTTTAAATACCTCTATCAAGTCCCCCCTCAACCTTTTACGCTCCAAAGAATAAAGAACCAACTTGTTCAACCTTTCTCTGTAACTTAGGAGATGAAACCCAGGTAACATTCTAGCAAATCTTCTCTGTACTCTCTCAATTTTGTTGATGTCTTTCCTATAATTCGGTGACCAGACCTGTAGACAATACTCCAAATTTGGCCTTACCAATGCCTTGGACAATTTCAACATTACATCCAAACTCCTATACTCAATACTCTGATTTATAAAGGCCAGCAAACCAAAAGCTTTCTTCATCACCCTATCCACATGAGATTCCACCTTCAGGGAACTATGCACCATTATTCCTAGATCCCTTTGTTCTACTGCATTCTTCAATGCCCTACCATGTATGTCCTAGTTTGATTAGTCCTACCAGAATGTAGCACCTCACATTTATCAGCATTAAACTCCATCTGCCATCTTTCAACCCACTCTTCTAACTAGCCTAAATCTCTCTGCAAGCTTTGAAAACCTACTTCATTATCCACAACTCCACCTATCTTAGTATCATCTGCATACTTACTAATCCAATTTACCACCCCATCATCCAGATCATTAATATATATGACAAACAACATTGGACCCAGTACTGATCCCTGAGGCACACCACTAGGCACCGGCCTCCAATCTGACAGACAGTTATCCACTACTACTCTCTGGCATCTCCCATCCAGCCACTGCTGAATCCATTTTACTACTTCAATGTTAATACCTAACGATTGAACCTTCCTAACTAACTTTCTGTGTGGAACCTTGTCAAAGGCGTTACTGAAGTCCATATAGACAACATCCACAGCTTTACCCTTGTCAACTTTCCTAGTAACCTCTTCAAAAAATTCAATTAAGATTTGTCAAACATGACCTTCCACACACAAATCCATGTTGACTGTTCCTAATCAGACCCTGTCTATCCAGATAATTATATACATAATCTCTAAGAATACTTTCCATCAATTTACCCACCACTGTTGTCAAACTCACAGGCCGATAATTACTAGGTTTACTCTTAGAGCACTTTTTAAACAATGGAACAACATGAGCAATACGCCAATCCTCCAGCACCATCTCTATTTCTAATGACATTTGAAATATTTCTGTCAGAGCCCCTGCTATTTCCACACTAACTTCCCTCAAGGTCCTAGGGAATATCCTGTCAGGACCTGGAGACTTATCCACTTTTATATTCCTTAAAAGCGCCAGTACTTCCTCTTCTTTAATCATCATAGTTTCCATAACTACCCTACTTGTTTCCCTTACCTTACACAATTCAATATCCTTCTCCTTAGTGAATACCGAAGAAAAGAAATTGTTCAAAATCTCCCCCATTTCATTTGGCTCCACTCTGATTCTCTAAGGGACCAATTTTATCCCTCACTATCCTTTTGCTATTAATAAAACTGTAGAAACCCTTTGGATTTATTTTCACCTTACTTGCCAAAGCAACCTCATATCTTCTTTTAGCTTTTCTAATCTCTTTTTTAAGATTCTTTTCACATTCTTTATATTCCTCGAGCACCTCATTTACTCCAAGCTGCCTATATTTATTGTAGCTCTCTCTCTTTTTCTGAACTAAGTTTTCAATATCCCTTGAAAACCATGGCTCACTCAAACTTTTAATCTTTCCTTTCAACCTAACAGGAACATAATGATTCTGTACCCTCAAAATTTCACCTTTAAGTGGCCTCATTTCTCTATTACATCCTTCTCATAAAACAAATTGTCCCAATCCACTCCTTCTAAATCCTTTTGCATCTCCTCAAAGTTAGCGTTTCTCCAATCAAAAATCTCAAAACTGGGTCCAGTCCTATCCTTCTCCATAATTATATTGAAACTAATGGCATTCTGATCACTGGACTCGAAGTGCTCCCCAGCACATACCTCCATCACCTGACCTATCTTATTCCCTAACAGGAGATCCAACACTGCCCCTTCTCTAGTTGGTACCTCTACGTATTGCTGCAAAAAACTATCTTGCACACATTTTACAAACTCCAAACCATCCAGCCCTTTTACAGAATCGGCTTCCAAGTCAATGTGTGGAAAATTAAAATCTCCCACAATCACAACCTTGTGCTTACTACAAATATCTGCTTTTTTCTTACAAATTTGCTCCTCCAATTCTCGCTCCCCATTAGGTGGTCTATAATACACCCCTATAAGCATTGCTACACCTTTCCCATTCCTCAATTCCACTCAAATAGTCTCCCTAGATGAGTCCTCTAATCTATCCTGCCAAAACACCACTGTAATATTTTCTCTGACAAGCAATGCAACACCTCCCCCTCTTGCCCCTCCGATTCTATCACACCTGAAGCAACGAAATCCAGGAATATTTAGTTGCCAATCACACCCCTCCTGCAACCATGTTTTATTAATAGCTACAACATCATATTTCCAGGTATCAATCCATGCTCTAAGCTCATCCACCTTTCTTACAATGCTCC
Organism: Mobula birostris; assembly: GCF_030028105.1. Classification (NCBI taxonomy): domain Eukaryota; kingdom Metazoa; phylum Chordata; class Chondrichthyes; order Myliobatiformes; family Myliobatidae; genus Mobula; species Mobula birostris. The sequence goes on along the minus strand of NC_092378.1, from coordinate 50,884,362 downwards.
TAGCATTAAAATAGATGCATTTAAGAAACTCTCCACCTCTTACTCTCTGTTTATCCCTAATGGTGCAAACAACTTTGTTATCTTTTCCTTCCATCTCCCCTACATCTTCCGTCTGAGTGCTCCCGTTCTCCGTCCCCTGCCTATAATCTCTAGTTGTAACACACACAAAATGCTGGAGGAACTTGGGCCAAAAAGTCGACTGTACTTTTTTCCATAGATGCTGCCTGGCCTGCTGAGTTCCTCGAGCATTTTGTGTGTGTTGCTCAGATTTCCAGCATCTGCAGATTTTCTCTTGTTTATCTCTAGTTGTAATCTCACCCAACCTTAGTGGAAAAAGCCGGCTTGCATTTTTCCTTTCTATACCTCTATTAAATCTCCCTTCACTCTCCACATTCCAGGGAATAAAGTCCTAACCTTTCAACCTTCTGCTATACTTCAGGTCCTCAAGTCTAGTTACCCAGGGAAATTAACTTTTGTGGTGGACAAGAGATCGCTTATTATAACAAAGCAGCTGGTTTGGCCACACTGGTGGTGGTCCAGTGTTACACAACACTTGGAAAGGTCAACCACAGCACATTTCATAGCCAAATGATGTTGTATAGCATCCATGTAACATTTTATTTCACAATTTGGAAAAATATTCAGTTCATATCCCCAAACTACCCACCAAATCATGAAAAACTCATACAAAAAAATGATGAAGGTGCTCAGCAGGTCAGGAAGCATGCAAGGAGAGAGAAACTGAGTTCATATTTCCCAGACCTGGAGAAGTTTAAAAAAATAACAAGTTGGTTAAAATACTGCGTTGAGTGGAATAGGTGGAGAGAACAAAGGAATGTTAGAAAAGTTGTCAAGATAACCTTAAAAACCAGCAGCTGGAACGGAATGGTGCAGAACTGAATTGAAATAAAGGTGTGGCCATCTCTGCGGTTAAATAAAAGGCTTTAGCTTGATTTGTTAAACTCAGTTTTTAAGGGTCTTAGCATGTCTAATTAGACACTAACTACCAAACTATGCTATTATATTAAATCGCTGTGTTCTGCTTTGCCCTCTGTTTACACTTCTTGTCAGTAGTCAGGAATTTCTGGCATCTTCACCGCTGCACGAGTTCACTTCTTCTTTCCTGACCTTTCCCCACACCGTCCTAATCACATGCATTGTCAACTTTTATATTTGTCACTTCTGGGCTCAGTCATTCTGACCACCCATCTGCTCATCTTAGAGACATTGTCGCCATGCATTTTTCATTTTGCCTTTGTCAGCTTTCTGTTTCCTCTCAGATGACACGAAGGTAAGTAACATTTTTTTTCTCTCTTGTCAAATTCTTTCAGCTGTCAGGTGATGGGGATTATTTTTTTCTTTTTCTCTGAGAATTGACATTTGGCAATTTAAATTCATGCATGCGAACTGGGTCTTCTCTCAGTCTCTCGAAGTTGATCTGTGATCTCTATCTGTGGGGCCTCATTAAGATAAGAGCACGCATTAGCCGATTGGTTGGGCATATTTCCATTCACAAGGCACCTGGCTGTGACAGCAACTGCATTTGAATGAGTCTTGAATATCTTTCAAGACAGTTGTTTTGATGTCTCTATTTCAATAAAAGTTCTTTACTGCCATTCTATATCACAAGTGTTTGTGGCGAGAATGGAGTATCAGTTTAAGGTTTATATTGGTGCTTTCACTACCAGCTTTAAACATCTGGGTGTGTATGCAATAATACGAAGAATATGTAGGAATATATAGCACAATAGTACACTTAGTGGCCATATAACCATAAGACATAGGAGCAGAATTAAGCCATTTGACCTATCGAGTCTGCTCCGCCATTTCATCATGGTTGATCCATTTTCCCTCCCAACCACATTCTCCTGCGTTCTCCCCGTAACCTTTCATGGCCTGACTAATCAAGAACCGATCAACCTCTGGCTTAAATACACCCAATGACTTGACTTCCATAGCTGCCTGCTGCAATGAGTTCCATAGTCTGGCTAAAGAAGTTCCTTCTCACCTTTATTCTAAATGGACGTACCTCCATTCTGAGGCTGTGCTCTCTGGTTCTAGGCACTTCCACCATAGGAAACATTCTCTCCACATCCACTATCTAGACCTTTCAACATTTGATAGGTTTCAATGAGATCCACCCTCACTCTTCTAAATTCCAGTGAGTACAGACCCAGAGCCATCAATTGCTCCTTATATGATAAGCCTTTAATTCTTGGAATCATTCTTATGAACCTCCTTTGAATCCTCTCCAATGTCAGCACATCCTTTCATAGTCATAGTCATACTTTATTGATCCTGGGAGAAATTGCTTTTCGTTACAGTTGCACCATAGATAATAAATAGTAATAAAACCATAAATAGTTAAATAGTAATATGTAAATTATGCCAGGAAATAAGTCCAGGACCAGCCTATTGGCTCAGGGCGTCTGACCCTCCAAGGCAGGAGTTGTAAAGTTTGATGGCCACGGGCAGGAATGACTTCCTATGACGCTTTGTGTTGCATCTCGGTGGAATGAGTCTCTGGCTGAATGTACTCCTGTGCCCAACCAGTACATTATGTAGTGGATGGGAGACATTGTCCAAGATGGCATGCAACTTGGACAGCATCTTCTTTTCAGACACCACCGTCAGAGAGTCCAGTTCCATCCCCACAACATCTCTGGCCTTATGAATGAGTTTGTTGATTTTGTTGGTGTCTGCTACCCTCAGCCTGCTGCCCCAGCACACAACAGCAAACATGGTCGCACTGTCCACCCCCTTAAGGAGCCCAAAACTACTCACAATACTCCAATTGAGGCCTCACCAGTGCCTTATACAGCCTCAACATTACATCCTTGTTTTTATATGCTAGTCCTCTTGAAATGAATGCTAACATTTCATTTGCCTTCCTCACCACCAAATTAGCCTGCAAATAACCCTTTAGGAAATCCTGCATGAAGGCACCCAAGTCACTTTGCACCTCAGATTTTTACATTTTCTCCCCATTTAGTCTATGCTTTTACTCCTTCTACCAAAGTGCATGACCATACAGTTCCTGTCACTGTATTCTATCTGCCACTTCTTTGCCCATTCTCCTATTCTGTCCAAGTCCTTTTGCAGCCTCCCTGCTTCCTAAAGACTACCTGCCCCTCCACCTATCATCTGCAAATTTGGCCACAAAGACATCGACTCCATCATCCAAATCATTGGCATACAATGTAAGAAGAAGCAGTCCCAACACTGACCCCTGCAGAACATCACTAGTCACCAGCAGCCAATCAGAAAAAGCTCACTTTATTCCCATTCTTTTCCCCCGTCTCATTCCACAGCACCAGACTCAGTGCCAGAGACCCATTTGCTGCAGCTCCCCGCCCCAGTATGTCGTCCCCCTCAACAGTATCCAATGCAATATACTTATTATTGAGGGGAATAGCCATAGACGTACTCTGTACTGGCTGCCCACTTCCTTCCCTCTCCTGACAGCCACCTGTTTATCTATCATCTCCTCAGCCTCCTGCATGAGTCAAAGGTCATCGTCCTGCAGCTCCAATTGATTAACATGATCTCCGAGGAGCTACAGCTCAGTGCACCTGGTGCAGATGTGGTTATCCGTGAGTCTCCCAGAATTCCCACATCTTACATGTAAGGGGTTTCTCTGTGATGTTAACTGCTGAGACAGTGATTCTCTCTCTAGCAGCTTGTTTGGGTTATAATTACTGATAGAGAGAATTGTATTCATTTGCTAAGCAATTGGGATAGATGTTATTCTTTCCTGTGTGTCTGTAAGCTATTGTTTTGGTGGACTTTGGGCAGAAGGCGCGATGGGGACAGAGAGAGGAGACAGGATGCTGTAAGCTGGGTGACGGAACGAACCCCGAGCGGGAATCCAAGGCCCAGGGTCTTCGGCAAGAAGAGGAGACAAGGAGTGTCTGTTCGACCACCATGGTTGGTCCCAGGCGGCGGGTTGGGGAGGTCAGAGGGGATCGAATGGTGGAAAGAAGACTCTGTTAATTGAGCTCCAATGGTTGGTGCACAAAGTGGTTGAACTTTGATAAGCTTGGTGCCTATTACTTTCCTTTTATATTGTATCTCTATTAATTACATAGTCCCAGTAAGATCTATAAAGTGCAATCATTTAATCTCATATGGTGTATTGTCTGTTATTTGGTGGGGTGGGGTACATCACACAGCATCTACACAAACTTGATTACCCAGTTTGGCGGGGCCGGAGGCTGCTCCCCCCAGACGAAAGCGAGCTGAGCGAGCCTGAGGCTTACCCAGAGAACACAACACAGCCCCTGGAGCCATTCACACTGCTCTAACTATGCACTTAAAGACAAAGAATGAAAAATTAAAAAGAAGAAGAAGAAATTCACCATATTCATACCTTGCCCAAGCCTCTTATTGCTGAAGCCTGTTGAGCCAAAGCCTCCTCACTCTACCTTGTGAAGGCAGTATCTGATTTCGAAACCACCGATGGTGAGGAGGGATGTGCCCGTGATGTATTATGCTGAGTCCACTACTCCCTACAGCTTCTTGTATCCCTGTGCTTTTGAACTGCTGTACCAGACCCCGACGTAATGAGGCAAGGCACTTTCAAATCCCACAGCAGAAACTGGTTCACAGTTTCTGGGTTCATATGTTACCGATGCCATCTTTCAGAGGAGACATTAAAGTTAAGTCTCATCTGTTTCCTCGTGGACTAACAGTAAAAATATTCCACAGCATAATTACAGAGTAAGGCATTTAACCCTGTGTTGGACATCTCACAATTGGCACCAAGTTAAAGATATCTTTTGAGATTGCTGATTGTTTAAGATTCTTCCACTATTGAAATTATCTCATCATCTAAACTGCTGTGCTGCCTTTGTATCTTATGCAGGATATTGGAATAAGTGTAACCAAGTTTTTATTGTTAAAGTGCACTTCTGTATTCACCCTGGTAATACTAAAATAGCTGTCTGTGCCCTTAAAATGGTGATGTCATTTTACACGGGTGGAGTAGAACGAAGAGTTGCCATGTTCTAGAGAGAGCAACGTTCAAGTGCTTTCCCCAGGTGGTGAGGAAAGATTTTCGCGAGTAAATCGATCAGCACTAGACTACGAGATTGGGTGACGTTTCTTATCGGCCTACTAGTGTCAGTGAGGAGAACTTGTTTCAGGGTCTAGCTTATATGTGTCTGGAAGTTAAGCACGTGTGTGTGAAAAATTGCCTTCACCGTATTGGTTTTGTGTATTTTTAAAAATTTATTTTCATACTGCATACGTAACAAAGGTGTGGTCCGAAATTAAACTGAGGTTGTAACAGCAGGAACTGTTGCTTAATTCATTTTGTCATTTTTATTTTGATACCCTCTTTCTGCATTAAAACATCTAAAACAGACAAAGGAACTAAAGACCCCAAAAATTATTGGTTGTCCTGTGTGTGCATTTTTCCCCAGGCTACATAAGATTATCCCTCAGTCTCCTAAACTCCTAAGAAAACCAACCCAGATGGGCAGATTTATCTTGACTACAGCATTTCTAAGACCACCAGCCTAGTCCACTGCACAGCTGGACAAGGGAGCAGAAGACATTTTCTTGAATGGATTCCAGTTCAGAGAGCAGCAGCAAGTCAGAGAGTGCATCACCTTTTAATTCAGCCAATTTATTCAGAAAGTACTTGCCTTACCAAGGCACGGGAGGGTACAGTTCTAATGTGGGTACCTGGGATTAAAGTGTAGGTAGGTACAAACAGACATCACGGACCTGGTGAGTTGAAGAGCCTGTTTGGGTTCTGTATGACACTATGACTGTATGGGTCGCATGAAGTTCAACCCAGACAGCTACATCTCCATTATCTGGTTAAATAGACTTAACATTAGATGCCTTAAAGATGATACTCATGTTTTGAACAAGCAAAGGAATTTCAAATCCGAGCCAGCAAGAACTTATCACTGGTTATCGGCAGGCTCTTGTAATTTCATTTATTTTTAATTTATTTAATTTTAAATTTAGAGGTACAGCATGGTAGACATGGCTGTACAATTATACCCATGTGACCAATTTCCCTACTAACCTGTAAGTTTGTGAGACGTGGGAGGAAACTGGAGCCCCTGAAAAAAATCCACTCGGTCACGGGGAGAAGGAGCAAACTCCTTACAGGCAGCACTGGAAATTGAACCTGTGCCACTGCATTATACTGTCCACTACGTTACCGTGCCTCCCCTAATCTTGCCTCATATGTTGGGTTTGCATTTATTTTTACCACCAGGCCATACTTTTTTCCAAACAGGTATGGAGTTTTGAGGACAAGGAAAACAATATTTGTTTTGAAAGCAAACAACAGGAATTCTGCAGATGCTGGAAATTCAAGCAGCACACATCAAAGTTGCTGGTGAACGCAGCAGGCCAGGCAGCACCTGTAGGAAGAGGTGCAGTCGACGTTTCAGGCCGAGACCCTTCGTCAGGACTAACTGAAGGAAGAGTGAGTAAGGGATTTGAAAGTTGGAGGGGGAGGGGGAGATGCAAAATGATAGGAGAAGACAGGAGGGCGAGGGATGGAGCCAAGAGCTGGACAGGTGATAGGCAAAAGGGGATACGAGAGGATCATGGGACAGGAGGTCTGGGAAGAAAGACAAGGGGGGGGGACCCAGAGGATGGGCAAGAGGTATATTCAGAGGGACAGAGGGAGAAAAAGGAGAGTGAGAGAAAGAATGTGTGCATAAAAATGAGTAACAGATGGGGTACGAGGGGGATGTGGGACCTAGCTCTTGGCTCTATCCCTCCCCCTCCTGTCTTCTCCTATCATTTTGGATCTCCCCCTCCCCCTCCAACTTTCAAATCCCTTACTCACTCTTCCTTCAGTTAGTCCTGACGAAGGGTCTCGGCCTGAAATGTCGACTGTACCTCTTCCTAGGGATGCTGCCTGGCCTGCTGCGTTCACCAGCAACTTTGATGTGTGTTGCTTTGTTTTGAATGCTTTCAATTTTAGAGCAAGGTGATAGGGTGGTAAAGAAGGTGTAAGGTATGCTTGCCTTTGTAGTTGAGGTGTTGAGTTCAGGAGTCAGTAAGTTATGTATAAAATTCAGATTAGGCCACATCTGGAGAATTGCATTGAATTCTGGCCACCCTTTATAGGGAGGATATGGAGGCTTTGGAGAGGGTGCAGAAGAATTTATCAGGATTCAGCCTGGATTACAGAGCACGTGTTATAAGGAGAGGTTGGACAGACTTGGGGTTGTTTTTTGGAGCAGTAAAGGTTGCGGGGAGATCTGATACAAGTTCATAACATTATGAAAGGAATACACAGAGTAGATTGCTGGTATCTTCTTCCCAGGGTCGAAATGTCTAATATTAGAGGTAATTTAGGATGAGAGGGTAAAATACAAAGGAGATGTGCAGGGTAAAGTGTTTTATACAGTGCATAGTGGCTTCCTGGAACACTCTGGTGAAGGCAGATACAGCGGCAGTGTTTAAAAGGCTCTTAGATAGGAGCATGAATGTGCAGAAAATGGAAGGGTATGGAATGTGTGCAGACAGTGGTAATTAGTGTAATTAGGGATCATTTACTTAATTAGTTCTGTGCAATATCATGGGCCGAGGGCCTGTCCCTGAGCTGTACTGTTCTATGTTCTAGAGCCAGCATTAAGAGCTCTTTGATTGGGTAAATTCTGAATTGATATTCTTCTAACTACTTCCCGACCATTCAACAGCATGTAGCAGAGTGATATTTCCCTTTCCTACATCAGCCACATTTTACCATTCCCTTATGCTAGTGCCAATTACTGATGTATTTGTATCATCTGTTTAAATTTATGACAACTGGCCAAATTCTTTCAAGAAGAAATTGAATTGTTTGTTTCCTTCTAACTGTCCAGGGCCCCCTTTCCCATGTTACCTTTCAACTTTCTGGTTCGCTGAAAAGCTTATTATGATACAGTATAACATCTGAAAAAAACATGTTAACATGCTGTAAGGTTTCACTGCTAATGTAATGGCTTCTCTGTAATGTTCCACTGCTAAGGTAATGGTTTCTCTGTCGCAGAGATGTTTGGGTTATGACTTGAGATAACGGGCCATGTTAGCCAATGAGCGGGATGTTGTTCTTTCTTGTGTGTCTGGGAGCCGGGAATTCGTGGTCTTTTGCCAGGGAGTGATGAGGAGAGAAGATGCGAATGGAGAGAGCTGGTAGACCACCGGACGGAGTGGACTTGGAGCTGGGGTCTGAAGGTCAGCGACATTCGGAGGAGGTCGATGGTGGACGAACGGCCTTATCAGTGAGCTCCAACATTGCGCAATAGACTGTTTCACGAGAATGGGCCCTTTTCCTTTTTTTTTGTTTACTAACCATATAGTCAAATTAAGAATTATAAAGCTCAATCATTTAATTGCATATTGTGTACTGTTTGTTATTTCATGGTACTGATTTGTAACTGGGGAACACATTGCGCAGCATCCACCCAAACAAGATCTCTCAAATTTGGCCAGGCCGGGGGGCTATCATCCCCTATATTAAGCTGCTAGCCGTAGTGAGAATCACAAATATATTAAAATGTGTTGGAATATTAATACCTCTAAGAGGACCACAATCTTGAATGTGTTTTGGAGGCTTGCCTGCCTCAATGACCCGGAGAGCTATGTTGGCTGGAGGCACACTTTATGCTTTGGCTCTTGGTAGGGTCACCCATGCCAAACAGGTCAAAGGGTAGAGGCCAGACTGACAGTGGTCCACTGGTCCACCAGGTTTGGGGGATTCAGCTCAGGGCTAACAACTCTGACTGGTAAAACTGTTACAGAAACAGCAATGAAGAATCTTTCTACATCTGAGTGTGACAGTATTCCTGAGTCTCCACCTGGGACTTGCAGGCTGACAGTAGTGAAAACCGAGAGGAAGCTACTGGCAAGATGAAGGAAACCTTACACCCTACCAGAGATGGAGCACCTTCATTGCTGCCTTAAATGTCAACTGCATAATGGGCAGTACATGAATTGGGGTATTAATAGAAATAACATCCAATAGTTAACAGCTGGTCCAACACCTTCGAAATCCTGTGTAGTGGATTAACTGAAGTTTGCCTTATATCAACGTTCAAAGGTCAAAGTAAATTTATTATCAAAATACATATATGTCACCATATCCGACCTTGAGATTCACTTTCTTGTAGGCATTCATAGTAGAATAAAGAAATACAATAGAATTATGAAAAACTGTAAATAATACTGACAAATGACAAATGTGCAAAAGAATAAAAATTTGCACAAATAATAGAAAAATGTAAATAAATAATACTGAGTTGTAGCATCGTTAAAACTGAGTTTTATGGGTTGTGAAGTCACTTCAGTGTTGAAGTCATGCTTGTGTTGAGGAACAGAATTGGATACTGCAAACTTGTAATGGAAAGATACCATTGAAGCTTTCAAGGCTGCTTTGGTTGAGTTAGATTACACTGGACAACAAAGATTTTGCTTCCTGAATACCTTTAGGTGTACCTTATGAAGTTTGGGCTATTGATCATGAAAATCACTATGAAATTTCCCTATCATGCACCATTTTTAATATACTTATGTTTATTATTTCAATTCATAATTCAAGTCAATTAAAATGTTGCTACAATGTAATCAGGAAAGTTTCCTATCTTGTCCAGGCATGCTTGGGCATGCTTAGGCGGCACAGCTGCTGCATGGCAGGACAGGTTTTAGTAATAATTATTGGGTTCAGGACTGTAAGGATGGAATTTGCTATCACCAGGCACAAAAATTTCTATGAAAGATTTTGATATTTGAGACAGATGCTTCCCCGAATAACTGATGCCAAGAATAAGGAAAGCATTTTTGTTGGTCCACAAATCAAACAGGTCATCAATGACAGACAATCTGAAGAATTTCTAGTGGGACCGGAGAAAATCACATGGAAGGCATTCAAGGAAGTTGTTGAAATTTTTCTCGGCATCTACAGAGCACCAAACTACATGCAGCTGGTTGAAAGCATGCTTCAGGCATATAGAACCATGAAATGCAACATGTCACTAAAGATTCATTTTCTGCATTCCCATTTAGACTTCTTCCCTGCAAATCTTGGTGCTGTTAGTGACGAGCATGGTGAAAGGTTTCACCAGGACATTGTGGTTATGGATAAAAGATACCAGGGCAACTGGAATCCATCAATGCTGGTGAACTATTGTTGGACACTTAAGCGAGAAGCCTCAAACACTGAGTACAAATGAAAATCATTAACAAAATATTTTTAACTTAGTTGAACTATTGCAAAGCATCAGCACCATTATGCAATTAAACACATTATAGTCAATAAAAGTTAATTTGTTGTTTCTCCAAATTCCTATGTGATACAAGTAGTCCGAAATTATATTTGTGTTCATCTTCAAGCAGTCTATCATAAACAAAAAAAAATTCTGAGGAAGCAACACTTTTGAAAAAAATTGTTGTCCAGTGTTATCTGAGTGTCACTGTACTGAGAGCGTTCCTCAAGTTCTTCAATGTATTCCAGTAGTGTAGTAGGTAATAAACAGTCTGCACAGGTTAAATTCAGCTGGGCTCACGATAGCTGCTATTACCTTCCTTATTGTGTGCTAATCCTAAAAGCAGCAAAATATAGCCATACTTAAGTGCACAACTCATTTCATTGTGTGAATGGATTTGGTTTCCAGGGTGAACGAGCTATTGTCCTATACCTTCTTATTCACCTCCAGCAATGACTTCCGATAAAAGTGATTTATATGTTAATTCACTTTTTTTATATTTATGAGAGAACTTCTACCAACCCTGCCCAATGAACAGTTTAATGTTTTCAAAACTGCATGTTATGCAGCAAGGCCCCTGCTCAGCAGCTTTGTGTCCAGTGCACATTATTGTAAGGTGCATTCTTTATTCAGAGTCCAGGACACCCAGCTCTTGACCTTTTGGCGATCTGCCACGCATTTTTATTAAGACAAAACATCATCGAAATAAGTTTATTATCAAGCTATGCATATGTCACCACATACTACCTTAGGCTTCATTTTCCTGCAGGCAATTATAAGAAAATAAATAAATATGATAGAATTAATAAAAAATTATACATAAATAATGACTGACAAACAACCATTTCCAAAAGAAGACAAATTGAGCAAAAAACAAATATATATATACATATATCATAAGACCATAAGACATAGGAGCAGAATTAGGCCATTCAGCCCATCAAGCCTGCTCCGCCATTCCATCATGGCTGATCCCGGATCCCACTCAACCCCATACACCTGCCTTCTCGCCATAACTTTTGATGCTTTGTCTGATCAGGAAACTAAACAAAGGTTATTTTTGAAATTTAAATATGCACTTAAAATGCATTTAAAAGGAAAACTCTCACTCTCATTTCAACTTGAATACAAATTTAAGCCTTGAGCTGATGAGTATTTGATAGCATTTTTGCTCTATTTATCTTGCCATTTTTATTTCTGAATTTACTTACTTATTAATCAGTAATTGAATTATTATTGTCACACACACTGAGGTACAGTCATTGAGCACAGAATCAGGCCATTCGGACCACTTAGTCTATGCTGACCTATTTTTCTTCCCAGTCTCATCTACTTACACCTGGGTCATAGTCGTCCATACCCTCCCATCCATGTACCTATCTGAACTTCTCTTAAATGTTACATTTGATCCTGCACCCACCACTTCCACTGGCAGCTTGTTCCATACTCACACCACCCTCTGAGTGAATAAACTTCCCCTCAGCTCCCCTTAAACATTTCACCTTTTACCTTTAACCTATTACCATTAGTCCTAATCTCACCCAAACTGAGGGGAAAAAGCTTGCATGTACTTACCCTATCTATGCCCATTATAATTTTGTATATCTCTATAAAATCTCCCCACATTCTTCTCCACTCTGAGGAATAAAGTCCTAAGCTATTCAACCATTCCCTAGAGCTCAGGTCCTCAAGTTCTTGTAAATTTTCTCTGCACTCTTTCAATCTTATTGATACCTTTCCTGTCGATACTGTAGGTGACTGGAACTGCACATAATACTCCAAATTTAGCCTCACCAAACTCTGTACAACATCCTAACTTTTGCACTCAATGCTCTGATTTATGAAGGCCAATGTACCAATAGCTCTCTTTACCATCCCATCAGGGCTGTTTACAACCTAAAACAGATAGATAACTCTTTATTAGATGCAGTGGAAAATTTAGTTTTGCATGTAATCCATACGGATCATTCGAAACGTTACAAGGAGAGGTAGTACAAGGGAAGGAGCAATAATAATAATGTATAGTGTTATAGTTACAGAGAAGGTGCAGAGTAGGGGCAAGGGTCGTGATGAGGTAGATTGTAAAGTCAAGAATCCATCTTCATTGTACAAGATGTCCATTCAATAGCCTTATATCAGTGTCCTTAAGCCTGGAGGTGTGTTTTCAAGCTTTCATTTCTTCTGCTCAATGGCAGGGGAGAAGAAGAGAGAATGTCTAGGTTGGAATGGTCTTTGATTACAACACAGAAGGAGAATATTCAACCCATTGGGATCATGCTGGCTCCCAATATGGCCGTCCCAACAATCCCATTCCTTTCTCATTATATTCCTCTAAATCACTCATCAACTCCCCTCCAATTTTTGTTTTTGCCATTATCTTGTGCTCGAGGTAGGACGGGGTAGGATCACCATGTCCTTTCGATCTGGGAAGAAACTGGAGCACCCGGAGGAAATGCACACAGTCGCTGGGAGAATGAACATGCAGGCAAGCACCTGGGGTCAGGATGGATCCCGAGTCACTGGAGCTGTGAAACTAGCTCTAGTTGCTACGGATCTGGTTTCTGTGCAATGAAATCAAGTGTTACTGCAGGCCAATAACGCATCTCTGAATAATTGTATTAGGAGTGTGCACTGCTCAAAATACAGCCTATGACTTGTATTCTGTTTCAGCTACAATTGTGAAATGATTTTTGACTGATATTAACATTTGCAGATTGTAATTACAAATTGGAAACATACCTCACTGAACTTATGATGGTTGGGGAGAGGGTGCACACAGAGTTGGGGAAGAGCAGAGGGGCTTTATTTTGTATCTAAATCTACCTTACATGGACGATGACGCTGAGCAATTGAAAAGGGAAATGTTAGGCCCTCTATTACAACATTTGGAAAAATGTAACCCTCGTCCCAAATTTTAAAATATACTATCAAAATTAAAATGCAACTGCTTTTATAGTGATTCAAGAAGGAACTAGAAGCAACATGGACAGCTGCTATTTAACATGCACAGCCTGTAGGATGACAGAAATAAAGTGACCACTGAGTGTGTGTTCATGATCTTCTGCTGCTGTGGCCCATCCTCTTCAAGGTTCGATGTGTTGTGTGCTCAGAGATGCTCTTCTGCACACTACTTTTGTAACGTGTGGTTCTTTGAGTTACTGTCACCTACCTGTCAGCTTGAACTCAAATGGCCATTCTCCTCTGACCTCTCTCACTGACAAGGTGTTTTTGCCCACTGAACTGCCACCAAACTGTATGTTTCTGGTTTTGGCACCATTCTGTGTAAATTCTAGAGCAGGATTCACGGACCCCTTGGTTAATGGTGGGGGTCCATTGCGTATAAAAGGTTGGGAAACCCTGCTCTAGAAGTGGTTGTGCATGTAAATCCCAAGAAATCAGCAGTCTGTGAGATACTCAAACCACTCAGTCTGGCACCAACATTCATTCCACGGTCAAAGTCACTTAAATCACATTTCTTTCCCATTCTGATGTTTGGTCTGAACAACAACTGAACATCTTAACCATATCTGCTTGCTTTTACACATTGAATTGCTGCCACATGATTGGCTGATATTTGCATTAATGAGCAGGTATACACGTGTATCTAATAAAGTGACCACAGTGTATATTCAACTGTAGACATCATAATAGAACTGGAAAAATAATTCAAGTGGAAAATAAGTTAGTGGAATAGGAAAACATTTTGGGAAGTGGGACAGGTTAACTCAATGCAAAATGCAGGCTTATCTGTACTTTCTGAAATGGTTCTATCTCTCAGCACAAGCATTATACAGTAAAACTCTGATAATTTGGCAGCCTTAGGACCTTGGTGGTACAGGGCTGGCATATTTTGCAAACTATTGCATCATATTCCCAGAACACTTCCTAACACAATTTTAATTCACTTTTTGTTTTGGTTACACTGTAAGATAATAAATTTTCCAATGAACCTAATGTTGAAAGGGAGTACAAGAACCAGGGTCCCGATGAAGGGGAAGGGAATGCGGGAACAGGAGCCAAGCTGAGTTTCAAGGAAGAGAAGGAATCAAGTGCCCCATGAGTTTGAAAGGAATGTGGTAAGTGTCACCTGGCTAGCCAGTCACCAAGCTATCAGGATTGTCAGAAGATAGATTGTCAGAGATTCCTGCCTCTTCTCAATAAAAATCTGGTAGTGTGGGGGTTCCTCCCTGCACCTTGTTTGGTGCATCGGGCAGCAACCTTGCCGTTTCATAGAAAAACATAGGAAACCTAGAAAATAGGTGCAGGAGTAGGCCATTCAGCCCTTCGAGCCTGCACCGCCATTCAGTATGATCATGGCTGATCATCCAACTCAGAACCCTGTACCAGCTTTCCCCCCATACCCCCTGATCCCTTTAGCCACCTCTTAAATATAGCCAATGAACTGGCCTCAACTGTTTCCTATGGCAGAGAATTCCACAAATTCACCACTCTCTGTGTGAAGAGGTTTTTCCTAATCTCGGTCCTAAAAGGCTTCCCCTTTATCCTCAAACTGTGACCCCTCGTTCTGGACTTCCCCAACATCAGGAACAATCTTCCTGCATCTAGCCTGTCCAATCCCTTTAGGATTTTATATGTTTCAATAGGATCCCCCCTCAATCTTCTAAATTCCAACAAGTATAAGCCTAGTCGATCCAATCTTTCATCATATGAAAGTCCTGCCATCCCAGGAATCAATCTGGTGAACTTTCTTTGTACTCCCTCTATGGCAAGGATGTCTTTCCTCAGATTAGGGGACCAAAACTGCACACAATACTCCAGGTGTGGTCTCATCAAGACCTTGTACAACTGCAGTAGTACCTCCCTGCTCCTGTACTCGAATCATCTTGCTATGAATGCCAGCATACCATTCGCCTTTTTCACCGCCTGCTGTACCTGCATGCCCACTTTCAATGACTGGTGTATAATGACACCCAGGTCTCGTTGCACCTCCCATTTTCCTAATCGGCCACCATTCAGATAATAACCTGTTTTCCTGTTTTTGCCACCAAAGTGGATAACCTCACATTTATCCACATTAAATTGCATCTGCCATGAATTTGCCCACTCACTTAACCTATCCAAGTCACCCTGCATCCTCTTAGCATCCTCCTCACAGCAAACACTGCCGCCCAGCTTCGTGTCATCCGCAAACTTGGAGATGCTGCATTTAATTCCCTCATCTAAGTCATTAATATATATTGCAAACAACTGGGGTCCCAGCACTGAGCCTTGCGGTACCCCACTAGTCACTGCCTGCCATTCTGAAAAGGTCCCGTTTATTCCCACTCTTTGCTTCCTGTCTGCCAACCAATTCTCTATCCACATCAATACCTTACCCCCAGTACCATGTGCTTTAAGTTTGCACACTAATCTCCTGTGTGGGACCTTGTCAAAAGCCTTTTGAAAATCCAAATATACCACATCCACTGGTTCTCCCCTATCCACTCTACTAGTTACATCCTCAAAAAATTCTATGAGATTCGTCAGACATGATTTTCCTTTCACAAATCCATGCTGACTTTGTCCGATGATTTCACCGCTTTCCAAATGTGCTGTTATCACATCTTTGGTAACTGACTCTAGCGTTTTCCCCACCACCGATGTCAGGCTAACCGGTCTATAATTCCCTGGTTTCTCTCTCCCTCCTTTTTTAAAAAGTGGGGTTACATTCGCCACCCTCCAATCCTCTGGAACTAGTCCAGAATCTAAAGAGTTTTGAAAAGTTTCTTCAGCACTTGTCTGTTTTACGAGGCTGAGTTGCTAGTTCTACGCTCAACCCAGCACAGATGAAAAGCGTGCAAGGAGCCGGAGCCTTCACACCAAAGTCCAGTGCAGAGGGGTAGGAATTAGAAATAACTGTAAAATTAGACTTGGGCAAGTCTGTCTTTGGGGCAGTTTATCAAAAGGATTCTTTTTTTGGTAATAATAATAATAATAATAATAATAATAATGAAAAGGGAGAGAGGACTTGTCCTTGAGTGTCACCTTTTGTCTCTTCAATATGTCCTAAAGAGCCTTACAACCAATGCATTATGATTATGCTTGACGTCATACAGGTTAATACGTCACCTGATCGGGACGTGAGAGGGCTGAGGTGAGCTTTGTGTTTCCTGACTGGATCTGAGTGCAGCTGAGCTCCCATGGTGAGGATCAGGAGGAATTTTTTTCCAGGAATTCTGACATCATTGGATGGCTATAAGTGACTGAATTAAGAATAAACATGAAAAAGTCTGCAGATGCTGGAAATCCAAAGTAACACAGCCATGATCGTACAGAATAGCGGTGCAGGTTCGAAGGACCAAATGGCCTACTCCTGCACCTATTTTCTAAGTTTCTATAATGCTGAAGGAACTCAGTAGGTTGGACAGCATCTATAGAAAGGAATAAACAGTTTATGTTTTGAATGAACGTGTCAATTCTCCTCTTGTGCCAAGCTGAAGCCACCCTCAGTGTAGAGGAGCAACACCTTATAATCTGTCTCAGTACCCTCCAGCCCAATGGCATGAAAATCAATTTCTTCCTCTGGTAACCAAATGTCCCCATCCCCTTCCTCTATTCCCCACTCTGGCCTTTTACTTCTCCTCATCTGCCTATTACTTCCCCCTGGGTTCCCCCCTTCTTCCCTTTCTCCTATGGTCCACTTTCTTCTTCTATCAGATTCTTTCTCCTCCAGCCCTTGACCTTTCCCAACCACTTGGCTTCACCTATCACCTTCCAGTAAGCCTCTTTCCTCTCCCCCCACCTATTTACTCTGACAGATTTCCCTTTCCTTCTCAGTCTTGATGAAGGGTCTCGTCCTGAAATGTCGACTGTTTACTCATTTCCATAGATGTTGCCTGACCTGCTCAGTTCCTCCAGCATTCTGTGTGTGTTGACTGGGTTAAGAATGTGTGGAAGTTGTAGCAAGGCAAGGGTTGAGATAATGTCCAGCTGAAGATAATTTACAGAAAGTGTGCAATCAGCCCAGGCAAGGAAGGTCTTTGATGAGCACACCCTCCCGTTGCACAGCAGGGGACCGGTGCCATCTGGCATACAGAGACAAGATAAGGATGCAAATGAGGGTTTCTGCATTGACAGTTCTTATTGGTCAGTTACTTCACTAATTCTGAAGTAGTTTTAGCCTTTAACATGTAGATTCTATAGGCTATTCATACCCGTATCATCATATTGCGATTGATCATGCAAATAAGGAATTTGAACATACATCAGGTTATCATTTGGTCAATATCTAGATCCAACTAGTTAATTCTGTATAAAAATGGCATTTATTTGTTCAAACTTCAAAACAGTTTGGTGACAGGGGCTGTGCACCAGTAAATAAACTGTGGTTGAAGAATGTGGTTGTGCGATGACAAATGTTAGAAATAGAAGAAAGAATTGGCCATTCACACCTTCTCCAACATTCAGTAAGATCACAGCAATATTTTACCTTAGCACAATTTTCTAGCTCTACCGCTGCTTCCCTAATTATTTGAAAATCAATCTTGAACATACTCAGTAGCTGAACCTCCACAGCCCCTCTGTATTGAAATTGCCAAAAACACACTCCCTTCTGGGTAAAGAAGCGTCTCTCATCTTTGTCCTGAATGGCCAACCCCTAATTTTAAGACTCAGGCCTTTGGTTACAGATGTTCCGGCCAAGGGATAATCCTTCCATCTACCTTGTCAAGCCTCTGAAGAACTTTGCATGGGTTCAAGACTCACAATCTTCTAAACTCAAGGCAGTGAAGACACAGTTTTTCTCAGTCAATCTCTCCTTAAATGGCAAACCTGCCAATGCAGGAATCAATGTGGTGAACCTTCACTGCACTGCCTCCATCATGAGAATATCTTTCAGAGCAAGAGAGGATAATTAATCAGGAGGCTGTGGCTGAGGATGAGAAGGGATCCGTACCTGCACAGCCTAAGGATTGAAGGAGGGAAATTATGATTGATTTAAGGAGCAGCAAAAAGATCCCTATTGTTCTGGAACCTGAAGAAGCACTATTAGTCCTTCAGTTCCCTTGGAAGCAAACAATGCTTCTTTCTTGGATTTACTGGCCTAGTGGGACTCCCAGTGCAGTCAAGAGCGAAGTTTGCCAAGCAGTAAGAGCAAGAACTGTGCATTCAATAATGGAGCCCACTGCCTGCCTGCAGTGATTGCTTTTGCTAGAAAGAGCAGGTTAAAGTTTCAACCCAAAGGAAGACATTTGTAATACATGGAAAAATGGACTATGTCACTCTGACCAGAATCAGAATCAGGTGTAATATCACTGGCATATGTCGTGACATTGGTTGCCTTTGCAGCAGAGTACTATAGAATACAATACATAATAATACAGAAAAAACTGAATTACAGTAAATATATATATTTTTATATATATTTAAACTAAATTAGTAGTGCAAAAATAAAAAAAAAGTAGTGAGGTAGTGTTCATGGTTTCAATGTCCATTCAGAAATCAGATGTCAGAGAGGAAGAAACTGTTCCTGAATCATTGAGTGTGCCTTTATGCTTCTGTATTTCCTTCCTTATGGTAGCAATGAGAACAAGGCATGACTTGGGTGATGAGGGTCCTTAATGATGGATCCCACCTTATTGAGGCACCAATCCTTGAAGATGTCCTGGAAACTACAGAGGCTAGTGTTCATGATGGAGCAGATTATGCTTACAACCCTCTGCAGCTCACTTCCAAACCAGACAGTGATGCAGCCAGTTAGAATGCCCTCCATGGTACATCTGTAGAAATTTTTAAGTGTTTTGATGACATATCAAATCCACACAAACTCCCAATGAAATGTAGTCGCTGTCGTGCCTTCTTTGTAGCTGCATCAATATGTTGGGTCCAGGTTAGACCCTCAGAGATACTGACACCAAGGAACTTGAAGTTGCTCACTCTTTCCATTCTGATCCCTCTATGAGGACTGGGTGTGTGTTCCCTTGACTTACCCTTTTGGAAGCCCACAGTCAGTTTTCTGGTCTTATTGACATTGATTACAAGGTTTTTGCTATGACATCACTCAACTAACTGATATATCTCACTCCTGAACACCTTCTCATCAATATCTGAAATTCAGCCAACAATGGTTGCATGGTCAGCAAATTTACAGAAGGCATTTGAGCTATTTTTAATTGGCAACCTAATCACTTAGCACAAGGCATTTGTGGTTAAAATGTTTCTTTTCTCCAATTAGATAACGCAAACAAAATGCTGGAGCAACTCAGCAGGTCTTGCAACAAGTATGGAGGGGAATAAACATTCGATGTTTCAGGCTGAGACTCTTCATCAGGACTGATAAATGGTCCCAGCCCAAAACATTCCTTTCCGTAGATTCTGCCTGACTTGCAGAGTTCCTCGGATATTTGTGTATGTGTTGCTTAAGATTTTCAAGCATCGGCAGAATCTAATGTCTCCAATTGGGCAAGGAGTGCTTGGAAGTCTCTCAAGTCCCTGGAAGTGCAGAAGATGTATAACATTTCACAGTGCTTCATTTATAATTAAACAAGATGTCTGCCCCCAGTGAGCCAGCTGGTCACTGCCTCCTTGACTCAGCTTCTATTAAAGCTACAGTGCAGAAATCAGAATTGCACTTGAATTTGAATCTCTTTTTTAATATTCTACACAACACAAAAGCAAAAACAATACCAGAACTTGCTCTGAATACTCAGTGGATCAGGCAGCATCTGCGGAGAGAGAAACCCTCACTCAGAGCCAGTCAGTCTCTATTCTCTACCTTAACACAGACATCCCCTCTGCTCTCTCCATCCCTGCTACTTATCTGCAACTTCTACCAGGCCTGATTTCTAATGTTTCACATTTCTGATGAACAATCATTTATCTGAACCATTAACCACAGATGCTGCCTGACCAACTGGGAATTTTCAGCATTCTGTTTCTTTTTACTTGATTTCTCACATCTTCAGTTTTATTTTGCGTTTCCAACTCAAACTTAGCTGAATTAGTCAGTCAATGATGCCATTCTCACTAATAATGATATTGCAACTATCTGAAGACCTGGATAAGTGGCAGCCAGTGAATCAATTATAAAGTTCCTGTGGTCAAATGCTTGCTTCTTGGCATTTCCTGTGACTCTAATGAATACATTTTCCAGTCCAACATGTGTTGTTGAAATGTTGGTAAATATTTGTGCTGTTAGCTTGTTGGGATCCTCTTTGGCTTTGCTTTTGACAGATGGTTCTTGGCATCTTTCATTCATGAACTGATTCACCTAAAAGGATTTTATGTATTTTTCTCCTATGTTCAAGAGTTGCCCGCAGCCAGCATTGAAAAGGAGAATGGTGCAATCATAATTCCAGGTCTGTCAACAAGGAGGTGATGAAATGAATAAATGAAATTGCTTTTGACTCTTGGACAGTGGATTTTAGAGGAGGATGGAGAGTTTCAAGGGGATATCGCAAGTCTGTAACCATATCAGTGTGTAAATCGGTACCTCTGGTAGGAGAAAAGTACATCTTTTGGGTTAAAAAGTTATACATTATTTTCCTTTCTCATTTGAGAGGATGTCTCAGCAGAATTCACGGGCACAAGAAATAGAAGTAGAAGCAGGCCATTCAGCCCATCTTGCTGCTTCACTATTCAAAAATCTGGCTGATCTTTTACCACAGGACCGCTTTGCTTTCTAGCCATACTGTATGTCTCTTGAGCCCTTTAACACCTAATGAAATTATTCACCTCTGTCTTGATGTGCTAAGTGACAGAGCCTCTATGGCCATTGCGAAGAGATTTCCAAAGATTCATCACCCCTTGGCAAAAGCTTTTTTCACATCTGAGTTCTGAATGGTCTGGATAATGACACCCGGCTCTACATGGGGGAAGTATTATCTCTGCATTTATTCCCACAACAATTTTCTGTTCTTCTCTCTGGAAAGTATAGACCCAGTGATTTACTACGTCCTCACTGGAGAAACCCACTGGCCCAGAAATCAATCTAATGCGCTATGCAAGTAGCTCAAAAGAACAACCTGTGATCTGGCTTCCAGTTCAAGGATCAACGATCAACTTTACTTGCCAAATGTATTTACATGTATTAAGAATTTGCTGTGGTCTGTTGGTCAGAGCATGACATGCAACCAAAACAACAACACTTAACAATTATAAAGTATAAAGAGTTATGTAAAAATAAGATATACAAAGGTTCATAAAGTTAGAGGTTAAAGGAGGGATATGGAATAAAATGTGCATAGATATATTAATGCCAGCATATATTTACAATGTAAACAGCATTATAAAAAGTGGTTTAAAGTGTCTACAGTGTAGTGCAGTGAACGGTGCAATTGAGGGGGCTAACTAGAATAGTTGATCAGATTTATTTCCCTGAGGGAAAAAACTTTTAAGATGGTGTGGAATTTTGTTTTAATAGCCCTATAGTGCTTTCTAGAAGGGAGCTTTTGGAAAAGGTGGTTTGCAGGGTGGGTGTTGTCCACAATGATTTTTCCCAGCCACTTCTTTGTCCTGGACACATACAAGTCCTGCAGTGATGGTGGACTGCAGCCAGTGACCTTTTCTGCTCACCGACAGTTCACTGTAATTTTTGTTTATGATAAGACCATAAGACCATAAGACATGGGAGCAGAATTAGGCCATTCAGCCCATCGAATCTGTTCTGCCATTCCATCACGGCTGATCCCGATCCCACTCAACCATATCCATTGATGCCCTGACCAATCAGGAAATGATCAACTTCTGCCTTATATGTATGCACAGACTTGGCTTCCACCGCAGTCTCTGGTAGAGCATTGCACAGGTTCACTACTCTCTGTCTAAAACAATTCCTGAGATATGATGAGAGAATGCTGAACCAAACCAGACTGCAATGGCTGATATGAGGATATTCTCCATAATAGGAGAGTAGAATTACACCAGAATGTCTGGGTAAGATGGGATTTTACCAAATTTTATCACAACAGAGTCAGATATAATTTCAATATTCTTCAATTTGCATTAACATCCTTTGATTTATGTAGAATGACATCAGTTCTTTTCAGTCTCTCACCAATAACGTTGCTGCTGCAAAAAAGATAATCTTCCTGATACTTATAACTAGTTTATACATGCCTATGATGACAGTAAAGTTGAATTAGCTTGTATGAAAAAAAATCTCTTCTACTTTTGCTACCAAAAGTGGATGACTATATGCTTCCACATATTCTACCACCCAATGCTCAATTCACCTGGCCTAACAACCCCTTGAAGACTTTGCTTCATTCTCAGAACCTTCATTGTCGCTTTTGTGTTATCAGCAGCCTTACATACATTGCATTTGTTCCCTCATCTAAACCTCTACATAGATTGTCAAAAGACCTAATCTCTACATTACCTCACCTGTCACAGCTTCCCAATCCAAAAACATCCTGTTTATTCATAATTATATCTGTCTGTTCATTTACTAATCCTTAATACACATCAGTATAGTACACATAACTATGAACTGTAATTCTGTTTACTAACATCTTGTGTAGCACCTTATCAAAGTCCAAATACCATCATATCCATTGTCTCCACCATTTCTCCGCTGCGAGTTGTAACCTCAGAAACTCCTCAATACATTTTCCTTCCATGTTTTCCCCATTCTGTTTTATTTTCTAAGTGCTGTTTTATCACAAATAATAGATTCCAGCTTTCTCTTGACTGCCGGTAATGGCCCAACTTATCAATGTCCACACGCATCATATCCACTGGCTTGTCCTCATCTACCCTGTAGGTATCAATGTCAAAAAAATCTCCTAATACTCCTGTCCATTATCAATTCCCTGACAAAATGATTACTTTGTGAGTAAGCGATGTCAGATTTTCTTATACTTCTTTGCATTCTGTATTCTCTCATATAATGAGAATTTTCCCAATCCTGTCTTGATTTTCTAATGAACGCAGCAGGCCAGGCAGCATCTCTAGGAAGAGGTACAGTCGACGTTTCAGGCCGAGACCATTCGTCAGGACTAACTGAAGGAAGAGTGAGTAAGGGATTTGAAAGTTGGAGGGGGAGGGGGAGATCCAAAATGATAGGAGAAAACAGGAGGGGGAGGGATGGAGCCAAGAGCTGGACAGGTGATTGGCAAAAGGGGATACGAGAGGATCATGGGACAGGAGGTCCGGGAAGAAAGACAAGGGGGGGGGGGGATCCCAGAGGATGGGCAAGAGGTATATTCAGAGGGACAGAGGGAGAAAAAGGAGAGTGAGAGAAAGAATGTGTGCATAAAAATAAGTAACAGATGGGGTACGAGGGGGAGGTGGGGCCTAGCGGAAGTTAGAGAAGTTGATGTTCATGCCATCAGGTTGGAGGCTACCCAGACAGAATATAAGGTGTTGTTCCTCCAACCTGAGTGTGGCTTCATCGTCCCCCCATCCCTCCCCACTGATCTCCCTCCTGGCACTTATCCGTGTAAGCGGAACAAGTGCTACACATGCCCTTACACTTCCTCCCTTACCACCATTCAGGGCCCCAAACAGTCCTTCCAGGTGAGGCAACACTTCACCTGTGAGTCGACTGGGGTGATATACTGCGTCCAGTGCTCCCGATGTGGCCTTTTATATATTGGCGAGACCCAACGCAGACTGGGAGACCGCTTTGCTGAACATCTACACTCTGTCCGCCAGAGAAAGCAGGATCTCCCAGTGGCCACACATTTTAATTCCACATCCCATTCCCATTCTGACATGTCTATCCACGACCTCCTCTACTGCAAAGATGAAGCCACACTCAGGTTGGAGGAACAACACCTTATATTCCGTCTGGGTAGCCTCCAACCTGATGGCATGAACATCGACTTCTCTAACTTCCGCTAGGCCCCACCTTCCCCTCGTACCCCATCTGTTACTTATTTTTATGCACACGTTCTTTCTCTCACTCTCCTCTTTCTCCCTCTGTCCCTCTGAATATACCTCTTGCCCATCCTCTGGAACCCCCCCCGTCTTTCTTCCCGGACCTCCTGTCCCGTGATCCTCTCGTATCCCCTTTTGCCAATCACCTGTCCAGCTCTTGGCTCCATCCCTCCCCCTCCTGTTTTCTCCTATCATTTTGGATCTCCCCCTCCCCCTCCAACTTTCAAATCCCTTACTCACTCTTCCTTCAGTTAGTCCTGACGAATGGTCTCGGCCTGAAACGTCGACTGTACCTCTTCCTAGAGAAGCTGCCTGGCCTGCTGCGTTCACCAGCAACTTTGATGTGTGTTGCTTGAAGTTCCAGCATCTGCAGAATTCCTGTTGTTTGATTTTCTAATGTTATTCTTTACTATTAGATTTTTGGATTTTCCCAACTGCTGATATCAGATTAAAAGAGCAGTAGCTCCATTTTTCCTCTCTCACTGTTAATTGTTAAATAGTTGCATTTGCAAATTTCCAATCTATGAGATCCATCCTAGAATCTCTGGAATGTTGGGTGATGCCAATCAGCATGTCCGTCACCTCTATCACCACCTGGTTCAACACCTCAGGGCTCTGTCCTGCTGGTCTGCCTCTTTCCAAGGGTTTATTCAGCCATCGTAATGTTACTGATCATCAGAAAGAAAGAATCATCAACAGTCTCAGTGAGTCAGATCCTATTGATTTGCCCAGTACTATTTTTAACTCATTGTAACTTCTATCAGCTTCTCATTCTCTCTCGACCTGTTGATCTCTGCTATTTTCAGGAGAATATGTGCAAAATATTTAATTTCTCTTCATTTTCTTTATACCAACCCCCCCCCCCCCCCAATTCTGGTTTTAGTCTGTAAAAGATTAGCATTTTTGCTAATCCTTTTCTTTCACATACTTAAGGTAGTTTAACAGTTTGGTTTTATGCTTCTCGCAGGATTATTCTTGTGTCGTACCCTTCCTTATGAATTCCGATATTTTCCCAATCCTCAGACTTACTGCTCTTTCAGTAACAGTATAAGCCTATTCCTTTCATCTGTTGCTATTTTTAATTTCTTTCACTGGTGAGGTTGGACCACAGGTAATGTATTAACATGAAGCAATCAATTCAGACTGCCTACATCCATACCTTTTACCTTTAAACTGATAAAGCTAGTAAACAAAAGGCTTGTACCTTCACACATAGCTCCCTTCATTTGCTATTTCCATTGCCCCAGATAGCTTCTACGGTATTGAAGAGTTAAATTTTGGCAGCCCGGTGTTTTAATGACTAGTACCATTGGAGGGCATTTCAACCTGGAGGATTGTGGTGGTTTGGGTGTGGGTAATGAATTAAAACTGGCAGAGGATTGGAATGTGGCATAATCTAATTCTGACCACACACATATTGGTCTAATTGCAAGCAATACCTTCAGGAGAGACATTGTTCAATGGGATCCCATATTTCAACATGGTATCAAACTTGTCACAAACATGATTTTCCTGGCATTTGGATACTTATAAAATCAACTTAAAGAATAAGCCAAATGAAGCAGGTAGAATACAGACCGCTGCTGTCTGAAAGGAGTTTGTACGTTCTCCCCATGACCACGTGGGTTTCCTCCAGGTGCTCCGGTTTCCTCTCAAGTCCAAAGATGTACCAGTTGGTACGTTGATCAGTCATTGTAAATTGTCTCGTGATTAGACTAGGGTTAAATTGGGGGTTGCTATCAGACAAGGCTTGAAAGGCCAGAAGGGCCTATACATAATTTTTTTTAAAACTTGCAGAAATCCTGCAATAAAATCTCTGTTTCACAGCTTCTTTCTTCACAAAGGTCTTGCACCTGTGTTCTGTCCACAACAGCCATCTTGATCTTCTGGTTGTACTTCATTTCAGATCCTCTTCCCATTCCCTGTCTGTCTTTGGCCCTCTCCACTACCAGTGAGGCCTAACACGACTAGGAGAATAATACCTCATATGCTGTTTGGGTAGCTTACAGCTTGGTAGAATGAACTTTGATTTTTTTTCCCCCCATTTCAGATCAAACACTCACTCCTTTATACTGTCAGACTCCCAACAGTCCATCCAAGGCCTCTCATTTCACCTCTTTATCCCCCCACCCCTCATTACCCTGATGTTACCCTCCCCCTGAAGAAGAATCTCAGCCCAAAATGTCGACAGGTTACTTTTTTCCATAGATGCTGCCTGACCTGCTGAGTTCCTCCTGCATTTTGTATGTGTTGTTTTTGATTTCCAGCATCTGCAAACTTCCTCGTGTTTGTAATTACCCTCCCCTTTATCCCCTGGCTCCATCTCCCCTTTATCTCGTCCCACCTATCGCCTACTAGCTTCTGCCTCACCCCTCCCTTTCACTTCTAAACCACTGGTTGTGTTCCTTTTGCACCCTGTCTTAATTCGAAAAGTTGACTTTCTCTTTGCCCGATAATTTTCGGCATTGAACAAATCATCATCTCCCAGGAGATCTAGACTGACGTGCACCTGCTGTTGCCCAGGGAGCTGGCCAAGAGTGTTGGATGGTATAGATAAAAACTGGTCGCCCATGTGTAACCACAGACGCCTAGTGGACCTGTTGCTAAAAATTTTGGCCCGCAAGCTACCAACCCATTACACTAAGTCCACATTAACTGCTGACTTATCATCTGCAGATCTGTGTCCTTGCAAGATAGGATTCATTGATCATCAGGTATATGGTTAGATTTGTGGTCAAAATCAGGGGCTGGAACTAGCACCAGTGTTGTGGTGGGGAATGAGAACACTGTGGATCAGGACAGTGGGGTATATTTACTGACTCTGACGAGTTGAAGCTTACACTAAAGTTGATGTGTCCATGGAGGGGTTTATTGCTGGATATCATTGCAGCCTTTGTGGCATTGCTTGTGGACATAGTATCTCTGCTCTTTGTTATCAGAGGGAAGTCCATGCATGCTATCCCTCATGAACAGCAAGGCTTTGGTATGGTGTCAGTCTTCAAAGAGTCAAAATTCAAAGTAAATATATTATTAAAGTACATACATGCCATTGTATATTACTTCAAGATTCATTTTCTTGCAGGCATTCACAGCAGAACAGAGAAATACAATAGGATCAATGAAAGACTGACAGGCAACCAATGTGCACAAGAAGACAAACTATGCAAATAAATAAATAGATAAACAGGAGAAAATCTGCGGATGCTGGAAATCTGAGCAACACACACACAATGCTGGAGGAGCTCAGCAGGCCAGGCAGCATCTATGGGAAAGAGTACAGTCGACGTTTTGGGTTGAGACTCTTCAGCAGATCTGGAGGAAAAAACGGTGAGGAGTCAGAGAAAGAAGGTGGGGGGGGAGGGGAGGAAGAACCACAAAGTGAAATTGAGAGGGGGGAAGAGGTGAAGCAAAGAGCTGGGAAGTTGATTGGTGAAAGAGATACAGGGCAAGAGGAACCCTATCCCTGGTGGGGAAATGGGAGGACTGGATAAGAGCAGATGTGTGCAAAATGGAAGAGATACGGTTGAGGGCAGCGTTGATGGTGGAGGAGGGGAAGCCCCTTTCTTTGAAAAAGGAAAGCATCTTCTTCATTCAAGAATGAAATAATGATACTGAGAACATGAGCTGTAGGGTCCTTGAAACCGAGTCTATAGGTAATGGAATCTGTTCAGATTTGTGGTGAGTGGAGTTATTCACAATGGTTAAGGAGCCTGATGGTTGAAGGGTAATAATTGTTCCTGAACCTGGTGCTGTGGAATCTGAAGCTCCTGTACCTCCTGCCCTATGGTAGTAGCAAGAAGAGGGCATGGCTGAAGAGGAAGGCAGTCTTGTTTCTACCTTAGCATTGCGCATTCTGCTCTTTCAAATATAAATCCAGTTCTCTTTAGGAAGTTACTATTGAATCCTCGTCTTCTACTTATTCCAGCAGTACGTTCAATTCACAATTCAATAATGCTCGAGTTAAAAAAAAACTCCTCATTTCTCCTCTGGTCTTTCTCCAACTATTTTAAACATGTGTCAGCTCTTCTGCAAGTGGAGAAAGCTTCTCCTAATGTATTTGGGTTCTTATTCATCTTCTCTTCATGTTCACTGCTTCAGAGAGAACAGCCTTGGCTTCTCAAGTCTGATCTTTCCTCATCCTGGTAAAATTTCAGTGCACTGTCCCCCAGACCTTGAATGGAACTGGAGGATAAAATATAGCATTACAGTGAATTCAGTTACATCCCATGGTGCTTTTTCAGAACCCAGGTCCCCGATCCCTGGCTACATTGTGTGAAGCATCTGTGGCATTGTCACACAAAGATGTGAGAATGTACCTGCATCTGATGCAATCCAGCTCCTGTTTTGAGCAGCCTCTCAGCGTCGTGGATGTCGTACTTCAGCTCTTCCTCTGTAGGTTCTCAGGTGAGGTCAAGGAGAGACTTGCAGATTTTGCCACAGAAGGGGCAGGAAGTACATGGTGGATTTGGCAGGTGTGTATTAGCAAGGTGGCAGAACCCTCCCACTACTGACAAGTCTTCCGTGTGATCCCAGTGTTTGTATCTTCTTAAATGACAGTAATGGCAACAACTTCTTGGAGCTCTGACTCCAGATGTGTCATAAGGTGGGGGTGCTGGGAGCGAACCCAAATGCAAGACACAGACACTGAAGTACTAGGAACAGGACTTCACTAGAGAACTGGGACAAGAACACAGACTTGAGCTAGGACATTGGCTAGGCAAGCGGGACCAGGACTAGGAACAGGGAACTAGGAGCTTGGGCTTGGACTCTGAGCCAGAGACTGGACAAGGACCCAGAACCTGGGTCTTGACTGGGGCTCAGTCCCTGGAATTAGACAAGGACATGACGTGGCTACAGGACTGGACATGGCTTGGGTTCCTCGAGGCGAGGACGTGACGAGGCTTGGGTTCCTCGAGGCGAGGACGTGATGAGGCTTGGGTTCCTCGAGGCGAGGACGTGATGAGGCTTGGGTTCCTCGAGGCGAGGACGTGATGAGGCTTGGGTTCCTCGAGGCGAGGACGTGATGAGGCTTGGGTTCCTCGAGGCGAGGACGTAATGAGGCTTGGGTTCAGACTCTGAGCCAGAGTCTGGACAAGGACTCAGCACCTGGGTCTTGACTCGGGCTCGGACTCTGGAACTAGGTGAAGACATGGCGTGATCTTGGGAGACAGGACTAGGCGAGGCTACAGGACAGAACGAGAGACTCCTGGGCAAGATGAGGGAACTCCAGCACAGGACAACACACATGGACAGGACAAGAACACGAAGCCTTGACTTGGTCGAGGGAGACAGGAACGCAGAACCTTGGTCGAGGGAGGGCAGGAATGCAGACCCTTGGTCCTGAGAGGACAGGAATGCAGAGGCATGGAAAACAGAACCGAGACCCCTCCTTGGGAACAGGACTTGGGGCCGGGGCTCTACACAGAGTCAGGACCCCTCCTAGGGAGCAGGATGTAGGGCCGGCACTCGTACACGGAACACAGAGAGACATTTCCCAACACAAGGTAGCGGCAAATGGCCGGACCTACCTAGCAAAGGCGTGGACACAGAGAGAGAATTCCAAACAATGACAGATAGTTTCTTATCCTGACACAGCAAGGCTCCGGTTTTGCTCCGACAGTTGAACTTGACAGTGGTGCAGGTGAGGGTTGCAGGCGAGGCTTCAGGCAAGGCAAGGGTTGCAGGTGAGGCAAGGCAAGGCTTCAGACACTGGTTGCAGGACATGGCTTCAGACACTGGTTGCAGGGCAAGGCTTCAGGAGGAAGGGGCCGAGAAGGGATTCAGACAGTGGGTTTTGAAGGGAACAATCCAGCCTCAGGGTAACAGCAAAGACAGCCTGGCTTGCCCAACAGAGGCAAGGACAGGAATGGACAGATCCAACCACAGGGTAACAGCAAAGACAGCCTGACTCACCCCACAGAGGCAAGAACGGGATACTGACAAGACAAACCAGCAACCACACTCCAACCTAGGGCCACTTATATTCCCAGCACCAAGAGGAGCATCAGGTGCCTATGATTAGGTGGTGATTAAGCCCAACTGAAACAAGGGACAGCCGGAAGACCTGAAGACCTGGAGTCCGGAGTCCGCAGACTGGACCGTGAACCGGAACGTGGACATCACGGACTGGGCCATGACAAGATGTGCATGTAGGAACGATTTGGCCATGTATCACAGCTGGAATACTGAAGCAGGGGGACTGAAGTTCAGAAATGGAGGCAGCGAGGGTCTGTAAATTGTGAGCCTTCCTCTCTGATATCTGATTCATAGCAGAAGCATTGGGGAGGCTGAAGCCATTGTCTTCTAGTTTATTAGCCAATGGTTCCATCCTTCTCGCTGATCATTCCCTGGGGAAAAGCCAGAATGTCTCAGAATCAGAATCAGGTTTATTGTCGTCTTGTGGCAGCAGTACAGTTGAACCTCGCTGTTAAATTTGATCCTTAAATGAGTT
Source organism: Mobula birostris (assembly GCF_030028105.1). Lineage (NCBI taxonomy): Eukaryota > Metazoa > Chordata > Chondrichthyes > Myliobatiformes > Myliobatidae > Mobula > Mobula birostris. The sequence continues at coordinate 50,853,873 of NC_092378.1, read as the reverse complement.
TCCAACCAGTGAAATACATCATCACCAATATTCTGTCACTGGTGCATTCCCAGCTGAGCCATTCACTGAGCCAGAACTGATCTGCTGTTGTTCAGACCCTGGCAAACATCGTCATTACCTCCAGACTTGGCCAGGCTCAACCTCCTCCCTCATTGTATCCAAACAAACTCATTCAGATCTTTGCTGACTAGATTCCGATTCACAGCAAGGCCCTTTTACCTGTGACTTCTACACTTGCTTGCGAATGGTTTTCTATCAGTGTTAATATTCAAATCCCTCCATGAGTCATAGCCTCCTACCTTTTTAAGCTCTTCAACCCTATGAGCCTGAGATCTCTGTACTTCTCTCTGTCGTCTTGCTGTGCACATACCCTGTGCTTTCAGAGCCTAACCTCTTGGAACATAGAAATAGAACTTTACAGCATAGTACAGGCCCTTCAGCCCACAATGATCTGCCAACTTTTTAACCTACTCTGTAATCAATCTAACGCTTCTCCCACCTAACCCTCCATTTTTCTATCATCCATCAGCCTCAGGGTTTCTTAATGTTCCTAATGTATCTGCTTCTACTACCACCCCGATAGCACATTCCACACACCCACTGTTCCCTGTGTAAATGATTTACTTCTGACATCCTCCCCTTGTATTAGCCACTTCTGCCCTTGGAAAAAGACTCCGGCTGTCCACTCCATCTATGCCTCTTATCACTTGTACACCTCTATCAAGTCACCTCTCATCTTCATTCGCTCCAAAAGTAAAACCTAGGATTGCTCAACCTCTCTTCGTTAGACAAGTTCTCTAGTCCCGGCAGCACCCTCGTAACCTCTCCACCTCATTCGTCATCTTTAAGGTCTCATTAAAACCTCACAAAGCATTTGGTCATATTTCTCTAGTGAACGTGGTTTGTAACCCTCCTCTGAAATGTCTTGGTTAGTGCTGTAGCACATGAAGGCATTATGTAAATGAAGCCCATTATTGTAGCACTGGATTGGATGCTGCTGCTCGGAAGTAAATTATGTAAATTAATTCTGTAATAAAAGTTAACAAGACTCTGGAGTCCACCAGCAGAATCAAAGTTGAGGTTATAATATCGAACAAAAAAAAAGTCTCATATTCCTTCTGGTGCTGCAAAAGTGTTTAAGTAGTTACAGGTCTGCTTTGGTGTAATTTTGTAACTCATAAAACAGAACAAATATTCAGCACTTACAACCTCATAAAAATCTAGGATCACTTCAAGTAGTTAAACAACTTGTGGGTCTGGGAATGTAGTATTTGTTTTATTTATGTTGTTTTGGGCATAAGGTCACAGATCCAATTTTCTGCTCTTCTCAGGGAACTAGCGAGTCAAAAGCAACCTGCGTGGAGTTCCAGTGACATTAAAGACATTGGCAAAAATCGAGCAACTACCATTAAACATGATGATAACACCGGGTATGTCACCAGAAACAACTTCTCTTCAGAGACATTATGAATGAAGAGTCTTCTTTGGAGATTTGGAAATACAATCACCCTTCTGTTATCACAATTTGAGAGATAAATACCACAACTGTTCAAGGGGAGGGTACTGGGACAATTTAAACTGACTTGTAAGTGAATGGCATATTTTATTGTAAAAAAATATGATTAGTTATGCAGAAGGTTGTAAAAGCATGGAATTTTCAACCTTGGAGGGCTAGAACCAGAATTTTGTTGAGTTTCCAGAAGATGGATACCTTTGATGTAAGCAAATCAAGAGACATGTACATAGAACATGGAACAGTACAGCACAGTACAGGCCCTTTGTCCCACAATGTTGCACTAACCTACAGTATATAAACCTGTTCCAGGGTCAATCTAACCCTTCCCTTTTACACAGCCCTTTCATAACCCTCCATTTTTCTTTCATCCATGTGCCTATCAAAGAATCTTTTAAATATCCCTATGGTATCCATATCTACCACCACCCACAGTAGTGCATTCTGGGCACATTCTATTCTCTCTGTAAAAACAGACCTCCTCTGATATCTCCCCTAAACTTTCCAGCTCTCATCTTAAACAAATGTCCTCTGATAGTTAATAGCGTTATTCCTATCCCACTCAGTTAGCCATTCCCAGTTGGGAGGTCTTCACATGCTGTACAAGCAGGGTTGTTAATAAAATTCAGTTGATATCCTGCATGCTGGCATCCTGGTGTGCTCTGCACTATCCCTCAATAATGAATACAACAGGTATTTCCAAGTGTATGGTAGGGAACTGGGTTTTCTCAGTTCTGATGTACAATCTCAGACTGGAAGTGTTAATGGTTTCTCTCACCACAGTTGCAGCCTGGTCGGCTGACATTTTATAGTATTTCAGATTTCCAGCATCTGCAGTTCTTGTTCGATTTTCACTTGAGCCACAGGGTTAGCCATGACACTTGAAAAGGCTGAGGGGGTGAAAGGTCTACATCTTTTACATACTGTATCATTCATTGAGCCCCTCAGCACAGAAATAAGCCATTCAGCCCAGAGTCCATGCTGACCATCAAGTACACATCTCTAATTATCTTCTCACATCCCCGTCAACTTCAACAACTCATACAAAAGGGGAGAATGAAGGGTGACCTTGCTGAAACATATTGAATGTTTTTTTTTGCATATCGCACCAGACAGTCAGTCATTCTTGTCTGGCACGTGGTGTCAGGATTGGTCTCCTTTCGGATTAACCAGGTCACAATATGAACGTTCCTGACCCGACCCCTTTTTTTTACGAGGCCGAGTGGCTAGCTCGAAACTCAACCCGGCACGGATGGAAAGCGTGCTCGGGGGGAGCGGGGGGGAGGGTGGCCTGACTTGGATTCGAACTTGGGAGCCTTCGGTCTGGAGTCACCATTGTACCACCAGCCGGCCCTATTGAATGTTGAAAGGCCTTGATAGACTGGGTGTGGAGAGGATGTTTCCTATGGCGTGGGGAGTGTAAGACCAGGAGACACACAGAGGATGCAGCCTCAGAATTGTTTATAATGGAAATGAGGAGGAATTTCTTTAGCCAGAGAGTGGTGAATCTGTGAATCCATTGCCACAGGTGGCTGCAGAGGCCAAGTAATTGGGTATATTTAAGGCCGAGGTTGCCAGATTCTTAATAGGTCAGGGCATGAAGAGATGCGGGGAGAAGGCAGGAGATTGGAGGGAAATGGATCAGGCATGACGAAATGGCAGAGCAGACTCGATGATCCAAACAGCCTAATTCCGCTCCTATATCTTATGGTCTAACTTCCATCCACAATTCTCCTACCAAACCATGGCTGATCAAATTACACTGGCCAACCTACCTACCGACCCACACATCAGGATATGGAAGGAAACAAGCATCCAGGGGAAAAAGAGAGAACGTACAAACTCCACTCAGATAGCACTGCAGATTTCTTCTCTGGAGTGAAAAAGCAGCAACTGCACCATTGAGTTATCCATTATGAATGTCTATTAAATATCAAACTGTAAACATTATGTTGAATCATTTAAATTTTCCCCACTTATTTTCAGGTATGACTATAGAGATAATAATTATATTTTGTTCCAGAGCAAGCTGTTTTACTCTCTGCTTATTAATATTTTTTATTCTTTCAGTTGATGTGTGCTCCACATGCTGAGCCAGCATTTAATTGCCCAAAGCAACACTCACAACACGCTAGAGGGACTCAGCAGATCGGGCAGCATCTGTGGAAATGATCAGTCAACGTTTCGGGCCGGAACCCTTCGTCAGGACTGAAGAGGGAAGGGGCAGAGGCCTGATAAAGAGGATGGGGGGAGGGTGGGAAGAAGGCTGGTAGGTTCCAGGTGAAAAACCAATAAGGAGAAAGATAAAGGGGTAGGGGAGGGGAAGCAGGGAGGTGATAAGCAGGAAAGGTGAAGAAGGAATAGGGGAAAACACAATGGGTAGTAGAAGGAGGCAGAACCATGAGGGAGGTGATAGGCAGCTGGGGGAGGGGCAGAGTGAAATAGGGATAGGGATAGGGATAGAGGAAGGGAGGGGGGAGAGAATTACCGGAAGTTGGAGAATTCAATGTTCATACCAAGGGGCTGGAGACTACCCAGACGGTATATGAGATGTTGCTGCTCCAACCTGAGTTTGGCCTCATCATGGCAGTAGAGGAGTCCATGTATGGACATATCCGAATGGGAATGTGAAGCAGAGTTGAAGTGGGTGGCAACCGAAAGATCCTATCCGTTGTGGCGGACGGAGCGGAGGTGCTCGACGAAGCGGTCCCCCAATCTGCGTCAAGTTTCACCAATGTAGAGGAGGCCGCACCGGGAGCACCGGATGCAATAGTTGACCCCAAAAGACTCACAAGTGAAGTGTTGCCTCACCTGGAAGGACTGTTTGGGGCCCTGAATTGTGGCAAGAAAGGAGGTGTAGGGACAGATCTAGCACTTACGCTTACGGGGATAAGTGCCGGCTGGGAGATCAGTGGGGAGGGACGAGTGGATCAGGGAGTCGTGGAGGGACTGATCCCTGCAGAAAGCGGAGAGGGTTGGAGAGGGAAAGATGTGCTTAGTGGTGGGGTCCCGTTGAAGGTGGCAGAAGTGTGTACATCTCAAATGTCCTCTTTCTTTAAGGATCGTGGTTTCCCTTCTGCTGTCATTAATGATGCCCTCACCCGCATCTCCTCCATTTCCCGCACTTCGGCTCTCACCCCATCCTCCTGCCACCACAACAGGGACAGAGTTCCCCTTGTCCTCACCTACCACCCCACCAGCCTCCGGATCCAGCACATTATCCTCCGCAACTTACGCCACCTTCAACAGGACCCCACCACTAAGCACGTCTTTCCCTCTCCACCCCTCTCCACCTTCCACAGGGATCGGTCCCTCTGCGACTTCCTGATCCACATGTCCCTCCCCACGGATCTCCCACCTGGCACTTATCCCTGTAAGCGTAAGTGCTACATCTGTCTCTACACCTCCTCTCTCACCACCATTCAGGGCCCCAAACAGTCCTTCCAGGTGAGGCAACACTTCACTTGTGAGTCTGTTGGGGTCATCTATTGCATCCGGTGCTCCCGGTGCGGCCTCCTCTACATCGGTGAAACCCGACTCAGATTGGGGAACCGCTTCGTCGAGCACCTCCGCTCTGTCCGCCACAACAGACAGGATCTCCCGGTTGCCATTCTGCTTCCCATTCCCATTCGGATATGCCCATACATGGCCTCCTCTACTGCCATGATGAGGCTAAACTCAGGTTGGAGGAGCAACACCTCATATACCGTCTGGGTAGTCTCTAGCCCCTTGGCATGAACATAGATTTCTCCAACTTCCGGTAATTCCCTCCCTCTCCCTTCCCTTATCCCTGTTTCACTCTGCCCCCTCCCCCAGCTGCTTATCACCTCCCTCATGGTTCTGCCTCCTTCTACTACCCATTGTGTTTTTCCCTATTCCTTCTTCACCTTTCCTGCCCATCCCCTCCCTGCTTCCCCTTCCCCACCCCTTTACCTTTCCCCTTACTGGTTTTTCACCTGGAACCTACCAGTCTTCTCCTTCCCACTCTCCCTCCACCTTCTTTATCGGGCCTCTGCCTCTTCCCTCTTCAGTCCTGACGAAGGGTGCCGGCCCGAAACGTTGACTGATCATTTCCACGGATGTTGCCCGACCTGCTGAGTTCCTCCAGCGTGTTGTGAGTGTTGCTTTGGCCCCAGCAGCTGCAGAGTATTTTGTGTTTTTAATTGCCCATACCTAGTTGCCCTTGAGAAGGTGGTGGTGTGCTGCTTTCTGTCGCTGCTGCACTCCTTGAGGTATGGGTATTCCCACTGTCCTGTTAGGAGTGAGCTCCAGGAGTTTGACTTCGTGATGGTGAAGGAATGGTGATATATTTCCAAATCAGGATGCTGTGTGGCTTGGAGTGCAATTTCCATGTGGTGGTGTTCCCATGCTTTCCTTGTCCTTCTACTTAATGTCATAGTTATAGACTAATACTGCATGGAAGAAAGCTCTTCAGCCCAATTAGTCCATGCAGATGACAACATCCTCCTTGCTCATCCCAAAGGCCTGTTTTCAGCCCATATCCTTCGAAGTTCTTCCCCTGCATCCAATGTTTCTTCAATGCTGCAACTGAACCTGCCTCAGCCACTTGCTCTGGCAGCTCGTTCCAGACTCTCACTACCCTCTGTGTAAAGAAGTCACCTCTCAACTCTCTCTTAAATATCTCCCTTTTTGTATCGGTGCCCTCTGGTTTTGGACTCCCCAAACCTGGGGAAAAGACCATGATAGTCCACTTTGTCATGCCTCATGATTTTATAAACTTCAATGAGGTCACCCCTCATTGTCCTGTGCTCCAGGGAATAAAGATCCAGCGTGGGCAACATCTCCCTATAGCTCAGGCCCTCAAATCTGGGCAGTATCCCCATAAATCTCTTCCTCACCCTCTCCAGCTTGACAATGTCTTTCCTATAACAGGGTGATCAAAGCTGTAGGCAATACTCCAAGTGTAGCCTCACTAGAGATTATGTAACTGCCAGATAATGTCCCTACTACTAAACACAATGCCCTGCTGATGAAGGCCAGCATGCTAAATGCCTTCTTCACCATAATGCACACACGTACTGCCACTTTCAGTGAACTGTGGGTTTGTACTCCCAGGTTAATTTGGAAACCAGATATTCTAGAAATCTCATTTCTTTTTATACACCTGTGTTGAGAAGATGATTATCACATTTACAACATTATAACAGTGGCCACTCATCAATTTGCTGTGGTCCAGAGTGACTTCATGAGGGCTGCAAAGGGCACATTTGGAAATAGCAGCATGTTTCTCCTTAGGACATTTATTTTTTGTTCAGAGGAGATTTACTTTCCAGGTTGTACTGTGGGGAAGGGGTGGTTCTGAAGTCAGTTGGGCTGCTGTTTGTTGACAAGACTCTTGAGTAATTTTTCAAAAAAAAAAATGACCGAACCATTGGGTCTTGAGTAACACATACAAAATGCTCGAGGAACTCAGCAAGTCAGGCAGCAAGTATGGAGGGGAATAAATAGACAAGAGAAAATATGCAAAAACTGGAAACCTGAGCAACACGCACAAAATGCTGGAGGAACTCAGCAGACCATGCAGCATCTATGGAAAAGAGTACAGTAGACGTTTCAGGCCGAGACCCTTCAGCAGGACTGGAGAAAAAATGCTGAGGAGTAGATTTAAAAGGTGGGAGGAGGGGAGAGAGAAACGGTAGGTGACAGATGAAATCTGAAGGGGAGGGATGAAGTAAAGAGCTGAGAAGTTGATTGGTTAAAAAAAACAGAAGACCATGGAAGAAAGAAAAAGGGGGTAGCAGCACCAGGGGGAGGTGATGGATGAGCAAGGAGGTAAGAAGAGAGAGAGAAAAGGGGATGGGAAACAGTGGAGGAGAGCGGAGGTGGGGGGATTACCTGAAGTTCAAGAAATCGATAGTCATGCCATCAGGTTGGAGGCTACCCAAGTGGAATATAAAGTGTTGTTCCTCCAACCTGAGTGTGACCTCATTACAACAGTGGAGGAGGCCATGAATAGACATATTTGAATGGGAATGGGAAGTGGAATTAAAATGGGTGTTCCTGAACAGTCCTTCCAGGTAAGATGAAACTTCACCTGTGAATCTGTTGGGGTCATATACTGTGTCCGGTGCTCCCAGTGTGGCCTCCGGTATATCAGTAAGACCCGACGTAGATTGGGAGACCACTTCGCCAAGCACCTACTCTGCCAGAAAACATGGGATCTCTCAGAGGCCACACATTTTAATTCCACTTCCCATTCCAATATATCTATCCATGGCCTCCTCCACTGTTGTGATGAGGTCACACTCAGGTTGGAGGAACAACACATATTCCACTTGGGTAGCCTCCAACCTGATGGCATGAACATCGATTTCTTGAACTTCTGGTAATGCCCCCCAACCCCCCTCTCCTTCACCATTTCCCATCCCCTTTTCCCTCTCTCACCTTATCTCCTTGTCCGCCCATCACCTCTGTCTTGTGCCCTACATGCCCCCTGCTTATTTCTTCCATGGTCTTTTGTCTCTTTCACCTATCAACTTCCCAGCTCTTTATTTCATCCCAACCCTTCAGATTTCACCTCTCACCTGGTGTTTCTCTTTCCCCTCCCCCCACCTTTTAAAATCTACTCCTCGTCTTTTTATCTCCAGTCCTGCTGAAGGGTCTCGTCAGAAACGGCGACTGTACTCTTTTCCATAGATGCTGCATGGCCTGCTAAGTTCCTCCAGCATTTGTGTGTGTTGAGGGGATAAACAGTAAACCTTTCAGCCCAAGACCACTCATCAGGACCCTTGGGTGTTGAGATATCTTTTTAAAGAAAATAAGTCTTCCATGAATCTAATTTTGTCATTTTCAATGGTAAAGTACATGATTCAGTGGATATTTTGCCTGCCTTACAATGCCCTCTTTGTTTAGTTTGCAGTGTAGACAATTCAGTGAATACAAAGTTATGAATTAGGAGCCAACGTACTGTACTTAAACCGCACCCCCCCCGTATTGTAATGGCTCATTTGACTGTAACATCAGCCACACATTCCTATCAGGCTCCATAACCTAATAGTTGCAACAAGCTTTTGCATTTTATCACTTACCAACATGCCCCACTGGTTCTTTCTCAACTACCCTACCCCCCAACCCCCCCCGCACCCACCCAGAGACAGCAATGCTCTTGAGACACGAGTGTCAGTGAATATATACCAACCTGTTTCAAGGGAACTAGCTCAAACACAGAATTTTCACTGGGTGAACGGCAACTCCTACCATCAAACCACCCTCTCGCTGCATACCCTCCTTACCATAAGAATGTCTCTCTTTACTGAACTCGACTTGGTCTGAGAGAAAGTGCACTCTCGTTTGGAAAATAAGGAACCAGCAAGTTTGAGCTTAGTCTCAGAATAGCAGAATCCACATCCAAATAGTGGAACCCAATTGCTTCCACAACCAGACATGCGAAAAAGTGGTTAACTATAGGACAGAATGCATGTGTAATTCTGCCCATATCTCAGAAAGGATGTGTTGTCATTGGAGAGAGTCCAGAGGAGGTTCATGAGGATGATTCCAGGAATGAAAGGGTTAACGTATGAGGAGTATTTGGCAGCTTTGGACCTGTACTCACTGGAATTTAGAAGAATGCCGGGGGGGCGGGGGGGGGGGTGGAATCTCATTGAAATCTACTGAGTGTTGAAAGGACTAGATAGGGTGGATGTAGAGATAATGTTTTCTATGGTGGGGGTATCCAGAACTAGAGTGCAGAGCCTCAAAACTGAGGGGCAACCTTTTAGAACAGTGGTAAGGAATTTGTTTTTAGCCAGAGAGCAGTGAATCTGTCATGATTCCGGGAATGAAGGGGTTGACAGATGAGTAGTGTTTGGCAGCTTTGAGCCTGTACTGACTGGAATTTAGAAGAATGCGGGGGGGGGGATCTCATTGAATCCTACTGAGTGTTGAAAGGACTAGATAGGATGGATGTGGAGATAAAGTTTTCTATGGCGGGGGTATCCAGAACTAGAGAGCACAGCCTCATAACTGAGGGCTTACCCTTTAGAACAGAGGTAAGGAGGGATTTTTTTTTAATCAAGAGAGTAGTGAATCTGTGGAATACTCTGCCACAGATAGCAGTAGAGGCCAAGTCCACTGGTATATTTAAAAAGGAAGTTGATAGTTTCCGTATTGGTCAGGCATCAAAGGATATGGAGAGGTGTATAGGGTATATTGGGATCTGGAATCAGGCACGATGGAATGGCGGAGCAGTCTTGATGGGCTGAATGGCCTAATTTTGCTCCTATGTCTCATGGTCTTATATAAAGTTAAGTGAAATACATGTTATTATTTACAGATCTATGCATGTTTTATTCCATATCTGTACTTAAAGATTCAAAATTCAACTTGTTTATTGTCATATTTCAGTACACCAGTGTAAAATGATTACTACTCAAGATCAGTGGCAGCATAAAAAAATACTAGAGCCATAAAGAACACAATAAAAAGAAAAAACCCCACAATAAATATGAAAGCAATCCTATGAAGCACAATGTACAAGTAACAGTTAAATGCATAGACTGACTATGTAGATAACATGACGCTAGATGATGTGTATGTTGTGCTGGTGGGTGTGGTGTGTGGTGGGGTAGGTTAATAGGTGCAGGTGTTGATCAACCCGACAGCTTGGAGGAAGTAACTGTTTATGAGTCTGATGGTCCTGGTGTGGACCAATTCAACTTCTAATTTCATTTGTTATATAATTCTTTCTTTTTTATAATTGTTGAATGTTATATTTCTGTTGCATGTTGTACAAACGTACCACAGCAAATTCCCAATACTTGCAAATGTCTATGGTGAATACAGTTGATCATTGATCTTACTCTTCGAGCTTGTGGTACTATTGGCATTGGAGCTCAAAAAGGCACACCTAGCAGAAGGCTCAATATTGTGACAATGTTTGAGAAGGGCACTAATGAAGATTCATTCCAGTGAACTGCAAACTGATGAACAGAATGTATGAAGTAGAGGCTAGCTCAAGAGTTGTGAAAAAGACCAAAAGGATTGGCTTTTATAGAGTCATAGAGCACTCTAGCACAAAATCATATGTTTCGGCCCACCTAGTCCATGCAAACTATTGTTCTGCCTAGGCGCATCAATTTGCACCCGGATCATAGCCCTCCATTGACGTCCTATCCATGATCTATCCAAATTCCTCTTAAATATTGAAATCAAACCCACATCCATCACTTCTGCTGGCAGCTCATTCCACCCTCCCAACACCCTCTGACTGTAGAAGATTCCCCTCATGTTCTCCTTAAACATTTCACCTTTCACCCTTAACCCATGACCTCTATTTCTAGTCTCACCCAACCTCGCCAAAAAAAAAGCCTGCATGTATTTACCCTATCTATAACCCTCATAATTCTGCAATCAAATTTCCCCTCATTCTCCCACATTCCAGGGAATAAAGCCCCAAACTATTCAATCTTTTCCTATAACTCTGGCCCTCAAGTCCTGAGTTATAGGAAAATTGTCTCTGTGCTTTTTCAATCTTATTGATAAGTTTTTGTAAGTAGGTGACCAAAACTGCACACAATACTTCAAATTAGTCCTCACCAATGTCTTGTACAATTTCAACATAACATCCCAACTCCTGTACTCAGTACTTTGATTTATGAAGGCCAATGGGCCAAAAGCTTTCTTTAACAACCCTAAACCTATACTGAAAGAATATTGGCCGGTTCAATACATGTACCTTGTGAATGTTGAAGCAAAAACAAATAAACCTTCATGTTTTTAACAACCATCCAATGGTGAAAAATATAAAAAGAGACGGAAAAAGATTGAATCTGTTTGCTCCATTGCCAACACAGGGTGATGAATTGAGAGGGTAGCCTCTGTGCTGGAATTTCCATAATTGATATGTTTCAGCACAAACATTTTATTTTTATCTGCTGTTATGTATCAGCAATGGAAAGTTCCAATGGATTCCTAAATTGGAGGGGAATAAAACAGTTGCACAATCAATACTTGGTTTCAATCGCTGTCCATTTGAATGGACAGTCTCATCTTTCATAATCTAGGCCCACAGAGAGTCAGCATAAAACTCAGGCCAATCCATTTTATTGCACAATACCATCAGTAAAAGGTAAGGTTGTAAATTAAGTCTATAAATACATAAGAAATCTTGTTTAATAGCCAACATTTACAGAACCACTTAACTGTCAATAGACTAAAACCATTTCACTTAACTATTCGTATTTTGCAAACAGATTCCAAGACATACAGGGTTGATTTTAAAATGTGGAATTGAAACTGAAAGATTCTTTCATATTGTCTGTCCACTAATACATCAAAAAATGACACGTTCCTTCCAAAAACCTTTATTGTTGTTACTACTCTTCTGATTAGAGACCTTTCTCACCAGCATGTATCCAGCCAACCAATTTATTAGTTCCTAAGTGAAATTCACTTTGACTTTCCCTTGAGACCATTCACTTCAACCAGCGATCTGAGCTTTTAAATAGCTGACATATCTTCTTCATAGATGGAATTTTTAATTCCTTTGGAATTAATAATTCAGGTTTGGAGCTCTTCTTTACAATTGAGAGTTAAGGGAAATGTCTCATACACTGTTAATGATAATGGCATGATCTAATCTGAAAGTCCAAAATTTTCCTAAACTTCAATTTGAACAGTCGCATATTTATCTACACATCACTTATATGGATAGATTATCTGTATGAACTCTATTTGTTAAACTCTGATAATCTGGAATATTTGGGACTTGGTGGTAGATTAGCAGATTTTACAGACAATTGTATGTTTAGTTGCCAAACATATTTATTAATATTGCTTAGCAATTATCTAACACAAAATATCAGACAATTTTTATTAACTATAGTTCTGCCTTCAATACTGCTATTCTAATCAATTTCATCACGAAACTCTGGATGTGGGAATTAATTCCTCCCTATGCAACTGTATCATTGACTTTCTGGGTAACAGGCTGCAATCAGTAAGTCACGATTATTCTAAATACTGGTGCTCACAAGGCTACATTCCCAGCCCCCTAATCTACCCCTTACATCCTCATGAATGAGTGGCCAGATTCTGTTCTAATTCCATCTACAAGTTTGTAGATGATACCTCTATAGCGGGCTACATCTCAAATTAGAATGAGTCAGGGTACATGAAGGAGATAGCTTAGTGATATGGTATCATGACAACAATTGTTCTCTCAGTGTCAACAAACAAGCAGATCATTGGCTTCAGAAGTGGGGTGGTGTCTGAGATTGAGGGGGTTGGGAGTTTCAAGTTCCAAACTATGAACATCACCAATATGCCAAAAAACTTCAAGAATGTCTCTATTTCTTCAGGAGGATAAATAAATTTGGCATGCTGCTGTTGACCCTTACCAATTTTTATCAATGTGCCATATCAATGCTTTCTGTCTTGATACATCATGGCTTTGTATGGCAAATCATCTGCATATGACCACAATAAACTACAGAGAGTTGTGGACAGAGATCAACACATCATGGGAACCAGCCTCTCTTCTATGGTCTCTGTCTGTGCTTCTTGCTGCTTCAGTAAAGGGAGCAGAATAATCAAAAACCCCACCCACCCTGGACATTCTCTAATCTACCCCCCTCCTATTGGACAGAAGATACAAAAGCTTGAAAACACAACCTACAAGGCTCAAGGATGTCTTCTACTCACTGTTATCAGACTCTTGAATGGAGCTCTTGTGTGGTAAGATGGACACTGACCTCACAATCTACCTAGTTATAATCTTTCAGTTTATTGTATACTTGCATTGCACTTTTTCACTAACTTTTACATTTTATTCTGCATTGTTACTGTTTTACGTTCTAGCTCAATGTACTGTGTAATTTGGGGAGGGAGGTGTAGGAAGGGGTTTGCTTTGCTGTTGTTGTGTCTGTCTTGTTGTATGTTGGCTGTGTGTTGTTCTGTGACCAATAAATCCAATCTTGAATCTTGAAGCTTGAATCTTTAACCCTTGAAGTAAGGTGGGACAACTTTACCACATCTGTCACAGCAAAACTGGAAGAACTGCAGACATCCTGGTTTACCATTTTGGAATAAGGATCAACTTTATTCACTATACAGTATACTCATATGTGAATAATGTGTTGCTCAGGGCACAACATGCAACATAAAACAACACTCAACAATTATGAAGAATAAAGAATTGTATTAAAAAGTTATTAAACATTAGTAAATATTATAGAAGTTCACATTCATGGTCTTCTGCTGCTGTAGCTCATGCACTTTAAGGCTCAACATGTTGTGCTATCAGAGATGCTCTTCTGCACAACAACCTTGTAATGTGTAATTATTTGAGTTACTGTCACCTTCCTGGTGGCTTGAACCACCATGGCCATTCTCCTTTGACCTCTCTCATTAATGAGGTGTTTCACCCGCAGGATTGTCACTCACGGGATGGTTTTTATTTTTCACAGAACACTACAGCACAGAAACAGGCCCTTCAGTCCATCTAGTCTGTGCCAAACAATTAATCTGCCTAGTCCCATCAACCTGCACCCAGACCACAGCCTTCGGTACGCCTCCCATACACATACCCACCCAAATTATATTTTGAAATTGATCCCACATCCACCAAATTGTTTGGCAGATCTTTCCATATCTATGTCCCTCATAATTTTATATGCCTCTTTCAAATTCCTGCTCATTCTCCTACACTCTAGAGAAAAAAATCCTAACATATTCAACCTTTTCCTTTAACTCAGGTCCTCAAGACCTGGCAACATCCTTGTAAATTTTCTCTGTACTCTTTCAATCTTATTTACATCTTTCCTGTGGTAGGTAACCAAAACTGCATACAATACTCCAAATTAGGCCTCACCAGTATCTTATACAATCTCAACTTAACATCCCAACACTTGAACTCAATACATTGATTTATAAAGGCCAATGTGCCAAAAGCTTTCTTTAAGACCCAAGCAACCTGAGATGCTACTTTCAAGGAATGGTGGACCAGTATTTCTAGATCCCTCTGTTCTACTGCACTCCTCAGTGCCCCACCGCTCACTGTGTAAGAGCTACCCTGGTTAGTCCTCCAAAAGTACACACTTGTCTGCATTAAATTCCATCTGCTATTTTGCCAACTGGTCTGGATCCCGCTGCAAGCTTTGATTGGCTTCCTCACTTGTCCACTATACCTCCAATCTTGGTGTCATCTGCAAATTTGTTGATCTAGTTTTCCACATTATCATCCAGATCATTGATAAAGATAACAAACAACAATGGACCCAGCACTGATCCTTGCAGAACACCACTAGTCACAGGCTTCCAGTCAGAGAGAGCTAAACATCTACAATGACTCTCTGGCTTCTTCCATGAAGCCAATGTTTAATTCAATTTACTACCTCATCTTGAATGCCGAGCAACTGAACCTTCTTGACCAACCATCCATGCTGGACCTTGTCCATGTAGACAACATCCACTGCTTTGCCTTCATCAACTTTCCTGATAACTTCCTTGAACAACTCTAAACAATTAGTTAGATATGACTAGCACACACAAAACCACATTGACTATCCCTAATCAGTCCCTGCCTATCTAAATTGGATTGGACAGGCTAGATGTAGGAAGATTGTTCCCGATGTTGGGGAAGTCCAGAACGAGGGGTCACAGTCTGAGGATAAAGGGGAAGTCTTTTAGGACCAAGATGAGGAAAAACTGCTTCACACAGAGAGTGGTGAATCTGTGGAATTCTCTGCCACAGGAAACAGTTGAGACCAGTTCATTGACTATATTTAAGAGGGAGTTAGATATGGCCCTTGTGGCTAAAGGGATCGGGGGTATGGAGAGAAGGCAGGTACAGGTTCTGAGTTGGATGATCACCCATGATCATACTGAATGGCGGTGCAGGCTCAAAGGGCCGAATGGCCTACTCCTGCACCTATTTTCTATGCTTCTATGTTTAAATACTTATATATCCTGACCCTTGGAATACTTACAATAAATTTCCCACTACTGATGTCAGGCTCACTGGCCTATAATTTCCTGGTTTATTCTTAGAGTCTTTCTTAAATAGCGGAACATTAGCTATCCTCTGGCATCTCACCTGTGGCTAAGGGTGTTTTAAACATATATCTCTGTTAGGGCTTCTACAATTTCTGCACTAGCCTCCCACAGGGTCCGAGGGAACATCCCGTTAGGCTCTGAGGACTTATCCATTTTAATTTGCCTCAAGATAGCAAGCACACCTCCTTAGTAATCTGTATAAGGTTCATGACCTCACTGCTGCATTTCCTCACATCTATAGACTCTGTGTCAATCTCCCAAGTAAATACAGATGCAAAAAATCTATTTAAGATCTCCCCCATCTCTTACGGCTCTACACATAGTTTACCACTGGTCTTCCTGAGAGCCAATTTTGCCCCTTGCTATCCTTTTGCTCCTAATATATCTGTCGAAGCCCTTGGGATTCTCCTTCACCTTGCCTGTTAGAGAAACCTCATTTCTTCTTTTAGCCCTTCTGATTTCCTCCTGAAGTGTTCTCTTGCATTTCTTATACTCTTCAGGTACCTCATTTATTCCTGCCTGCCTATGCCAGCTATGCACCTCCTTTTCCTTAACCGGGGCCTTAGCCTCTCAAAAACGTAAGTTTCATAAACCTGTTATCTGTGCCTTTTACTCTGACTGGAACATACAAACTCTGTACTCTGAAAATTTCACTTTTGAAAATCTCAAATTTAGCAAGTACACCCTTGCCAGAAAACAACCTATCCCAATCCACACTTGCCAGATCCTTTCTGATACCATCAAAATTGGCCTATCCCCATTTAAATTCTCAACTCGAGGAGCAGACCTATCTTTGTCTATAATTACGTTAAACTAATGGCATTATGATCATTAGGTGAAAAGTGTTCCCCTACACAAATGTGTCATCTGGCCTGTCTCATTACCTGATGGATCTAGTATTACACTCTCTCTAATGGGGACTTCTATATACTGATTAAGGAAACTTTCCTGAACACATTTGACAAACTCTTTCCCATCCAGCTCTTTTACAGTATGGAAGACCCAGTAAATACGTGGAAAGTTAAAATCACCTACCATCACAACCTTATGTTTCACAGTCTGCAATTTCTCTCCAAGTTTGCTCCTCTAAATCCCACAGACTGTTAGGTGATCTATAAGATAATCTCATTAATGCGGTCATACTTTTCTTATTTCTCAGTTTTACTCATAAAACCTCACTGGACAAACTTTCCAATCTATCCTGACTGAGAACTGCTGTGATATTTTCCCTGAGTAGTAATGCTACCCCTCTGAGATACGCATACCACCCTGTCCGGCACCAATAATCATTCCACAGTGAGTAACTTAGATCACATTTCTTCCCCATTCTGATGCGTTGTCTGAATAACAACTATGTTTACAGGCGACTATGTCTACAGGCGTTCTTGCATTCAATTGCTATCACATGGTTGGCTAATTATAAATTTGCATTAATGAGCAGGTGTACAGGTGTACCTAATAAAGTGACTACTGAGAGTATAAGCTAATCTTCTGTATGTATGGCCACACTCAGTTATTTGTACATTGTGTTTTATAGGATTGCTTTTAGATATATTTATGTTTATTGTCTTTTTACTGTGTTCTTTATGTTTATTATATTTTTACGCTGCATTAGATCCGGAATTACAATCATTTCATGTCCTTTACACTTGTGTACTGAAGAATGAAAATAAGCAATCTTGAATCTTGAAAATTACCATATACTATCTTGAGATTCATTTCTTGCAGACATCTACAGGATAAAAAGAAATACAACAGAATTTTATGAAAAATTATACATAAGTAGACTAAGACTGGCAAATTCCTATGTTCAAGAGATGACAGATTGTGCAAATAAGATAATACTGAGACCACAAATTTTAAAGAGTCCCTGAAAGTGAGTCTGTAGGTCATATAATCACTTCAGAATAGTGGAAATCTTTGGATCAAAGGTTACCAGTGTTATCCATCACTTGGGGTTTGTTCATCTAATTTCTGGATCTCTAAAGACAAGGTGTTATGAATATAATAGACTCCAATAATTAGTCAGGACAAAAGGTCTTGACCCTAACGTTGATTGCTCTTTTTCTTGCATAGATGCGATCCACACATTTGCATTCTCTTGTTCCCCTGATAACCTTGTTCCAAATTCCTGGTGGTTTGGCATCTGACTCACTCGGTAGTACACAAAGTCCTCGCTGTCGGCAGAACTATTGCTCATGGATCCAGGCCCCCGAGATCAGCTATACATTACAGGGTATGTGGAGGGTCAGGTGTGCCATGGTCAGGAACTCTAGGGGTCAGCAAAGTAGGCAGATTTGCTGCTGGAGCTGGGGTCCAAACTACTTCTGTATTTCGGCTCTCTTGACAACCTGTTACACAACAAACTAAACTTCACCGAGTTCTGTTTTCTGCCCACGTTAAACTCAGCAGGTCTGCTGGAGAATCTATTGTGCTACCATGCAACGGTTAAAATAAAAACTGGAAATAGAAGTGTGTTGGGGTATTCAGTGTAACATACAATGATGAGGAAAATCTACTACTATGGCATCACTTAGTCTTCAGGATGTCATATTATTGGAGTTTTCCAATCGCCAGACTCTTGTTGCACCACATAAAGATGATGGAAAAAAAGCAATTGAGGAAATGCCTTCCGCTTTTCTCCATTATAATCGTTCCCTCTTTTGTTTTCCGTTCTTATCAAAGACTCAAAGTACATTTATTATCAATATATATATATATATATATATATATTTTCAATATACAACCTTGAGATTTATCTTCCCACAGACAGCCATGAAACAAAGAAACACCATGGAACTGGTTTGAAGGAAACATCAAACACTCAACACACAAAAAAAACAAATCACGCAAATGGCAAAAAATGAGCGCAAAACACATCTATCACTCACCAGCCACTGTCTCCCTACTCCACCCCTCCCCTTTCTCCAGCTGGGTCTATCTGTCTGTTATCTCCCTCCTCACCTGGTTCCACCCTATCAGCCCCTGGCCAGCTAGTTGAGTGGTGTCGCAGCAACAACCTTGCGCTCAACATCAGCAAGACTGAAGAACTGATAGTGGACTTCAGAGAAGGGTAAGACGAGGGAACACAAACCAATCCTCAGAGGGATCAGAAGTGGAGAGAGTGAGCAATTTCAAATTCCTGGGTGTCAATATCTCTGAGGACTTAACTTAGATGCAGCTATAAAGAAGGCATGACAGTGGCTATATTTCATTTGGAGTTTGACGAGATTTGGTTTGCCAACTAAAACACTCAAACTTCTACAAATGTATCATGGAGAGCATTCTGACTGGCTGCATCACCATCTGGTATGGGTGGGAACGACTGTACGAGACTGAAATAAGTTGCAGAAACTTGTAATATTAGTCAGCTCTATCCTGAGTACCAGCCTCTGTAGTATCTAAGACATCTTCAAGGAGCAGTGCCTTAGGAAGGGAGTGTCCATCACTAAGGATCCCCAGCACCCAAGACGTTCTCAACACACCGTTACCGTCAGGAAGGAGATACAAAAGTCTGTAGGCACACACTCAGTGATTCAAGAAGAGCTTCTTCTCCTCTGCCATCTGATTTCTAAACGGACGTTGAACCCATAAACTCTACCTTACTATATTTTTATTTAAATTATTTTGCACTACCTACTTTAAACTTAACTACTTAATAGACATATATATATACACTTAATGTAACTAAGTTTGTTCCTATATCTATCACATACTGCTGTTGTAATGCTAACGAATTTCATAACATATACCAGTGATATTAAATCTTATTCTGATGCTGGCCCGCTCCACTCTCTCACCCCATCACACTGCCTACTTCTCTATACTCTCAGTCCAGATTGGGGGTTCTTGACCTGAAACTTCAGTCATCCCTTTCTCTCCACAGATGTAGCCTGACCTGCTGAGTGCCTCTGGCAGTTTAGTCTTATGCACCTACAGTCCCTCTTGTATCTTCAGCTTCAATAATTCCTCTGTTCACACACTTGAATATTTAATGACATAAGCATGACGGCATCATCTAGAGAAATATACCCAAGAGTTAAAGCACACAAGGTAAGCCGGTCTCCATGTATTTATGTAGTTTGACCCGACTGATCTGAAGGGTTGAGACGAGCTGACAATTACTGGCAGCTGCACACAATCGCAGTAGATAGGTAACAGAAATGTAAGGAGTGGAATCAGGAGCAGGCACTGAGAATGTGGACAGTATCATAAGGGAACATAAAATGGTGGATGAGAGTCAAAGTTCAAAGTAAATTTATGATCAAAGTACATGCATACCACCTTGATGTTTATTTTCTTGAAGGCTTTTACAGGAAAACAAGGACATACAATAGAATTTATGAAAAAACTACATAAACAAGGATGGAGAAACAATGTGCAATAGAAGACAAAATTTGAAAAAACTACTAAGAACTGAGTAGTAGAGTCCTTAAAAGTGAGTCTGTAGGTCATAGAATCATTTCAGAGTGGTGGTGAGTGAAGTCATTCATGCTGGTTCAAGAGTCTGATGTTTGTAGGATAATAACAGGTCCTAAACTTGATGGTGTGGAACCTATGGCTCCTGTATCTCAGGAAGCAGTTTCAACAACAGCAGCAAGAACTTGGCTCCCCATAGCATTTTAATGTTCATAAAGTACAGTATGGGAATGCACCTCATGCAAAATTACGAGAGAGACTGGTAACTACATTAAAATATTTTACTAAATAATTTCTTTGTGGAAGAGAGGTGGAGCACTTTAAGGTATTGGAGTCTGAGCAACTGAAAGTCCAGTTTCTAATGGTGTGGAGATTTAATGGGCATGGAAGAGATGGAGGAGATAAAGGAGGGCAGGAAGTGAGATGATGGAAGGAGTTGGAAACTACGACTTAAATTCGGTCTTGGTCAGGAAGCATGGGAATGAAGCCTGAGCAACAACAGAATCTGCAGCTCATGGCCAATGAGGGTGGAAGAAGTCGTCTTAACACTTATAGCACGGTATCAACAACAGCAGGAACACCCATAGATCAGGGTCAGGGCGTGACACTAGACCAGTTCAAGGTTGAAAAGGTAGGTTAGCAATGCAGGACTGCCTCTGATTTACAGCAATACTGATTCAGTGTGGTAATGATTCAGCCAGTGCAGACTTAGACTCCTGGAGTGAAACAGCATTGCAACAGACTTTTCAGCCCAACTTTCCCATGCTGACCAGGATGCTCATCTAAGCTAGTCACTACTCTATCCGAAACACTGACCGTTCATTCATTTTCATGGATGCTGCCAGACCTGCTGAGTTTCTCCAGCATTTCTTGTGTGTTGTTGAAGACTTCCAGCATCAGCAGAACCTCCTGTGTCCCTTTTGCCCACTTTTTCCCCAAATCACTCCAAATGTTTCCTATCTACATATCTGTCCAAATGTCTTTTGAATGTTATAATTAAACTTTTTCCTTTTTCTACAGAATTTTGTTATGTACCTGAAAAGGAAAATAATGGAGGTCTTTGTTAATTAAAGACAGTCAGTAAGAACCCACTTCAACTTTGATCTCTGTGTATCCTACACAGTTCCGTTTCTCTCAGTGTTTCTGACTTCTTGCTGCCGTTTTCTACAGGCAGGGACTGAGGAGCATGAGGTATTGATGAGTGCAATCAAATATTTTGCATTCTCTGACATGTACCTGCTCAGATTCTCATTAACGTGGTTGCGAGTGCACAGGCATGGCACCTGCTGAGACCAGTTGGGGAATGTGCAACAAACACATGAGTCTAGACTGATGCAAAACTGAGTCTGAAGGAGTGTGAGGGAAGGGAAATGCGATACTTTATTCCCATGTGACGGGCTAATTGAATCTTTAAGTTAATCAAGCATTCTTGCCATTCTAAATGGCTAATTTGTGTTCGACATCTTCCTGGTCCAACTTCTTTTCCTCACTACCGATGTAATCCTCAGCAGGCTTTGTTCGCTCCTGAGTCACACAGCATGGAATCAGACTGTTCTGGCTATCAAGCACATGTTTACACTAATCCTAACCTAATCCCATTTTATTCTCTCAACATTCCCAACAACTCCCTCAGATTCTACCACTTTCCCCGCACACTGGGCATTTTTAATAGTGGCCAACTATCACCTGTCATTGGGATGTGGGATCACAGGAGGCAGTTCACATGGAGAGTATGTGCAAATTCCATACTTACTGTCCATGGGGTCAGAATTGAACCTGGGCCTCTTTGTTGCCTCCTTGCACCCCTTAGCCTTGCTGCTGCACAATGTTGGGCAGAAGATTGCATACCACAAACATTCTCACTGCTGTATATTGACGTATATAAGCTATCTTATCTATTTATATTTATTGTGTTTTTTCATTATTGTGTTCTTTATCTTAGTGTTTTTTTTTATGTGCTGCATCAGATTGGGATAACAATTATTTCATTCTCCTTTACACTTGTGTACTAGAAATGAAACTAAAGACTCTTGTACGGTCCTGTATGAAGGATGGCTACCACTACGCCCAGGGTAGCTTCAGTACTTTGATTGTCAAAAGTTCTATGAACACCGTCTCTGATTATATCACCCTTTCTCCCTCCTCCTCGCAGCTCGACAGCAGTCTGTCCTTTTCGTCCTCCTACACAATACCCCCACACCCATATTGAGGGGAAGTTCACTTGAAGATCCACCATTTCTGCCAATGTAACTACAATCTGCAGTTGCACATTAAGACCATTCCTGAGGTGTGACTGCACGTTGTAATTAAAGGACAGCTCCAGAGCTCATTCTCAATTGGCAGAAACAGAAAGTCCTCACCTAAAATACTAACTCCAGAAGAACTATTGATCAGCATAATTGCAAACAAGTTACAAGTCACTGTAAATCCCTTTGAGTTGCACATATAATAAGGAGGCTGTTGGGTCTTGTTTCATCTTGTCCAGGTACCACATTTATGAGTAACGCAGATACGTGCTGGTGTTTTCCCTTTAGGTTGAGAGAGATTAGAACTAGGGGTCATAGGTTTAGGGTGAAAGGTGAAATATTTAAGGGGAACCTGAGGGGGAAATTCTTCACTCAGAGTGTAATGAGCCGCCAGTGAAAATGGTGGATGTAGTTTCAATTGTAACATTTATGAGAAGTTTGGATAAATACGTGGTATTTGGGAGGTAGTCCCAGGTAGATGGAACTAGGCAGAAAACCAAGCTGGCATTGGCTAGACGGACCCAAGGGAATGCTTCTGTTCTGTAGTGTTCTGTGACTTTATAACTCTAAGCCATTCAATAGACTATCACTGTACTTGGCTTGCTGTTCAATCTGTGACACGTTATCTTCAACTGCCTATTCCGCTAACCAGACATGCATACAGAATACAAGTGCTCTCATTCTGTCTCATCTGACAATTAGTTTGAGGCTTGCAAATGAAATTAGACTTATCAGGAAGATAACTAAATTCCAAGGGTTATAGCATGAGGTAAGATTAAACAGCCCAAGTTGTATTCTCTAGAATGATGATGTGTGATTTGATCAAAGTGTTCAATTATGAAGAACTGATTGGATTGATGAAGGAAAACAATTACCACCTGTTGAGGAGTGAATGAAAGACTGCAGAGGTAGTTCATACATTGGAGCTCGAGCTTGGCTTTTAAAATGCAGAAACACTTATTCATGCAGAAATAGTAGGCAGATATTAGAATACCCTTATGAGAATGATTGTAGCTGTATCAAATCTTTATTTAGAACTGAACTTTATTAGGCAAAGCCATTAGGAGATGAGTAAAAATGAAAGTATATAGAATTAGTTCCCAAATCATTTTGCACAGGACAGATGCTTCCTTGCATTGTCAGAGACCCAGGTTTAATCCTGACTATAGTTCCACCTCTGTGAAGTTTGTACAATCTCCCTGTAACCATGTTGGTTTTTGGTGCTTTGGTGCAGTTTGGTAGGATAAACTGGCTATGTGAATTAACCCTAGTGTGTAGCTTAGTGGTAGAATCTGGTGGTGTTTATGAGAATGAGGGATTATTGTAGGATTGGGTTATTTATGTTTGCATAGACTCAATGGGCTGAAGGGCCTATTTCTATGCTGTATGGCTGTAAGTCTATGACATCTGTGATCATATTGATTAGCAATATGGGCTAGGACATATCATGCATAACTGTAATGATATTAAAGTGCCAGTGGCTTGGGTTCAATTCCTGCCACTGCCTGTAAGGAGTTTGTATGGTCTCCCCATAACAGTGTGTGTTTCCTCCCACATTCAAAAGATGTATGGGCTAGTAGATAAATATATCACATGGATGTACTTGGGTAGCATAGGCTCATTGGGCTGGAACCATTCTGTACCTTAAAAAAAATAATTTATTTTGCTAAGAGCTGTTTTATCAAGAGTTGGATGGATGGGTGAAGTACCAACATAGTGAGTTGCACTCACTGGTGTTGAACAGCTCAATAGAGGCAGAGCCAGGTATGAGAGCAGCATTACCCAATCCTTGTGAATGGAGCAGCACCTTACTTGCACTTCCTCCAGTATAATGTGTTGCCTCTGGCGTTCAAATCATGGTACGACCCCTGCTCTGCCCATGACTGCAAAAGACTGCAGAGAGTTGTGATCACAGCTCAGCATATCACCGAAACCAACCTCCTTCTATGGACTCTGTCTATATTTCCCGCTGCCTCAGTAAAGTAGCCAGAATAACCAAAGACCCCACCCACACTGGACATTCTCTCTTCTTTCCCCCCTCCCCAATTAGGCAGAAGATATAAAAACCTAAAAGCACATGCCACCAGGCTCAAGGACGTCTTCCATCCCACTGTAATAAAGCTATTGAATGGTCCCCAATTATAATCTGATGGACTCTTGTCCCCCTCAATCTACCTCACTATGTTACTGCGTCTTATTGTCTACTTTCTCTGTAGCTGTTTCTGGTTTCACATCCAGATTTATTTATCACCCGTACATCAAAACATACAGTCAAATGCATTGTTTGTGTTAACAACCAGTACACCCAATTATGTGCTGGGGGGTAGCCTGCAAGTGTTCCCACACATTCTGGCGCCAACATAGCATGCCCATAATGATTCACAGAATAGCACAAGCAGCAACAACAACACAACAAGATAATAAACATCAAACCGAGCCCCCTTCCCATCCTGACAGGCCTCCAGCATCGGACATCACCCCAGGATGCCAATCACTGATTTGCATTGCTACATTCTGCATTCTGTTACTGTTGTACCTCGTACTAGCTCAATACACTGTATAATGATTTTATCTGTATGAACAGTATGCAAGACAAATTTTGCACTGTACCTCAGTACATTTGATAATAATAAACCATTTCCATCCTGATCTCCCCTATGTGTGAGAAACCAAATAAAGATTGGGTGAGTGCTTTGAAGAACGGTCTGCAGTGGGTGATTTTGAGTTTCCAGTCACCTATTTGCTCATTTCTCCATTTGTGATATCTTGGAATGTTAATGCTTTCTCTCTCCAAAGATGCATCCTGATCTACTGAAAATATGCAATATCTTCTATTTTTATTTATAAGAGCTGATGGAATTCATTGATGTTATTGTTATCCCCAGGGAAAATGTATCAGACGAACTGCTTGCATGGTTGGACTGATTGTATATTAATTGTACCGGGGGAAGTTCTCTGCTTTCCTTAGGTCCCACACCACCAATTTCAGGATGATTTCCTTCAACCATCAGGCTCCTGAACTGGCGTGGACAACCTCACTTACCTCAGCTCCGAGCTGATTCCACAAACTATGGACTTTCAAAGACTCTACATCTCATGTTCTCAGTATTATTTGTTTACTCATCTGTTTATTAGCTTTTTTTGTATTTGCACAGTTTGTCTTCTTTGCACACTGGTTGTTTGTCAATCTTTGTGTGTAGTTTTTCATTGATTCTATTGTATTTCTCTGTTCTCCTATGAATGCCCACAAGAAAATGAATCTCAAGGTAGTATATAGTGACATAAACGTACTCTGATCATAAACTTACTTTGAACTTTGTTGCCCCAGTTTAATTTTTAGAGCAAAGATAAAGCTACTTTGGCAAAATTTCTTATGAATCACCCTACTGGATACAGAGTTTGTGAGCATTGAGGATAATAAGAACTGAGGTCCTGAACATATGCACATTAAGAGGAAGGAAGTATTTGCAAACTTTAAGTGCATTAACATTGGCAAATCTCCAGGGTCTGACCAAGTACACATCCGAACCTCATGGGAGGTGAGGGAAGATTATCAGGGGTCTTTTGTAGATACTTATTTGTTGTTAGCCATTGGCTTAGTTCCAGAGACCGGAGGTTGGCTAATGTTCCATAGTTCAAAAAGGGGAGCATGGACAGGTTGGTGAGCCTGACTTCAGCCGTAGGGAAGTTACTGGAGCGAATCCTGAGGGACAAGATCTACCATCACTTGGCTAGTCAGGAATAGTCAGCATGGTTTTGTGTGGAGAGGTCACGCCTGAGAGGTCTTTTAAAGTTTTCCAAAGAGGTTGCTAAGGGATATAAGAAGTTAGGCCAGTAGGTGGTATCTATATGGACTTCAGTAGGGCCTTTGACAAGATCTTCCACAGGATACTGATCCAGAAGGATAGGTTGCCTGGGAATGAGGTGGAGCTATTGAGGTGAATTCCGAATTGTCTTGATGACCGGAAGCAAACTGTGATTGTTGAAGATTGATTCTCCTACTGGATTGCTGTGACTAGGGAAATGCCCCAGGGTCAGGGTTGGGACTTCTGTTATTCATTACTTATGTAAATAATGTGGATGTGAATGTACATGGAACAATTTGGCATGTTTGCTGGGAATACAAGTGCACAGTTTGCTGAAAGTGGCCACACAAGTGGCTGAAGAAGACTCTTAGTATGTTGGCCTTCACCAGTCAGGGCATTGAGATCAGGAATTGGGACAAAGAGTTGCAATTATATAAGTCACTGTTGAGACCTCACGTGGAGTATTGTGTATGGTTTTGTCTTCTTTTTATAGGAAAGGCACTGTCCAACTGGAGAGTGTGCAGAAGAGATTTATGAGGATGCTGCCTAGACTAAAAGCCCTAAATTATAGGGAGAGATTGGCCATAATGGAGCTTCATTCCCTGGAGTGCAGGAATTGAATTTGAATTGAATTGAATTGACTTTATTACCTACATCCTTCATATATATGAGGAGTAAAGATCTTCATGTTACTTCTCCGTTTAAATGTGCAATGTGCAATTCATAGTAACTTATAATAAATAGTATGTACAACAGGACAGTCAATATAACATTTGTATCAGCATGAATGAGGGATAACTTCAGTGGAAGTTTATGAAATCATGAGTGTTGTAGATAAGGTGGAAAGTCTTAGTCTATTACTCAGAGTTGGAGAGTCCAAAACTAGACGGTACAGATACAAGGTAAGAGGGGAGAGATTTAAAAGAGACCTGAGAGGTAACTGCTTTCCATGGAGGGTAGTGAATACCTGGAATGAGCTGCCAGAGGTAGTAGTTGAGGTGGGTACAACTGAAAAATTTAAATGGAATTTAGGAGTGGAAGGGCTTGGGGGTGATATGGGCCAAATGCAGGTGACCGGGTCCAGTGGGGTAGGAGAGATACAGTGATAGGAATGGGCCAATTGGGCTGAATAGCCTGCTTCTGTGCAATATTTCTCAGTGTCTTGAAGAAACCCTTTCTTCGATCTTAAATTGGGATGTTCCCTAAAAAAAATTCTCTATTAAAGTCTGGTTAAGGAAATCAAGTATTCTTCTGATGCATTCTAATGAAATGTGCTGATCTTTTGTTTATTTCTTGGCAAAACAGACACATTATTGTCTTGCATTGTTATGCCGAGCTGTCTGCCAGTCAGATGAGCTTAAGATGTCCACCTCTATTACTTCTATTGTACACTTTATTAAAGATTCAAGACCCATACAATAGATTGTAGCACATGTAATGTCATATTCTAATTTACTGTAAGCATTAATACAATAAAGTACCTGAAGTGCATGCAAGAATATTGATCTCTTGGAATAGAATAAGTTGGGATAGGAATTATAAACAAAGTTTCTAATGAAATCTTTGTGATTTTTATCTGACTTAGATGAGAAAGTAAAAGGGTGGGTTAATAAGTTTGCAGATGGCACAAAGCTTGATGGAAATATGGATGCTGTAGAAGCTTGTTGTAGGTTGCAGCGGGACATTGACAGGATGCAGATCTGGGTTGCAAAGTGGCAGGTGCATAGAATGCGCTGCCAGGGGTGTTGGTAAAGGCAAATACATTGAGGACTTTTGGGAGGCCAAGTTATTCAGTATATTTAAAGTGGAGTTTCATAGGTTCTTGATTAGTAAGGCCATCAAAGGTTACGGGGAAAGGCAGGAGAGTAGAGTTGAAAGGGGCTCGATGTCTTATGATCTATTTAAGAAACTCTTACATATGAACTT
This sequence comes from Mobula birostris, assembly GCF_030028105.1. NCBI lineage: Eukaryota > Metazoa > Chordata > Chondrichthyes > Myliobatiformes > Myliobatidae > Mobula > Mobula birostris. The sequence goes on along the minus strand of NC_092378.1, from coordinate 50,825,950 downwards.
GGATGATAGAAAAATAGAGGGTGAAGTGGGAGGGAAAGGTTAGCTTAATCCTTGGAGCCGGTTAAAGGATCAGCACAACATTGTAGGCCGAAGGGCCTGTTCTGTTCTATGTTCTAAATGTAAGCTTGTTTTACTCTCTCCACAGATGCCACCCGACCTACTAAGTATTTCAAATGTTGTCCACTTTTTTATGCAGTTTATTTGTGTTTTAGACTAAAAACAGATTGAATGTCTTTGCCACGTGTGACCTGGTGTATATGTAGTTTTTGGGGGAAGGTTCATTTGGGAGTGGCCAATTATAGTGAACAGGGAACTAAAAAAAGATCGGGGCAAAGTTTGTTAAGTGTGTCCAGGACGGAGTCCTGTCACAGTATGTTGACAGGCCGACTGGGGGAATGCAATACTAGATCTAGTATTAGGTAACGAACCAGGTCAGGTCACAGATCTCTCAGTGGGTGAGCATCTGGGGGACAGTGACCACTGCTCCCTGGCCTTTAGCAATAACATGAGAAAGGATAGAATCAGAGAGGACAGGAAAATTTTTAATTGGGGAAGGGCAAATTATGAGGCTATAAGGCTAGATCTTGCGGGTGTGAATTGGGATGATGTTTTTGCAGGGAAGTATACTATGGACATGTGGGATCTCTTGCAGGATGTTAGGGATAAATTTGTCTCTGTGAGGAAGATAAAGAATGGTAGGCTGAAGGAACCATGGGTGACAAGTGAGGTGGAAAATCTAGTCAGGTGGAAGAAGGCAGCATACATGAGATTTAGGAAGCAAGGATCAGATGGGTCTATTGAGGAATATAGGGTAGCAAGAAAGGAGCTTAAGAAAGGGCTGAGAAGAGCAAGAAGGGGGCATGAGAAGGCCTTGGCAAGTAGGGTAAAGGAAAACCCGAAGGCATTCTTCAATTATGTGAAGGAAAAAAGGATGACAGGAGTGAAGGTAGGACCAATTAGAGATAAAGGTCGGAAGATGTGCCTGGAGGCTGTAGAAGTGAGCGAGGTCCTCAATGAATACCTTTCTTTGGTATTGACCAATGAGAGGGAA